>NC_134533.1:61793998-62099907 GCF_050624435.1 Tenrec ecaudatus
GTGACGAAATAGCAACGAAAATGTTCTGGTTGGGGGTCACCGCCACATGGGGAGCTGTATTAAAGGGTCGCGGCTTGAGGAAGGTTGAGAACCGCTGCACTATAGCATGGCAAACCAATAGGTGATGGTCTCTAGACAAGCATTTATGTGTATTTACCAATTGCTCCCCTCCCCTTCCCCCCCCCAATTATCTGTACCTTTCCTACTCAGGGGATTTTAATTTTAACCAATCCTGGACCATACGTCCCTCAAATGTCCTGATAGTTTTTCCACACTGTAACCAAGTGCTATATCTGCTTATGCCCCTTAAACTTAAAAAATAAATAAAGTTTCCCTTAAACTTTAAAAACTCGAACCAGTTCCTTTTATGTGACACTAGCTCGTTTGGGTATCCTGAGCAGCGACTTTTCGTTGGGTGCTGGCTGTACGGTCTGGGTTGTGCTAAGGGCTTAACAACAGCATCAGCTCAGCTCATCCTTGCGACTCTGAGAAGCCTATCTTATTGTTCCCTTGTTCCTTATTGTTATGTACTGTCTTCCTGTGGGATCTCAGATCCCTATCCCTGGGTTCTAGTATTTCTTCTCTCAGAGACTGGCTACTCATCGGCCACTTTAATAATATGGACTCCCGAACCAGATGACGTGGGCTCGAATCATTTTTCTATCACTTCATGTTATCTGTGAACTTGAACGAGCCGCTTAACCTTTCTGTGCCTCAGTTTCCTGTTTGCAAAATGGGTGGTGGCGGCCGTAATAATAGTATCTACCTTTAAGGTATTTTGAAGTTAAATGAATTGATAGGTGTAAAGTGCACATAGCTGGAGTGTGTGTGTGTGCGCGTGCGTGCATATACATGCATAACTGAGACAGCTGGCTGACCACAGGTTCCTCAGACTTCCCATGTCCCATGGAAAGCTTATCTGTGAAGCTGCCTTTTCCTCCTCCTGCATTTCCTGCCTCTTTAAAGTAGCATCGGCGTGATCTCGGATTTCTCCTTTCCCTCAGCAGCCATGTCCATAAAGGCTTGTCTACTTTACTGACCGAGCATCTAAATCGGACTCTTCACTCACAAGCCTGACCTCCAACCTGGCCAAGGCCCTGGCATGTCTTTTCTGAACTCCGCTTTAACGTCCCAGGAGGTCGGCCTCTGGCCTCTTGTTCAGTCAGTCTCCTGGGCGACTCGACTCCCTGGGGAGCCTTCTCAAACAGGCTTAATTTAGATCCTTCCTTGTTAAAAGCTCTTTCCTTTGCTATTGAATAATGATGTACAGTAAGATACGTTAAGGGCACAAATACGTGTCAACACTGTCCAGATGAAGATCTAGAACACTCGGCCCCAGCGGGTTGCCTGTGCTCCATCCAGCTAGCCTGCCCCGGCCTGCTCCCAACTGCCCTCTCCCCCATGACCATGTCTTTTGCCTATTCCTGATCCTCATAAAAGGGTATCATAAGGGCCTTTCTAGATTCTTCTTTGTTGGGATAATTCCAAACTTCTAAGCAAGGCATTCAAAAGTCTTTGGCCTCCGACTTGTATTGCACGCCTTCCCACATACGCTGCTTTCCTGCACTGTCCAGACCGCCAGCCCAGAAAGCTCTTCCTTCGGTTTAAAAAGAAAAAAAGATGTTGTAGGTGTCTTCCCTGCCCCATCCCCTGCACACATCTCTCTTCACCGTTCCAGCAAATGTCCTTCTGAACTCAGCTCCCAGAAGAATCAGTCCTTCTTTGCCCTCTGAGTTTATCTTTTCTCTACTCACTGCTTTATGAGCTCACGGCTCGTGGGGCATCGTCCGCCTCATTGCTTCCTTGATTTCTACACACGCAGTTCATGTTCTTCCTGGAAAATCCAGAGAGCGAGACCACGAAAACCAAAGAGTCCACCGTAATCCCACCGCACAGGCAAGTCACAGTCTGCGTGCCTCCCGACACACACACCAAGACGAACACAGCCAGGGGGACAGGTCGTCACAAAAGACGAAACGGTTACCTGTTTCCGTCTGCTGCGTGCATTTAGTTTCCAGTCGCACGCCTGGGTTTCCTGCAGTCCTCTGGGGATGTGTTCCTACGAGTACAGTGAGCCAGTGAAAGGGTTGAACGTCTAAAAAACACTTATTTTATTTTGGGTGAAAATATAGCTGCAGCGAAACATACATCCCTTCCACCGTGTGACCCTGGTTACATTCTGAGCGTTGCCTTCCCATTCTGTTGGTCGCTGCCCGAGTTATGTCGCCCCCTAAACATCTCGCCCATGAGTCACGATTGCCTATTGGAACTCAAAGAGGCAATTCTTTAAAAGGCGACAGTGCGTAAGGCAAATATTCTGTACTCATGGAACTAATCTGTTGTTTAAGTTAAAGATGACTTCTGGGGTGGGGCTAGTTCCAGCCCATGGGTTGCAGATGATCTGGGGGCAGTAGATTCCAGGGCCTTCTCTAATCCCATCAGGTCCAGTAAGTGTGAGTTCCATAAGAGTTGGGGATTCTCCATTTTTTGTGCCCCCTTCTTGTGCGACCTTGGTCAGAATGTCCGTTAGTGGTTGCGGGGTGCCATGCTCTCTTCTTTGTTCAGCTTACACCTGTTGTGTTAATCTTGACTCATAGCAACCCTGTCGGACAGAGTGCAGTTGCCTCATAGGGTTGACTTTCAAGGCTGTAGTCTTTATAGCAGCAGATTACTACGTCTACCTCCTGAGGATTGACTGATGATGTGTTTGAACCACCAACCTTGTGGTTAGAAGCCCAGTACTGAGCCACGGTGCCACAAGGTCTCCTTGTTTACCTTAGGGACTATTTTCCGTACCTTTGATTGTCTCCTTGTAGGTATTTAAAGAACATGCATGCAGAATGAAATAATCTTTGGAAGTCCATGGATTGAATTCAGAGTCTCCACCATTTGGATCGGAGTCCTGGTGGCATTGTGGGTTACAAGTTGGGCTGCTAACTACAAGGTCAGCAGTTCGAAACCACCAGCCACCCCGAGGAGAAAGATGAGGCTTTTCTACTCTCACAAAACGTTACAGTCGTGGAAACTCACCGTGGGCAGCCCTATAGGGTCGCCCTGAGCTGGAATCAACGCAGTGGCAGTAATTAAATGAGTGAGTGAGATCAAATTTGGATGAGATAAAATTTACGTTTCCACTAACTGGCATTTAGTGTTTTTTTTTTTTCTTTTTCTGGTTACTCTAGGCAAAAAAGGGCAGCAGCAGTCGTAGTAGTACTGATTACTTTGTCCTCAGTAGAAATCAGCGTTATTTCCCTGAGTGAACGCCACGCTCAGAACCCTGGCTTTACTGTGTTTCTTTCCTAAGGCCATTTTATCTTTGGGCCAAATACTTGGGCAGTATCTGGTACTTAATACCCTAAGCCAAAGCCAAACCCACTTGCCCTAAGTCCTGACTTAGAGCACTGCACTGTCAGGGTTTCTGAGACTATTCATCTTTACAAGAGCAGACTCCGCTCAACCTGGCTCACAGTCATGGACTTGATTCTGACTCGGAGCAGCCCTGTACGACAGGGTGGAACTGTAAGTGTAGGTTTCTGAGACCCTAACGTCTTAGGGGAAGAGGAAGCCGCCTCTTTTTCCCTGCTGACCTTGCAGTTAGTATCCCAACGCCTAACACACAGAGCCACCAGGGCTCTTTCGGCACTTAGTAGGTACCTTGTCAATATTAATTTTTAAAACTTGTAACTAAAAAAAAGTACAGAAGTCAGACTGTATAGAGAATTCTGATGGACGCTACATCTAGCTTCAAATATTATCAACATTTTGCCAAATACATTGCATGAATCCCCCTTCCGTTTTGGGCATCGTGTTAATTTATGCACAAATATTTTAGAAGGCATACCTAAGTGATCCAGACTTTGAAAATATATAACCACTTTCCCCTTTCGACATTCAGCACACTTAACAATAATGAATGTCTCAGTGCCAATGCTGTCCCTCATGTAGACCCCACGTCGAATCCAGCCATTGGTTTCTGTAGGGTTTCCGCTGGCTGCTTTTCAGAAGTAGACCCTTCTAGTCTGTTTCCGTCTGGAAGGTGCTGGAAACGGGTTGGCCACACAGCATTACCCAGTGGCTGTATTTGAGTCGCATGCCTAGGGATTGAACCCGGCTCTGATGTGGAAGGTAAGAATCCTGTCCCTGAACCGCGACTGCTCCTGTATCGTTTATGATCCAGTCCAGTCCATGTCCTCAGTCGTCTCAGCTATATCTTGTACCTAAGTTTGATTTTTGAATCAGGAGCCACATCAGACCCATGCTTTGCATTTGTTGGTATTTCTCTTCTATAAATGCTAGTTTTTCATACAAGCTAATGAGTAATTTATAATGTAATTCATAGCATTGTATACATTGCTTGTTAATTTATGTTCATGTTCCAATACTGGTTTTCTCCCCTCTAGGCTCTCTGTTGCATTTTGCATATATATATATATATATATATATATATATATATATATATATAAATGTATTATTTTGGGGTGATAATATACACAGCAAACACACACACCAGTTCAAGTTTCTGCCTGTGCAGTGACGTGACACTGATGAGCCTTCTGAGTAGTGTAATCATCCCCACCCTCCTATTCGGGGTTGTTTCCATGCCCCCTGAGGTTCCTACCCGATCTCTCAAGTTGCTGTTAAATCAATTTGATTGCACATACCTTAAGATAGCACAATGTTCAAGGTAGATACTGTATATACTTGAATATAAGCTGACCCGAATGTCAGCTGAGGCACCTAATTTTACCACAAAAACTGCATAAGAAGTGTGCTGAAAAACTTGGCTTATACACAAGTGTAGATGGTAGTCTGTACTCGTTAAGTTACTGTTTGACTTTTAGAAGACCTCAAGGGATATTCTTGGTTTAAGGTGTAAAAATTCTCATAGGGCCATAGTTTCAGAGATTTATCCAGCCTACCTGACCCTGGAAATCCTTCAAAATATGAAATGCTGTTCTGAGTTTTTCCCATTTTGATCAAGATGGTCAGTAAAGAAAGGTGGACACACTGTTCAGTCCTTCTAGATGTCATGGAGACAACTAACCCCACATTCTACATCCTCCTCCTCTTCCTGACGCTCCTCCTTCCTCTGTGCTCCAGGTGACTGAGACCATTTGCTGTACCTCGGACAGCCACTTGCATGCTTTTACGACCCCAGGCGCTGCACAAGGGAGTAGGAGACACACCAAACAGAAGCACTAGACATCCAAACCCAGGAGCCAAGTCCCATGAGGCATTTGGTGGTACATATCTTTGTTGTATTTTTACTACTTTATTACTCTCTACACTTACTCTCTTTGTTTAATATCTTACTTATCTCTTATTTAAAGTTGCTAATTTGGCTATTTGGTTTTTAAAACTTCAACATTTTAAGTTTTATTTAAAGGCATCTGTTCAGACTTATTTTGGAGTGAGGTATGTGATAGGTAGATTTTTTTTTTAAGTCCAAGATCTAAATGACACTTCTTTTTTCATTTTTTCTGGAGACACTGCACACATAATTTATGGTAAAGATACTTTCTCTAGCAACTATTTTGAGCAGGTCTGGATCTTTGCAAAATTGTATCTTTTGCAAAATTGGAAGGCATTCAGATGTGTTTGTTTTTTTTTTTACATAGAGGGTTTTTAAAATTTATCTTACACTGAAAAAATATGAGACTGGTAATATTAGTACCTGGCTGTTGATTTTGTTCTGAATTCTAGAAGTCTTGTATTTGGGCCAATTCCTTCTATCATTTCTGAATGATTTGCATCTATTAAACTTAGTTATAAATTTGAGCCCATTCGTTCAAAGACTTCTATTATTTATAGACATCTGTTTATAGGGTGGCTCTCTGAGCTGTATTCCTATGTGGTTGTCATCTTGGGCATTCTTTAAATTTGTTTTAGTAAATATGTGTGTGTATTTATGCATATTTTTTCTGATTAGTTTCTTCCTTTGAGTAATTTCTATTTTTTATTGCATTTATTCATGGCCCTTACATTTATTCGACTTCTGATACTTACACTTACATAGTAATTATGATAGTCTGTTTCACAGCCTTGAGACTCAAAGTCACTTATTCTGGGAATTGATAACAATGTTTACTCAGGAAGGCATTCCATGTCATGTCTGGGATTAGCGTTTGCTCTTCGTTTCTACTGTGAGTCCCCTCTTCCTCCCCCACCCCCACCCCGCCTCTCTCCTTCTATTGCTCTGCCTTTTTCCTGTTTATTCATTCTTCTGAAAGTGCTTGTTGACCCTCCTCTCGTAGTTTCAGGCTATTCTGTTTGTACTTATAAAGACTGGCAAGAAGTCTTCTCCAATCTATTGGGGTGTCATTTTATGTTCATTATGAAGGGTTAAGGAATTGAGACTGAAGAAAAAAATTATGATGGTGAGTTTAATGAATGATTGCCTACCTGTGAATTCTCTCATCTATTTGGGAATGGCGATGTGGAAGCGATATGAAATTTCCAAATTCCACTTTGACTTCTGTTAAGATAATCATGACGTGAGAAAACACTCCTGTAGGATGCGGCTTCTCCCTGAGATCCACACCATTTGGGACCACCAGGAGAGCCAGCTACCTAGCGCTTCAGCCTCCAGCTTGAGCAGCAGTCAGTGCTTGAGCGTGGGTGCTTAGTCATTGTGAAGCCCTACACAAGATACCATGGAGGACAAACTGCTGTCAAGTCAGTTCTGACTCACAGCAACCCTGGATGAGTTGACCTACTAACCAAGGTCAGCGGTTGAAGTCCAGCGGCCATTCCGAGAGAGAAAGACGAGGCTTTCTGCTCCTGGAAAGAGGCAGTTCTAGTCTCTCCTCCTAGGTTGCTGTCATGGGGAAGACTCAAGAGGAGTTACCTGATCCTTCGAGCAGGTAAAGGAGAGCAAAATTTCAAACCATTTTAAGGTGGAGGCTTCAGTGGTGCTCACTGCATTTACCATGTCTTACCTCCATCCGCCTTCTCGGTTTCCATTCACCCACCTCTGCTAACAGAAATTGCCTCCAAATAATGCCTCTGTGTGTCGCCTTCACATCCACCTTCGGTGATCACTAATGCACTTTGGGCTCAGTGCATGTGTCTATTCTGGGTAATTCATATAAGTGGGAACATGTGATACTTCTGCATCTGACTTGACTTAATATTTTCAAAGTTGCTCTGTGTTGTAGCATGTATCAGAATCTCATTTCTCTGTGTAGTTGAATACCCTTGTAAGTATGAGGGTGAGTCAAAAGCCATTACTACAGAATCATAGAAACATTTAGTAAACAAGTGTGAAACATTTATGAGACAACTATCCAAATGTGAAGCCATGTGTGGCAGTCACCTAATCTAGTGTCAATTTCAGGACTAGGCGTGTAGGGGTGGAGTCTAGGCTGTCAATCTGGAGATAGCCAATGAGACCTCTGTGTGGGGAGGGCCTTCTGAGAGTCTGGTGCTTCCTCCTCTGAGGCAGAAGACACGGCTCTCTCCCTGCTACTCCCTGGGAGACATTGCAGAAGACAAGCCACATGGACGCAACCAGACCTAGGGAGCCAGAGAAGCCACACAGAGACCCCTGCCAGCACTGAGATGCTTCTAGCACCGCTGGGACCCAAACACTTTCTACCGACTGGCTTGTGATCATCCTGCATTTGGCTTCATTGCATGTGTTTCATGAGTCTGAAGAGGATTTTATAGATTGGTATTGGACATATGGGCTAATATCAGGCTTATGGGCTTGGACTGGACTGGGTTGGGATGTTTTCCCAATGTTCAATTCCTCTTGTACATAAAGAGTTTTCTTATACACATGAATGTGTTTATGAATTTGTTTCTCTAGTGTACCCAGACGAACACACCGTGTGTCTTGACAGATCTTTGATCTAGGCCTGTAGACTTCAGACGGTACTGTTTCCATCTCTACAGCCCTTCCCAGGATACTGCACTCTGATTTATACTGTTGAAAAGGCAGTTTGGGCACCCTCGGGGGACTCAAACTGTGTTCCTTGTGAATGTTCCTTGGGTTTGGGGAAGAAAAAGAAGTCTGAAAGGGCAAGATGAGGGGTGCGGGGTAGATTGAGTGCTTCCTGAGAAGATTCTAGTAGAACATCCCTTAACTACCGAGTGAGTAGGTGCATGCTTGTGATGGAAAACGATTCCTTGGTGCACCTTTCCCAGCCATTTTCTCACCAGTGCAGGTATCAGTTTTCATAGAATGGCTTCCTAATTAAGCCCCAGGAGCACCCTCCATCCTTGAAAATCTAGCCAGAGAACCTTCTGGGAATACCAGGAAGCAATCACCATAACTTCCTGAGCGGACCTTCCCAGCTTGTATTTTCTTGGGCCAGCATCCCCTAGGAAGGCCACTGCTTTGATTTGGCCTTTGTTGGAAGGCTCTCTCAGGAGACCGCAGTAAGGGCTTTACTGAGAGACCTTGTCCACAGCAGCCACTGCTCACAGAGACACTGACCGCGCTTCGTTGGACACACACCTGGGTTTGTGTAAAATAGAATCCCAGCAGCAAGACTTTCTGACGGACCCCCTTTGGTGCCACATCCGATCTCTCCATTCAGCTGGGGATGGACACTTGAGTTGTTGCTGACTTTTGAGTATTCTGCAATATTGAGTATTCTGTAATATTGAGTATTCTGTAATATCGAGTATTCTGTAATAGTGCAACGAACGAATATTTTGAGTATTCTGTAATAGTGAGTGCAACAAATACTGGGGTGCAAATGTCTGTCTGAACCCTGCTATCAAGCCTTTGGGATCTGGACTGTCGAGAGGGAAATGTGATCAATAAGGCCCTTAGAGTCAAAAGATTTTATTGTATTGATTTATTTTGCCGGGGGGTGGGGTGGAGTGGCTTTGCAAACAGTAGCACCCCTCTGGAGAGATTGAATGCGCCCATTAAAAATTTGATCAGCTTTGACACAGTCCAAACTGGAAATGTCCCAAAAGGGGAATTTAAAATGCTGGGTCGCCATTCATCTAGTTGGCAGGAGGCGGCTTGGATTGGTTTGTTTAGTTGATGTGTTTGCCGTCCATTGTTTAGTTCGTTTTATCTAATTATTTAAACCTTCCCCAGAACCATCTCTATCTGGAATGTTTTGTTTGGGGGAAGGGTTAAAGGTTACGTTTAAGTGTGTGTGGGGGGCGGGTCTGGCTGCAGCAGACATTTTCCTCGGGTGGAATCTCCCAGTGGAGGGAGAATGTCGTTCTGTGCTTCCCTTGGGGGAGCACACCCTCAAACTGCTCCGTAGCCGCTGGAGTGTTCTGCACATCTAATAAGGTTCTAGGCTGTTCCCATCCTTGCCAACGCTAGGAATATCTTCCCCCGTTCTCCCTTCCCCTCTGTGCCCCCCGAAAAAGCTATTCCTGTGGATAG
The DNA here is from genome assembly GCF_050624435.1 of Tenrec ecaudatus. Lineage (NCBI taxonomy): Eukaryota > Metazoa > Chordata > Mammalia > Afrosoricida > Tenrecidae > Tenrec > Tenrec ecaudatus. The sequence goes on from NC_134533.1 coordinate 61,803,357, forward strand.
AGCCAGTCTTTACTCCTATAAAAGAGGGGTTCCATCTGAGATGAGAAGGAGGAGCCAGTGTGTCCCGCGGGGCTCCTGTGCAGTAAACGCCTCCCCTGTGGGACTGGAAGACAGTCCAGAGCAAAGGAAGCGCCTAAAACAGCTGAAGGCTGCTACCAAACGGTAGATGGGCGCAGGAGGCAGAATTGGCAAGCAGCGGCTGTAGACAAGGGATGGTAAGGGTTCAGCAGTTCAAACAGCCTGTCTTGGTGGAGTTTGACTTGGTGGAGTGGAAGGGAAAGGCAACTAACCGGGAGGACTATCCTGAAGTGTTTCATATCAAAACAAAATACCCAACCCAAACATGGTTGGTTTGGTTGGTTACAGGAACAGCTTTTACGAACTTGAAAAAATGAAATGAACTTAACATACACCTTTACTAATCACCCCCTACGGCAAATAATTAAACGATATGAATTAAACAATATGAAGAAAGGCAGCATCCTAGAGCCGTCTCTCGCCCGTCTGGTGGGAGGAATTCCTCCTCAGCGGGGCGCGGACCAGTGTGTGTCCAGGAAGGCTGCCGAGCGTAGAAGCAGTGGGTACACTGGTTTGTCCTTGGGGAAGGTGGGGACATTTGGAACGCGTATTTACACAGTGAGAGAGACCTGTCTCAGGTTTGCACAGAGCAGGCTGAATAAATAAATGCCTAAAGGAAACCATCCAAGGGTTGATTTTGATACCACCCAGAAACACGAGGTGCTGGTGGGATGAGCTGTTTTTCCACATTTTAATATTTTCCGGAGTGACGCCGAAAGCCTTGCCCTTAGAGGACCCTGAGCCACCCAATCGTTTACTCTTCCAGGCTGGTGGGAGAGCGCAATGGGAGACAAACCAGCACACAGATGCCCTGACTGGGAAGGCAGGCATGGGAATTCCACCAGGAATGCCAGTGGACATAGGACTTCTGGTTTCTTGTGAGGGCATGTGGCATTTGATATCAGTGTTTCCAATGCTGTTAAAAAAAAAAAAAGCCTGGAAAATGTACTTTCTGGAGAGGACAGAAAAGAAGGCTGTCAAGGGGCGGCTGAGTCTGTGCAGAGACCTACTGTGTGCCACTTGGTGCTCGCCACCTCCATCAACCTCATTCATTATCTCCAAGAGGAGGGTGTCAGGACTGGGGGGTGGGTGGGGGAGGGGATTGAAAGAGCTTGTCCAAGAACCAGAATCGGTACAGCCTGGCAGCCGTGCATTGCACTGGTGCTCGGGAGAGGTGTGGGGAGTCTGTGGGACTGAGGCCCTGGCCCCCCGACTTGGGGGTGGGTCTCTTGCTCTTGACTAGTTATTCCAAGACTCTCTGGGGAAGACTTTGCTGTGGGAAAGGTAAGTGGGGTAGACTGCGGTTTCCTCTAAGCAGCTTCTCCTTCCACTGGTGCCCTAGGCCAGTCCCTTGGAGCTGAGTCCTGGGAACCCAAAGGCCTAAACCCAGTGTGGGAATTCCCCAACTCCTGGCCTGCCTCCTTTGTCTAGGGGTGACACCTACCTCTGCCTTTCCAGAGGCCACGCTGGGGGAAGTGTGTGCTTTCGCCTCTCCAGAGAAGGGCACGGTAGCTTCCCTGCTTGTTTGATCCTTTCTGCCCTGGATTACAAACGAGGCTGGAGTGGGAGCCCTCCCTGCACCAGTGGGGTCACTCCTTCCTTTTGTCTGCTTTTTCTATTTTTCCCAGCTGAGGAAGAGCTTTTTTTTTTTTCCCTTAAAAAAAAAAATACTTTGCTTGGCTTCACTCCCTGCCTCGTGGAAGCTTTGCCCAGTGGTTCAGAATCAGAAAGTAATTCTTGTGTTTCTTAAAACTCCCTTCTGCTGGGTTCTGTGATTATTGGGTCTTTTCTCATGTCTTTTTTTTTTTTGTGGTCACTGCCTGCATTGTCAGCATTCATTCTCCCCTGGTGGTAGGGAGCATGGAGACTGCTTGTTGGTATTTAGTGAGCTCAGGTGTTGACTGTTCTTTGGGATGCGGCTGGCTGGCTCGAGGCTCCTCAAGGAGAGTGTGAAGCCTGGAGTTGAAGAGCTCAACATTCTTTCTGCCCAGCCTCTAGTACCGCATGGCAGAGGAAAGATGGACCCGTGGCAGAACTTGCCCACAGTGCTACCCCCTCCTCCTCCTCCCCAATGTTAGTATGCCAACCTGGAGCACAGCGCAGCCACATCCCCGCTGAGGACAACCTCAACGCAGAGAATCGGAGGTCCCACCTCAGACTGCTTGGCCTTTTGGTGGAAGCCCCCTTTGCTTGCTTATTTGAATAGCCCAGGTGGCCGCAGAGGAGCCCTTAGCAGAGCCGTCGATTAAGCATTGGGTCGCTGGCAACACTGTCAGCCATTCAAACCCACCGGCCTCTCTGGGGAAGACAAATGAGGCGGCCTGGGTCTGTAAGGATGCTGAGCCGTGGGAGCCCAGGGAGCAGTTCTACTCTGCCCGAGATCTACCCTTGGGATTGTGGTGTGAACGAAGAACACTGAACAGAGCATGGGCCTCCGGAAGAATAAACACATCTGTTTGCAAAGAAGTGCCGCCAGAATGTGCTCCTTAGGAGCCAGCATGCTGAGACTTCGTGTTCCATGCTTTGGGCTTGTGATCAGGAGGGGCCGGTCTCGAGAGGGGCATCCGCGTGGTGAAATAGAGGGGCAGGGAAAGAGGAACCCGTCAGTGATGGTCTCGCACAGCGCAGTGATCATGAGCTGGCCCAAGCCTGGGCAGTGCTTCACTCTGTTGTTCAGACGGTCACCAGGACTCACAGCCAGTTCCAGGACACACAAAGCTATTTGCCCTTCGACCCTTTATCTTTCTTTCAAGAAATATTTTATTTATCTTATGTTTGATTTTATTTCATTTCATTATGTTCTATTTATTTATGTATCTTTTGATTGGGAGAGCTTACAGATATTATAACAGTCCATATTTCAATTAGATCAAGCATAATTGTTCAATTGTTCAATTGCTGCCACTGTCATTTTAACTCTTGGATAACAGCTCTCTCTACCCCCAAACCTTTATTATTACATATATGTATATATGGGTTTTTTTCCCCATATCTTAACACCATCCAATGTATCTGTTCACCTACAAGTCTGCTGTTCCTTCCCCTCAGGTGGGGCTAGACAGCCCTTTTTTCTCTGTTCTTTCCTTCTTTTGAAGGGCCCTGGAAAGTGCCAGAGATTTTACTTAGTGGTAATACTTTTCCAAGTCTCTGGGTGGTACAAATGGTTAAGCACTTGGTTACTCACCAGAAGGTTAGCAGTTCAAACCCACCCAGAGACCTGTTAGGAGCATGACCCCATCATCTTCTTGGAAGACCCTGCTGCGGTCCTTGGACTCCCTCCAGCAGTGCTGCACCATGGTAGTGGTCCTCTGTCTAGCCGAGTGCCTCCCCTTGATTTTCCAGGCTTCCCCAGCTCATACCTACAGATTCGTAAGGATAATATAATGAGCTTCTTTCCAGCTTCTGTGTGGCAGAAGTATTATGCTCAATACTTGTATTCAGCCGTATTCTTTGGTAATAGCTTTCTTTCAGTCTTCTCCCTCTCCTTCATTGGAAAGTTCACCTTTGACCTTTAGGCTTCATTTCTAAGCCAGGCTTTAGTTCAGCCTTGGTGCTGAGTGTAGGCTTGATTCCCTGCATTAGATTGCTTGGGACTATGCAGATGAGATTTTAGTTCCATGTTCTCTTTGTCCTCCCCTCCCCTACATACACACACACTTTGGATAATACTTTGTGTACTATTAAAGAATCCTTTAGGTCATGCTGATAATGCTCCTAAATTTTCTTTTAAAAGCTTTGTTTTATCTTTCCTTTTTTGATGACAGTCAATCCACATTTAGATCTAGAATCTCAACATCTTTTTTTGTTGTTGGTTTTTATTATGAAAAGGGACTGAATTTTGGCTAGTGATTTTGTGTGTGTGTGCATCAATTGAAATGAGCATGTGTTTTCTTCATTATCAATGTGGGTGGTGTATGACCTTAACTTTTTTTTAGCGACGTTAGCTTATTTCATAGGTTGAACCACCCTTGCATTCCAGAAATGGCTCGTCATTGGTCTGGGTATATAATTCTTTCAATACATTGATGCGTTTTTGTTTTCTAGAATTTTCTTGAGGATTTTTGCATCTGTATTAAGGGATGTTGATATATATATATATATATTTTTTACTCTGTTTTTGTTTTTCTCTGCCTTAGTTGTCAGAGCTAACAACTTTTTTTTTAAAGCTCTGGTTTGTCTGGCCTCAGCTTGTCTACAGTTTAAATAGAATTCCTGGCCCTTTGTTGCCCATCCGCTGGCCTTTGCAGCGGCCCTGTCTTCAGTTTCCCTGTGCGCTGGGCATCCCCCCTTCCCACAGCCCTCCCTCTGGCAGAGGTCACAGAGGAAATATTTAGTTAGTCGCCGCCAAACATTCTGGCTGTGTTGTTTTGCTTAGAAAGACATGCACATAAACTGTTTTGATTCTTGGTCTTGGTGCTTTGGGCAGATGTTTCTCCTACAGCAGAGGTATTGTGGTCAGTAGAGAAGTCGGCTAGACTGGATTTCGGAGAATTGGATTCTAATCTTTGCTGTGCTATACTAATTTGTGGCAGAATCTTGCGCAAGACATTTCTACATCTCGTTTTCTTTTTGTTAAAAGGGGTCCTATTTTATGGTAAGAAGATAGCGATCTATGGGTTGAGATACAGACCCAGAGGGTAAGCCTAAGGGATGGAGAGGGGGTAAAATAAGCTAGAGACCAAGAATCAGTCCGCAGCACGCTTAGTGGGACCTAAGGCAACTCAAGTGACCTGAATTGAGGCACTTAGTCCACGTAGTCAGTTCGAAAAAGCATAAAACCTGATTTAAAAATAGACATTTTTGGACAAGGATCACAAGGGGGCAGGCGGCTAACTGCCTTGCCCGTCCCTGGACTTGCTCTGAGTCTACACCCGTTTGCCGTCACCTTTGAGATGGGGGAAGCTTGGCCTTTTAAGTAAGTTAAATTCCTGGCTTTTTCCTCCTACCTTCCACCCACTTTATAAACCCAAGAATATCGGAAAGCTGGCCCAGATGTTCACCTGGCTTTGATTTCCTCATCATGCGGAGATTGGTTTTTGGAAGTTGTAGCTACCAGAAACTGCGCACTTGTCTCACATGCCCAACTCCTGCAGTTCTCACACCCTGTGTGCATGGCTGTGTTCTGATCGTGTGCCCTGGAAATGGTATGGTTTGGTTCCAGCAAGGAAAGAGGAGAGGGGAATAAAGTAAAATATGTGGAAGATCTTGTAGGCAAGCACTGGAAAAGAAAAGTAAGCAAAGGAGGGAGGAGATGGCGTTGGCCTTCATAAGGAGCAGACTTTGAAGAAGAAATGAGTTAATGCCTGCCTATTCAAATCATACCTCTTGTGTTAGTCTGGGTTGACTAGAGAAACAAATTCATAGACATTCGTGTGTATAAGAAACAGCTTTATATACAAGAACAATTGAATATTGAGAAAACATCCCAGCCCAGTCCAGATCAAGTCCATATGTCCGATTCCAATCTATAAATTCCTCTTCAGACTCAAGCAACACATGCAGTGATGTGGAATGCAGGAAGGTTGCAAGCCTGTGAGTGGAAAGTCTTGTGAATCCAGTCACAGTGGAAACATCTCAGCACTGGCAGGGGTCACCACGTGGCTCCTCCAGCTCCAGGACTCTAGTGTAGCTCCATGTGTCTTTTCAACAGGAATGTCTTGCAGAGAAAGACTGTCCCGCCTCCAGGGAGCTATTTATCTCCTGAGCACCCCCAAATGAGGTCATCAAGCTGCGACCTGATTGACAGGCTGAACTGCATCCCTTCACTCACAGTAGTCTCAAATTGACAACAGATTATGTACTACTCAGGACCAATAATGAGAGTATCGATACCAGGAGGGGAATGGTAAGTTGGGAGAATAAAGGGGAACCAATCACAGTCATATACATATAACCCCCTCCCTGGGGGATGGACAACAGAAAAGTGGGCAAAGGGAGACATTGGAACAGTGTAAGACATGGGGAAAAAAAGTGATAAATTATCAAGGGTTTGTGAGGGAGGGAGCAGAAAAAAAATGAGCTGATACCAAGGGCTCAAGTAGAAAATGTTTTGAGAATCATGATGGCAACAAATGTCCAAATGTGCTTGATACAATGGATGTATATATGTATGGATTGTGATAAGAGTTGTTACGAGCCCCCAATAAAATGAGTTTAAAAAAAAGATTAACTACCACAGACCACCCCTTGTCAATTTGACACTTTCTCACAATTCTTTAGCCAAATATAATTTTCAAACGAACAACAATAAAATCATATTTGTACCTAACAGGATAAAACTAAAATGCACACAATTCAGTATGTGCCACCGTCATTTAAATATAACATTCTGACAAAGAACAAAACAAAAATATCCTGTATTCATGTGAATGCCTACACCACAGTCCTACGAACATATTCCTGTGAAGATATTCCTCCACCTATGAAAGTCTGAAAGCCAGCCACTTCATGCCTTTATCTGCCCCATTTTGGGTATCCAATTTTTATGCTGCCCACTTACATCAACCCAGTGCTCTGAGGAGACAATCCTGTTCTTTGATGTGAAGAATATTCATTCCAGTTGGAACCTTGTTCTGCATCCATAAGCAAAGTCAAACAGGACAGGCCATCCATAAAGTCAGCAGCAACATGCACCAGTTCACAGACTCAAAAATCTTCTGTTCATCTGGTCAGGTTCTGGTCAACTCAATGTGGGCTGCCTCATTTAGCCTCACCAGTGTGTCCATTGGTTGCCTCGCTCTTTAAACCATGGCCCCATCACAAATTCTCAACAACCTTAGCACCCCGGGGCTAGGTCATGCCATAGGTTCAAATTCCACACAACTCTAAACTTCAGAGCAGCCCACCCGCTATTGTCTACTCCTCCAGTCCCTGTGAACCAGGTCCATGGGTGTCAGTGGCCAGACTCACCCGTCTCTTTATTGCTGTGTTTCTCTCATGTCCACTCAACAAGTGAATCCAGGTGGTCATCCAGCAAGCATTTCAGCCTGCCCACGGGCTTCCTTTACAGTTCAGTCCTAGAGCGGACAGTTTCTTCAGGGCTCTGGATTTTTTTTTCATCTTCTGACAAAAATCACTAATTCAAGATTCAAAAAGCCAAAGAGTTCCTTTTTCTTCAATCTGTCACCACCAGCTCCACAGGCAGGTCTCTTGGAAGACAAATGTCCTGAGGACTCCAAAGCACTAGGTACGACTACTCTTTCCAGAGCCTTGTTTGCAGGCTTATTCTAACCCATTTAAAGATTCCAATTTTAATGGCTGAAGGCAAGGCTTACAGACTCTCTATTTTCAATCATTTCTATCATTCATTACATCAACCATAATAAGAACTAAATATAAACAAAGTAGAATCAGATACTAATCTCAGTTCATAAAACAGTCAGGTTCAATCTTTATTCAGTTTATCTCAATCCTTATCTAAACTATTCTATTAATAGAAAATATGGGTTTACGCCTCTCCTCCTACACACACACACTCGTACACACACACACACACACATGTGTGCACACAGATGTGAAGATTTCCCACTGTCCTCTTGCCCTTCTAAATGACTCAGGGATTCAATCAGAGTTTGCCCAGTCAGTAACTTTGCCCTCCCAGTTGAAGATTGGCATTGGCTTCCTCCAGGAGGGATGAGTTGGTGGAAGATAGTCTCAGGGGCAGATTCCCAGCCCCGGGAAGCAGAGCTCTGAGCTGCTGACTCTGTGGACTCGTAGCTGGATCTCTTTTGCTACTCTGCATTTCTCTTATTTACTTTTAACTCTCCATGGCACCCACCACAGCACCTACGTGAGATTTAAAAAGGTTTCACTAAAGAAATAGATATATACATTTTCTTAAAAAAATATTAAGCAAGAAAGAAGAGGCCATCACTGGCTGTAGGGGAAGCGAGTGTAACGAAAGAAAATCTGATTGTAATACATCCTGCAGGTCAGCTCTGAGCAGTACTTGTATATTTCATCATGACTATAGTCCACATTGTGTTAACCAAAGTTTGTGATCTGGTGATGGAGAAGATGCGTTGGTGTGGGACAGCTATAAGTTAAACTAGCATCTTCCTTGGTAGGAATCAACAGACGTCTAAGATTGAAAACCTTGAGAAGTAGTGAGAGGTACATTATTTTGAAATATAAAGGTAAACGGTAGAGGACACCATTCGAAGAATTAGCTCGGCGTCTGGAGAGTAGGGTACTGGATTGGGAGTGGCTGAGGAAGAACTCTGCTGCTCATGAGCCTTTTCATTCCCTTTGTGTTTTCAAGCTACATAAAGATTGTGGTTTCCAGTGGATGGGTGTGTGGGTTGTGATAAGAGTTGTATGAGCTCCCAATAAAATGATTTTAAAAATTCAAAAGGTTTCACAAGCCCAGACTTGATCCTAACTTGACATCGTGCATAAGGGTGCCTTCTACTTTATTGTGAGAGCTAGGTTGACGGGGGATTCCTGGTCTTTAGATAGAGAGGGGCCAGTCTGACCCAGCCAGCTCCAAGAGAGCAGCCAGGAAGCATTCCCCGTACGCTCTGCAGACATATTCATTGGGAATGCCAACTGCATCCCAGTGAAGTAATTATTTTATTTGGGACTTGATAACTGTTGGGAGTCTGTGTTTGGCTGGTTGATACTTTTTCTCCCGCCGTTTTGGTTTTAAACGAAGTTGCCCTCAGTAGATGGCTCAAGTGCTATCTGTCGCACATGGCTTCCCTTCCACTCTGAGTACTGATGGAGCCTTTAATTTCCATAGCGTCCACCAATCACAGCTCCAGGTCGATGTGTTTCAAATCCTACTCACATCCTTCCCCTCTTATTCTACGTAGTCACCTCAGGAAGCACCGTCTCTGGCCCTATGATGGCTGATAAGCACAGCACTAGGAATGCACGGGAAAGCCATGTCGGACATTTGAGGATGAAACTAGACAGTGTGAAGAATCGGTACCAGCAGCCTAGTCCCAGAGAGCATATGCATCGAAATCCCTAAATACCCATTTTTTGTTTTCAGTTTTTAGTTTGTATTTTTATTCCACATATTTTGTCAGATTTAGTTTTATAGATACAGCATACATTCTCCAAGGATGATGAACACAGATGATTAAATTGCAACTTAATTACAAGTTATATTGATATTTAAATATCCATCTTAATTAGCCCACCTTTCTTCCAGCACCATCATATGAAACTTACCAAAATGATTTCGTTTCATTCCCTTTATGTTTCATTTTGTTTCTCGTGTTTACAGAGGAATTATTTTATGCACAACAACCACTCCTAATTCTGTTTTCTTTATGAAAATGTGTTCAACTTCTAGAGGCGACACAGTATGTTCATTCTCTGGCCCTTCCGATGGCTCCGCCGTAGGGGGCTGACTGTAGACATCCATCGTTAGCGAGAGCCCTGAGCCGGAGAGTCCAGGGGAGTGTGGTCCGTCCTCCACCTGACTGTGGCGGTGGCAGCTGGAGGACGCAGTGTGCCATGCCCAGCGGTGCCTGAATGCCCTTTCTTCCCTCACGTGCCATGCCCAGTACCTCCAGCCTTGTTGAAATCATGACCTCATTATGACGGGACAGTCTTTACACGGGGCTTTGTTTTTCCGTTTATTCACGTACCCCTTCCCATGGTCAAGTAGGAAATACACGTTCTTGTGCTACTGCGTCAGGTCTCTACCGGAAAGCCGTGTGCCTTTCCTGAAGGGTGCATCTGCCGCTGGTTTCTGGACATTGAAGATGCTCCTGTCTCCGTTTAAGCTTCTGGAATGAACAATCCAGGGTGCTGGGCGCCTTTTGAGTACAGTTCCTAGCTCGGCGAGCGTCTGTGTGCCAGAGATTCTTCTGGTAGGGCAGGAAAGCGCATCCAGATGTTTGTGTGTGGGCATCAGTCAGTGTGCCTGTCACGGAGCCTCAAAGAAGCCCGTCCCCGCTGGCGGCTGCTTTCTTCGTCTTCCTTTCTGCGGTGCCCCGGGCCTTGAAGTCAAGTTCCCCCGTTGAGCTGGAGCAGCCCTTCCGGGTGAGGATTGACAGTCAGACCGTCAGATGAGCAACTCATCGGGCTGTCAGCGGGCCATGTGATGGGAGCGGTTCTGGTGGCAGGGATGACTGGGGCTCATCTCCCGTCCCGTCACTTTGAAAAACCAGCGTGCACTTTGGTCTAGGTTTGGGAGTAAGACCTGTGGCCACAGAGCAGGGGTGAAGCTCATGGTCCTTCCAAGCAGCAAGCCTGTCACCTTTGCGTCATTGGCACCAGACTAACCGAGCTAACCAGCTGCAGACCCATATTGTGCAATTTTGAGGTAAAGATGGGTGAAATCCGGGGGCGGGGAGACAGACATGGGACTGCTGCAGAGATGACTTCAGTGTTGTGGAAGCAGGGAAGTTTCCAGGTGCACAGCCTCCTTCCCGCATGTGGGGGCGTCTGAAGCCCCGCCCCGCCCTAAGTCCTTTGCTTAATACAAACCTTGTCTGACCCTGAGGCTCTGCGATCCCCCTACTGGGACCTGGATTTGGAAAGGGGGTCTTGTGGCCATGGCAGAAGGATCGAAGCACAGGAGTGGAGAGCCGTCTGTGTCTGTGTGCATCCGAGTGTGTATTTTGCCCTGGTGGGGACCGCGCATGAGTGGGGCTGGCCAGGAGCTGGGAAGCGGGGAAGAGTCATGTGGGCCTTGAGGAACCTGTGTTAGGGAGTGCCCTTTCCTTGGAAGGAAAAGCAGGTCATGAGCAAATGCATATGCACTAAGATGGTTATTTTCTTTTGGTCACTTACCCTGGGAGCCTGAGTACGTAGCTGGGAAGCATGGGCACTTAGGGAGAACTTCCTTTCTCCGTCCCTTTGCCCTCCCGTGCTGCTCTTGGAGCCAGGCCTTCCGCAGGGCAGCTCTTCCTCGGAGTACAAGCTTCTGGGAATGGTGGCGGGGGCTCCTGGGCACGGTGGCGGGGGCTCCTGGGCAGCCTGCAACTAACAGTAGGAACGGACAAAAAGGCTTTCGTGACCTCCAAAGCATGTCAGAGAGAATAGAGCCGGAAGGTACTGGCGCCAGCGAAGCCCATCTGCCTACCAGCTTTGTTTTCAGGTCAGATGTGGGCTCCCCACGAGAGGTGGGAAGAGCGAAGCCTGCTGCGTGGGAAGCAGATGGCACAGCCCCCAGCAAACACTTCACGAGGAGAACCAGACATCCTTACCCCTGGGCCTGCCGGGGCTTCTTGGTGACTGTGGCAAGCTTGGGGATTTTCTCAGATCCTGGCTCACATTCAAGTGCAGACCCTGCTCCTGGGTGTGTGTGTGGGGGGGGGGGGGGCTCTGATGCCAGCTCAGGCTTGTCCCTTCCAGGCATCTGCCCACTTTTCTTTTCCTCTGGGCTTGCACATAGAACCTTCAGGGCAGCCCAGCTACCCAAACCCCTCTTTGGAGAGCCCAGCCAGCGCCTTCCTTGTGGGCCCAGGAAGTTCTGGGCAGGCTGCTGGGGTTTCTTCTCAGCCCAGCACTTCTGGGAAGCTGTCTGCATTCCTTTCTGCCCAACGCTGCCCCTGGGGCTCTGCCTTGCAGGAACCCTGCCCGCCTCTGCAGCGCTGAGTGGCCAGGCAGCGCCACTGGAGGGAAGCGGGGTTGGGAGGTGTGTGCCGTGGTGGTGATTTTTCTGAAGACATTTTCAGATCTGTTTCCCTGCCTCCATGGTCCTGTGGAAGGGCAGGGGTGAGGAGGAAGAGCAGCATCGGTCGGCACTGGATGGGGAAGCAGTAGGTGGACTTTCATGAGGACAGACCGAGAGGCAGAGAAGAGGCTCTGTCTCCCAGTGGTTGGATACAGGCCCCAGTCTGCCTGTGTTGACATTCCCAAGGCTTTGGGTTGATACCCTTGGGCTCCGAAGGCAGGTCCCATCTTTCCAGGTTTAAAAATCTTCCAGAGGGCAGGCAGCGTTCAAGCCGTTCCTGTGAAGTCAAAAGAGCTCCGGAGACCAATAGAAAAGATGAACCTAAAAACACAACACCCCCAAACCAAACTCATAGTGGCCCCAGAAGCACCGAGTGGAACCGCCTCTGTGGGTTGCTGAGACTTGAAATCATAGGCTCCCAAGCGTATGTGGTCTGCCAGCCCCTTTTCAGGGAAAACACAAAGTTACTCAGCAGCCCCCTGCCAATGAGAGCGTTTGTACTGGAGTGCGTAGTGTTGGGTAAAGTGTGGAAGTAAGTATCTTCTGGCTTCTGCACTGGGGGCCCTGTTGCCCACTGGGAAACACCGCTTTTACATCTTTACAGGAATACACAGCCTCATTGTTCTCCCTCTGAGCAGCTGGTGGTATTCAACCACTGACCTTGTGTTCAGCAGCTCGACGCATAACCCACCACACCAGCGTCGCTCCAAAAGATGAACAGTGAGGAGGAGACTCCTTGCCTTGGATTTCCCCAGGTGTGTGTGTGTGTGTGTGTGTGTGTGTGTGTGTGTGTGTGTGTAAAGTCCTGCAAGTAGGGGCGGAATGAACAGTTTTAATGAACAGAATCGGGCAAGAGAGAATGGAGAGGGAAGAAGCTGGGAATCAATCTTTGCAGACATGGGTTCTAGAATGACCAGAGGGCAGGTGGGTTGGGGCACGCTTGATTGTGCTGGCATTGCAAAGTACCTGGGGTCTGACTGCCATCCTCTGAGAACAGCGCTGGCCTTCCATAGTCCTTCCCACCTCATGACCATAATATAGATTTGTGGTTCTTACCTGTCGGGAGGGCCCTGTCCTTTGCATCCTGGGTCAGCGTGCTGGGTCTGAGAGTGGGTTGGCCAGCCAGCATCCCCACCTCCCAGGGTGGGGGCCACCTCAAGGCTGGAAAGCTGCTTCACAGTTGCCAGTCCTCTCTGGCTCCACCCATGGGAGCTGTCTGTTTTCTGGCAGGCTGCAGAGTGCTCCCAAGGGTGCCCTGCCTCTGGGGCTTGAGAACAAACGGGGCTGAATGTGAAGCCAACCCGCCTCAAAGGCCCTGATTTCAAATGCACGGTAGAAGAAGACTGCAAGTCTGGCTCTCTTGGTTCTTCATCTCCCATTACTATCAGACATTGTGGGCAGCTGGTGCATCCGCAGACTGGTCGGGACATCAAGACAGGAGCTGATAAAATGCTGGGTGCTGCTGTGACAAAAGCGCTCAGGCTCATTTTCGAATCAGGGATTGATTTGTGTCTGGGAGACTGGAGGTGGAGGGTGGGCGGCATTCTTTTCCCGTGTCCAGTGGGAGGAAGTAGGGGGAGAGGCAGGAAGGGTACTGTGAGGGATTAGGGACCAGAGAAAAACCCAGAATTTGACTTTCCAGTCATTGGACAGCCTACAACTACTCACCAAGCTGTGCTGTGTGCTGTAGAAGATTGAAACATTGTATCAAGTTTGCTTTCCCCACACTTGGGGGATTAAGGAGCACTGGTGGGATAAGTGGACCGCCAAACACGAGGTCGTTGGTTCAAGCCCACCAGTCCCTCACTCCTCTAAAGATGAAGGTTTTGCTCCCGTCAGGATTCACAGCCCACAGGGTCACGAGGAGTTGGCGTGGCCTCAATGACGAGTAGGTGACTTGTAATCTCTTGGGAGAGAGAACATTTGTTAAACAATTTGAGAAGCTCTAAATGCTGTAGATTACTAACCATAAGGTATGTTTATTGTTCAGAAATGACACCATTGTGTCTTGGATTCAGAGGAAATCTCCATGCTTGGAGGCAGGATATTTCCACCCCCTGGGGGCTTGAGGGCTGGGGTGACTTCCTCAAACTCCCTGCCGACTCTCAGGGACGTTATAGGGCAGGGTAGACCTGCCCCTGTGAGTTTCCGAGACTGTAACTCACTCTCTACCTGAGTAGAAAGGCCCATCGTTCTCCTGCTGACCGATGAAGGGCTTCCACCAGTTGGTGGACAGATTCCACAATCCTTTGACTCCTGGAGGAAGCAAAGGAGAATGTGGGCAGGCTGTGCTGGAGTGGGAGGACCCATGGCCAGCAGTGGTGTCCCTCGGGAGGAGAGGAATTCAGTCAGTGCCTGGTTGAGTGGCGTTGTTTACCCTTGTCAGGGAGACACCAAGCTCACTGTCCTCCAGTCATGACTGACTCTTAGTGGCCCCCTGTGGGTCACTGCTAAAGCCCAGTCATTTTCCCGAGGAACTGCTGGTGGTTTTGAACTGCTGACCATGGGGATGGAAACTCAGAGCACACACCTACCATGCTACCAGGGCTCTAGCTCCCAGGGAGAAAGACGGGGGTTGGGAGGGCCGGGGGGGGGGGGGGGGGAGGGCGGGGCTTTCTCCTTCTGTCAAGACTTAGTCTTGGAAACCCATAGGGGGTTGCTGTGAGTCAGCATTGCTTGATGGCAGTTCTCTCCAGAGGACGTGGACTAAGTAGCCACTGGGCTTCTTGGGGGACCATGGCTTGCCTCCAGAGTGGTGGCTTTTAGAGAGAATCTCCAAGAGCAAGTTGACCCCACATAATTGTCATCTTATGTGCCCGCCTCTCAGCACAGAAGCTAACCGCTGGGGAAGACGGGGCTCTGCTGCAGTCGGCTCTGGCCAGTGGGCCATCGGCAGCTAGGAACTCAGTGTTTGCAGTTAGATTTATGACTACGTTTGTGTGATCACTTCCTCTCCCTACCTTCACTCCAAACATACACGCACATGGGAAAATGCACGCCCCTCCACTTCCCTCTCCCCTCCCCCCTGGCCCTTCTTCCTGGCATTTGTTTTGTCCTTCCCGGGGTTTGTTGGGTTTTGGTCTTTTATATTTTGTCTCATTTCTGCCCTCCTCACTCTCTCGTCTGTCTGGTGGTCTAGATCACTTCCTGTGTTGGAGTGACTTCCTCCCTTGGTTAATCTTAGACATGCTGAGAGCAGAGCACCTTGTGATGGGCAGTTTTGTCTGTTGTTACTGGTGTGACCACATGATCCAAGCCAACATTTGGGAGTCCTTTAACCCACAGGCAGTTCATCCTCCAAGTCCTTTGCGACTGAATTAGCTCTTATCTCTATTCTCCTTGCTTCCTACAGCGGAGAGGGATCATGGCCGAGGACAAAGACCAGCACCTTGTGCCCTTGAAAACATTGTAAGGAGTGTGCCTTTATCTGCTCTCAGGGGTCCCCACTGGTCAGCAATGTGAAATCCTCAGCAGCTCCCAGGGAGCCCTTCCACACCCGGAAACAATTGCAGGCTGACAAGCTCACAAGGGCAGTTCCACCCTGTCCTATCCGGGTCACTGTGAGTCAGCGCAGAGTTGATGGCAGTGGCTTGGTCTTGGTTGGCCCCTTGTCTATTCCCATGGCCTCTGACCATCCTCAGCAGGATTCCCCTCTCACCCAGCTGCACCCAGTCAGGAATGTGCACCAAAGACATGCTGCCTCCTCAGAGAGCGGGCGTCTGTGTTTGGCCTTGGGGCTGTCTCCTGGATGTTTTAGGCAAGATGTGGCTAGAACCTTCAGGCTTAGTTGTTGAAGATAGGTATCGCCCTGCCCAAGTCCTCCTAGGAGAGGAAATAAAGCGTTTAAAACAAAATGAATTGAGGCTGAAGTGAGGTCGGTGGACTCCCTTCTAAGTTGTCACTGTCCATCTGGTCTCTCCTGTGCTGGCCCTCTCTGATGCAGCTGCTGTCGAGAGGAGCAACTTCTCCAGGAATCACCTTGTCTGAGAGACAGAGACAGATAAGAGGGTAGAGGGCAGAAGGCAGAAGGTAGAGGGTAGAGTTATACCACCCCTTCCTGGCTGGGAGCTCGAATTTCTGAGCATGCCCCATGGACGCCAGGTTCGCTGTTCTAACTACCTAGCAGTTCTGCCTGCCCCCTGCACATCCCCCACTGTATCCTAGCCCGCCTTTCATATCTAGCCGTCCTTGAAGTTCATTTCTCAGCATCGTCTTCTTTTTCTCCTCCAGCTGACATTGCCATAGGCTACCCAGCTCTCCCTTCCCCACTCCCATACCCCCATAAGGCAATAGTGATTTAGGGAGGAAATGGACTTGCTTTCAAAAGCAGAAGGAGGAAGTTTTAGGGCTAGTAAAAAAAATTTTTTTTTAAATCTAGAAGACCTACCACATTCTCTGTTGCCCGTGGAGCAGCAGGTAAGATCGGACCTAGTCCAGCTGTCTTCCATGTAAGTCATCGCGGTGTGGCGGAGAACTAGGGCCCCGTCTTCAGAAACTTGCTTAAACCCAAAACAGCTGCCATCAAGTCGATGCTGACGGTGTTGGACAGAGTAGGACCTGCTCCCTTGGCCTCCGAGGGCTGTCGCTCTCTATGGAAGCAGGAAGCCCCCTTTCTCCTGAGGAGCGGCCTGAGCTGGTGGTTTCGCAAGCCCAACTTGAGCCCCACTAAACCACCGCAACTCCTGCAAACTCGCTTAGGCAGTCTCACCTGTGAAACCAGCCGATGAGAACAGCCCCCCTGGAGAGACCCCATCTCGGTTTCTGACAGTCTCAGGCTCTTAGGCCTCTCGACTCTTTGGGGTTGACTAGTGGTCGTTCGATGGTCTTGTGCTTGGGGAAATCCTGGGGGACCAGGTGACTGGATGGCTCCTGGGCGGTGGGGGGGTCCACAGAGTCAAGCGCCATCCTCTTGCCAAGTTGCCCTTGAATAGACTTCTGTCCTCAGCTTCTGTGAGCTCTTTCTTTGGAAGAACTGTGCCAGGACTTCACCGATAGGTGTGTTCTGCCTGGATGGTGGGTGGCAGCCACCGTTCATTACCTTGCCGACTGACTGACTGCTAGTGTCTGGTTGGATTTGAAGAGATCACTGCCTCCATGGCAGCCTCTGGAGGCCCACAGCCTTGTGAGAATTAAGGCCTGTCTCTTCTGGGCCCTTTGTTCTTCATACTTGGGCCCTCACCCAACCCCTCCCCCCCCGAATCATTGACAGCTAGTTCCTTGAAGTACATGCATCCTTGTTACTCCAGATGCTGAGGGAACAAAGTACTTTCTGGGGGGGTGGGGAGGGGGGATTTTGTTTTTCTTGTCCAGGCTGAGTGGTGTTCAAGTGTATTCCTGACATCTCTGGGAGTGGGTGCTCCGGAATTTCCCCAAATTTTCTCTTCTCGGACTTCCACACAGCTTCTTCCTGTTTCTTCCTTCAGGATCTTAAACTATTCTACCCGCCTCCTCCACCCCCCCACTGTATGCCCACATGATCCCACTCGTGTTTTCTTACCTCCTCAGCATTGTTTCCCTCCAGCTATGAAGAGATTCCTCTACATTGGCTGAAGAGTGAATAAACTTTTATAAGTACCTTTGTTTTGCATTAAGAAAAAAAAAACCCAAACAACCTCTGGCCCGCATAAAGAAATAGATACACCCAATGCACATATATTTAAGGGAAGAATTAATTATCGCCTGCATTCGGCATTTTTGTAGGATCCTAATCTTGGGTCACTGGGCATTGTTGACTCGATGCCCCCGAGAGAGTCTTGGAGGAGATAACTGAGGCATTTTCCTCTGTAGAAAGTCGAGGTCCATGCAAGGTGGACCAGGGCAACCTTCTATGTTTCCAGGACAGAGGTTCTCAACCTGTGGGTCGTGACCAGTTTGGGGGTCGAACGACCCTTTCACAGGAATTGCCCGATTGATCACAGTAGCAAAATGACAGTGATGAAGTAGTAACAAAAATAATGTTCTGGTTGGGGGTCACCAGCACATGAGGAGCTGTGTGAAAGGGTGGTGGCCTGAGGATGGTTGAGAAGCACTGTTCTAGGATACGAGGGACCACAAGTTGTCTCTTCTGGACCTTCTTAGCATCCATAGCTTCCCCAGGAGGGGGATCCGCCGGCATGTCCATCTGCCTGAAGCAGCTACAGCTTGTCACGCTGCTGTTACCGTAGTGAGCCCAAGCCCGTGCTCACAAACGCCTATCCAGACCTCAGCTTAGTATAGACGTTTCCAGGTTTAGAGGAACTTTCTCTCCAAGTTAAAAACACCACTGGGTCATGCTGTTCGTGACTCACCATGCTGCGGGGGAGATGGTGGTGGGGAGGCATGGTTTGAATTCCTGAGCTGCACTATGGCCTGACTAAAGCTTTGAGGGTCAAAACCCCAAATGGAGAGCAGCCAGAGAGGCACAGGGCAGAGTAGGTTGGACGCAGCTGTCTCTTCGCCCCGTGGCATGTGTTTCATCTTGTCATGACTGTCCCTCAACAAACTCCACAGGAACAAAGGTGCTAACTTGCTTCTCTGTTTCTGAACCCCAGAAACCAAACCCGGTATTAGTGAGTCTCGTGAGTGTGACCCTGGGCCAGGCTGTATGGGTCGTGGTAGAACTGGCCTCTGCAGGGTTTCAGTCACGGACGCTGCAGAAGTTGATTGCCAGTCCTTTCTTCTGAAGTGCCCTGGACGGACTGGAGCCTCCAGCCTTTCTTTCGGGGAGGGGGCCCTAGCAGCTGAGCATGTTGGCCCCCCAGGGAGTCCTCTTCCTCTGCAGGACTTAAAGCCACTGCAAGACATTTGATTCCCAGTGTGTCGACTTTCGGTTTTATCTGGTTGCATCAGTGTATTTGTCATGAAAAATTTTTTAAAAAGTCATTTTAATTGGGGGGTCTTACAGGTCACGTTTGCACATATACTTTGCCATCATCATTTCCCAAGCATTTTCTCTCTACTTGGTATCAGCTCCTCTTTTTTTGCCTCCCTCCCTTTCCCACCTTTGTGACCCTTTGATAAAATATACATTACTATTATTATCTCATGAAGTGTTATCTAACACTCCCTTTACGCTTTGTTCTGAAGACATGGTAACACTTTTGGTCTAACCAGAAAGAAGTGTAATGTAAGACCTAAAGCTTATTGAACTCACTCGCAGCACTGAGTGAAACCTGACTCATAGTGACCGTGTAAGACAGGGAAGACCCCCTGACCCCCTGCCCTGTGGGTTTCTGAGACTGTCACTGACTTTGTGGTACTAGAAAAGCCTCGGCTTTCCCCTCAGAGTGGCTGCTAGGTTCAAACTGCTGACCTTGTGTTAACAGCCCAATCTGTAATCAGTCTACCAGGGCTCCTTATTTGATCTTGTCTCTGGATTTCAGTTAAGGAAGTTTACAACCACATTGACTTGATGGCCCACAGTTGACTCATATTGAGTTTATCCTTAGGTCACTTTCTTTTTTTTTTTTTCTTTATTTATTTTTTAATTTTAACAATTTATTGGGGCTCATACAATTCTTTTCACAGTTCATATATATACATACATCAATTGTATAAAGCACATCTGTACAGGTCACTTTCAATTACACCATCTTCATCCGGTTGTCATGCATTTTCCCCTGTAAGTTTCAGTAGCAAATGATATATTTTCTCCTTGTTTCATCTTGTTATCTTTATTATTATTTATTTTAAATATATTATTAATTGGGACTTGATACATAAATTATTCCAGAGTTCAATCACGTCAAGCAGAATTGGACAGTTGCTTCCACCACCATCAGTTTCCAAACATTCTTTTTCTTCCTGGACTCCTTGACATCGCCCCCCCTTTTTAATCATCATTGTCTCTTTTACCCCCCACCCACACATCTTATCTTCAATCTATGGTTCCCGTTGATGGAGGGCTGCCCTTTTCCTGATTCTCTCTAGTACTTTATTATCAAATTAGTTTGTCATCTGCATGCTTGATCGGCACAACTTATCCAAGTGATTGATAAGCAGGGTGACCTTGATGGGATCCAGGACAGACAGGAAGTGTCTAAGCTTCCGGAGCTCCAGAGTTGTTGTATGTGGTTTGATGTAGATCCTTTTTTGCGGCGCGGTTTGGGCCCAGCAGCCCCAAAATAACCAACCTTCCTGTGTTGCTCATTTTTTTGATCCACAAGATCAAGTGAGGTTTTTTCTGAAGTCCAGATAAATGTGTGTCTGGCATTCTTTGCTGTGTATGCGTGTGTATGTGCTGTGGGTTGGATTGAGTCCCCTAGACAAGTATCTTCTTGTCCACCCAGTACTTATAAACGTGGCTTTATTTGGAAAGGAGGCCTTTGCAGATGTTTTCGAGCTGACATGAAGCCCCGCTGCATCACGTGAGCCCTCATCCGATGACGGGTGTCCTCATTAGGAAAGGGAAATGCAGGTGTGCAGAGACACGGGGAGGGGCTCCAGAAGAAGGTGCGAGCAGAGACTGGAGTGATGATGTCCAGAATCCAAGAAATACCCAGGATTGCCTGTACAACCGGAAACGGGTCCTCTGCGTCATGCCCCATCTCCCTCCTCCTGAAACTTCCTGCAGGTCCGGTGAGGAGCTTGGCAGCCCTTGCAGTCTTGAGACGGTCCGTCTGAAAGGGTGGACGTGCTGCCTGCATGGTGCAGTCTTTCCCGTTCCCCAGCCTGTGTTTATGTAGCCCAGGTCTTAAAACTCTCAGACTTAACAGAGGAAGATGGTCAGCAGGACTGTGGATTTAAGGGATTTAGGAAATTAGCCCCTAGATGAAGATTGGGACAGATTAACCAAAGGACTGAGAGTGCCCTGTGCCGTGGGAGTCTGGCCTTGGGCTTCATTCTGAGGGCTGAGAGCTGAATAGCCTGTGAACCAGCACTGGACAGCTGGCAGCATCAAGTTGTTCAGTAGCTGCTCCGCCCCTGTGTTACATGGCGTCCTGGAGACGGGCTATTGGCAGAAACCATAGGGCGGAGGGGCGGGAGGCAGGCGGGATGAGGGCTTGGGAGAATTTCCTAGAATAAAATTCCAGAACTTGAATACATAGAATGGGAATTTCTCTGTTTTTTCCCCCCCTAGGAAGACGGTGCAAGCAAAATGTGGCTAGCAGTGGCCAACACACTGGAAGTCCTGCCAGATGTGCAGAGAGCCGGCTGCTGTGTTGGTTCACAAGCCCTAGTCGAGCCCGTGAGCGCCTGTGCTTGACCACTGTGCTTGGCGTGCTGTAGGCAGATGGGCTTGTAAGAGAATGTGGGTGGTGTGCAGCGCCAGTTCTTCTGCTTCAGGACGGCTGCTTTGTCTCAGGCTGATGGGTAGGATGTGCATCCCTGGCGGTAGGGCTTCTTCCAGGCACTTCCCAGATCATGTCCTAATTTCCTCATCCTGGATTTGCCGCCTTTCTTGGTTGGGCAGGAAGCCTGAATCTCCCCCCAGAGGCAAGGCAGCCTTGAGTTGGTGATAGATAGTGTTTTGTTGTGACCCTAAGCAGATGACTCCAGAGCCCTAGGCCCGGGGCTGTGCTGAAAGGGTGGGTCTCAAAGGACTCTGAAAAGTCAGAATTCCTCCTGTGGGTGGAACCCCTTCAGAGCAGCGGGACAATAGAGAGAAGCCCTGGAGCACCGCAGTTGGAAAAGGGCTCCTGGCGAACAATTCGGGGAACCTCCTCCTCCTACAGAGGAAAGAGTAGAAGACCTGAAGGGGGGACTCGGAATTGCTCAAGGTCGCACAGCCAGAGAGCTGGGAGCCAGGCCGAGACTCCAGTCTGTTGATTTTTCTATTTCTAGACTTCCGATTTGTCCCTTCTTAGCAAGCGATGCGCCTGGATGACTGTATTGGTGAAGAATATTGAATATCTCATTATTTGGACGTGTTAGCAGGAGGGTCCAGCCCCCGGAGGAAGGACATCGTGCCTGGTAAAGCAGAAGTCAGTGAAAAACAGGAAGACCTGCGACAAGACGGATTGACGAGGTAGCCGCAACAATGGGCAGAAACATAGCGATGAGGGTGCGGGAGGCGCAGGACCAGGCAGTGTTTTGTGGTACATAATGCCACTGTGCGTTAGAATTGACTGCGTGGCCCCTACCAGTTCCACTGCGTCGCCACTCACCGGTTAAAAAGGAAAATTGTGAAGCCTTCAAGGTCTCCTTTGTAAGCCTGCTGGCTCCTGGGCGCTTAATGCAGGAGAACTGAGGAAAGCACCTGCCTCATCCCTGGGACTTGGGCAGAAGTGGATGTCTTCAGTGGAGGTCCTGCTGACTCCTAATCTTGGCACTGGGAACTAGGCTTCCCAGAGGCACCTAAAGCTATTCTACATCTCAGTCATTCTAGGATCTAGTAAGCTTAAAATGCTGCCTCCCTTTCTTTGAATTCCTTTGGTCTCAAAATAAGGAATGACCTTGAAAGATTTACTCCGATGCAGGTGCAGACTTTTGAGTGTCAAGAAAATATCATAACTCCTCTTGTGACCTACGTATATACGCGTGTAGAAGCAGAGTTTTTCAGCACAAAAAATGTGCTGAAAAACTGGGGTTTGGCTTATACACGGGTCAGTGGTACCCCAGCGAGGTGTAACATCTCACTGCCTCCCCCGCCCCCACCCGAGTTAACGGACGAGAACCCAGTTATCTCGCAGGGTGATTGCCGTTTCTCCGTTTCTCCGCTGTTCATTCAAAGCCCCACTGACACTGCAGGGCTTTGAATGTTTATTTACTCACATTTAACCAATCAGAGCCGTCCTATGACGTGTATCTTTGAATAAGCCTTTTAAAGACTGTATGCGAAGGATGTGGCATGAATGGATGTCATCTGGTCAAGCCCGACTAACAAAAGGAGGAAATCTCATGAAGCCTGACATAGAGTTAATAGCAAAGTGGGTTCGAGATGCATGGGAAGACATTCCAGAAGACATGGTGTGACGTGCCTTCCAGAAATGTAGTATTAGTAATGCTATGGATGGCAGTGAAGACTGCGCTCTGTATGAAAATGACAGCAGTGATGGTGATGATGGCGATCTCAGTGAGGACAGCGTCTATGATGACCTCACACCAGCTGAAGTTCTGCATTGGGATACGGAAGATGATGAGGAACCCAGTTTTGAAGGATTTTAACTCTTTCTATTTTAGCTTGGTTGCTGATTGAGCTCAGGGAATAGTATTCTTAAGGTATCATGTTGATACCTTATTGTTTTTGTTGACCCTACTTTCCATTTACTGTGCTGGTTCACTAATGTTAAATGACTTGTCCTTTTATTTATGTTTTTATTTAAAATAAATATTTAAAAACATTACCCCACTGATGTCTCAATTTTTAGTAATTTTATTTTCATTTGTTTTGATTATTGAAACTCACCAATGGCTTCTGCATTTCCCACCCAAGGCTTATACTTGAATCAATCAGTTTTTCTGGTTTCCCAGGTAATAATTAGGTACCTCAGCTTATACTCAGGTCAGCTTATATTCAAGTATATACGGTAATCTATATTCTGTGATATAGAGGTATATGTATAGGTATATATGCATACATAACTCGTGTGTGTATGTATATGTGTATATTTACTTATAGGGATATTTCCCCCCTCTTGATTCAATAGAAATCCACTTGCAAGGTATATCTACACACGTGTCCTCACCTATAAAAAGAGAGAACTCTTTTTACTTTTTTGCTTTGCTTTTGGAAGAGTCTTTTCAATAATTCATTTTTCACACACTTTGTGGGTCATTGCTCTGGATGACATATACAAGAGGATAGACTTTGGAGGGCCTGCATCTACCGGGCAGCAAGAGGCACAAGTAACAGATACAGTGGGGTAGATACCCCAGAAAAGGCACCTTGAAGCTGCTGTGGGCATTCGGAAAAGATGAGTCGATTCTGCCAGGAAGTGATAACTGAATTGAGCCTTGAAGTCTGGAAGATTTTACTCAGGAGAGGAGGGGAGAGGGGAGGAGAGGGGAGGGAAGGGGGGAGGGGAGGCAAAGAGGGAAGGCGAGAGGAGAGCTCTTCAAATGAAGGTAAGAGCATAGACAGATCACTGCATGGAGTTGGTGCTGACTCTTGATGACTGTTGGACAGGGCAGAACTGCCCCTGGGTTTCTAAGACGGTGGCTCTTCGTGGCAGCAGAGAGCCCATGTTAACTCCTAGGAGCAACTGTTGGTTTCGAACTGCTGACCTTGCGATTAGCAGCCACCACTCCACCAGGGCTCCTCTCGCATAGACAATAGCAGGCAGTTTTCAGAGAACCCCTGCGATGGCTGTGTTTATAATGGGCTGGTGGCGGCAAGGAGGCCAGAAAGGACTTGAGATTTCGGTGATCTTGTGATGGGCTGAGCTGAGTCACACCGCCTTTGTTCTGACGGAGAACAGCTCTCTCTCCCAGACAGTGGCTTTCAGATTTTTATTCTTTCTCGTTTTAAACAATGGAACCCTTTCTCAAACAACAGTTTAAACCAATTTCCAAATTCCGGAATCTACATTTTATTGTTTTGAGTTTTTTTAAAGCAAAGATGCATATATTTCAGGGTAGTTTTTATTTATTTTATTTTATTTTTAGAAGCACAGTGACCTGCACAGTAGAGGTGAGAGTATGACTTTTTGTCCCTGAGTGGAAGTGACCCAGGAAGACCTTCTTATCCCGTGGGAGTTGAGCCATTCCTGCTGCCCGGTCGGGTTGGCCGTGCCATTGTGGTGGTGGAATGGCTGTGTGGGAGCACTGGTAATGGGAGGGGCTGTAGCCCCCGGATGGGCATCCGCAGGAGAGCGAGTGGCAAAGTTCTGGGAAATCAACCACAGGGTGACTTTACAGGAACTTTTGGTTGATCCCACAAACAAGGCACATGAGGAAAAGAGACGTCGTTGTAGTTCTTAGTCTGCAAAGATAACAACGAATGACATGAAGTGGCAGCTCTAAATCCCCTCTTCTTGTAGCACAGGAAGACCTTTTTTCTCTGTATTCATTGAGCAAATATTGATTGAGTGTACCGGCTGTGAGCTGGGCCTTACATACCAAGTGCAGGAATACAGTGGTTAGGGAGACACTCCAGGTTCTTAGTTGTAAGGGACTCCAGGAGGGAGACTGACACTAAGCAGATCATTGCACGTACACACACACACATCAGGGTGAGTGCTGAGTGTTTGGTACAAGGACCCCATTTAGATTAGAGGATCAGAAAGGCCTTTGGGAGGAGGTGATCATCAAGCTGAAGCAAGATGAGAGGCCATCTTTTGGGAACTGATCAGGAGAAGGCAGGAAATGGGCTGAGAGGAAGCTGGAGGGCCTGGAGGAACTTGGGTTTTATCCGAAGTACGGTGGGTTAAACAGGAAGTGACGTGGTCCGGTGTAGAAGGCTGGATTTGTGGGGGCAAGGGTGGACACTGACAGTGAACCCTTTGGAGACTTGTACAGTAATTAAGATGAGAGATTGAACGGAAGTGTAGAAGAGTGGACAGAGAAGGATATGTTTCAGAAGTAGGATTATCTGAAGTTGGTGAACGGACTGGATGTGTGGAGAGAGCGGAGAGGTGGTGAGACTCAGAACCCGCATGCATGACCAGGACTGGCTTCTGCTGCTTTCAGCTCCTCCCAGTTAAAGGAGCTCAAAGGGCAGACTGGTTGTCCAGTTAGTGGGACCCCTTGGCTTTGCGCCAGCGGCTGGCCGGAGGAGCCGCTGTAACTGCGGGGCACCACTAGGGGGGGAGCATGGCCTGCACTGTGTCTGCTCTCGAGGCTTTCTGGGGCTTGGGCTACTTTCGAGGTTAACAGCCTCCATCAGTACTCCCTCTCCTCCCCATCGCTTCGCAGGATACTCACCGCCTGCCTTCAGATTTGCGCTCGAGTTAATGGTAGCTGGTTGCTTTCCTGTAGAAGTGAGCGGGCTCCACCATTCTCTGCGCCGAGGCTGGGCAGGTGGAAGGTGCATCTTGAGGGTCGGAGAAACACTGAGGGAAACGTGGAATTTGGTGGTCGGGAAGCGTCAGGGGAGAAGCTTGGAGATTTGGTTTTGCACTTGCCCTTCCATCCTGTCTTCCTCTGTCAACCTGGGACACTCGAATCCCCAGGGAGGGATTCCCGAACTTGGGCCAATATGAGCGCGTGCGTGTGTGCATGTGATTGGGCATGTCCCCTTTGAAGCCCCGATGGCAGCACTAAAGCAGCAGCAGCCAGACATGTGCAAAGGAGCTGCGCTGGGCAAGTACTGAGCCCTCCATGCGAGTCGGTGCCCCCATCGTGGCTGAGGACTAGCTGCCCAGGCGTTTTTTCCTTCCTCTGGCGGTGCTTGAAGCGCCCTTGAGAAAAATGAACCAAGGTGTTCTTAGCTCAGTGCCTGACCTCGGAGAGTTCTTTCACCGGCATTCTCTCTTCCTATGCTCCCCTCAGCCTCCTGTGTTGTTCAAGGATAAGATTTATCCCAGTGCAAACTGGGAGGTTAAGTGACTTGCCCAAGGCCACATGCCTCCAGGGAGGAGTGAGAAGCTGTCAAGGTCAACTGCACCCTGTTCTGCCTGGGGCACTCTGCTGAAAGGTCTGGAAGAGAGAGCCTGGGAGGCTTCCATGCGATTTCTAGACCTGTGACTTTCCAGTTCTGTGAACTGAAGCAAATGGCTCGACCTCCCTCTGAGCGGGTTTAAATGTGTCAGGTTAAGTGTGAAAATGTCAGTCTAGAGAGAGCCAGTCAGCATGCAGTGTAGCAGCGATTAAACATACAACTTTCCTCTAGTTCCTAAATGCTTCCTCCCCACCCCCACTATCACGATCCCAATTCTACCTTGCACATCTGGCTAGACCAGAGGATGGACACTGGTACAGATAGCAGCTGGAAACACAGGGAATCCGGGACAGATGACCCCCTCAGGACCAGTGGTGAGAGTGGCAATACCTGGAGGATGGAGGGAAGGTGGGGTAGAAAGGGGGAACTGATTACAAGGATCTACATATAACCCCCTCCCTGGGGGGACGGACAACAGAAAAGTGGGGGAAGGGAGACGTCAGACAGTGTAAGACATGACAAAATGCTAATTTATAAATTAAGGGTTTGTGAGGGAGGAGGGTGGGGAGGGAAAGGGAGAAAAGGAGCTGATATCAAGGGCTAAAGTAGAAAGCAAATATTTTGATAATGATAAGGGCAACAAATGTACAAATGTGCTTGACACGGTGGATGTATGTATGGATTGTGATAAGAGTTGTATGAGGCCCTAATAAAATTATTATTTAAAAAAAAAGAAAATGTCAGTCTAAACTTCAGGTCGATTGTGCTGAGCAAACAAGCCCAGATTTATCCTACTACATTGAAAGTGTGCAGTAATATGTAGCGACTGGGAAGGGTTTTCTCCCTGCTTCATTATGTTCTAGATCTCACGGAGTCTACCAGAGTTCAGGCCGAGAGAACCTGCCGGTCTGGGCTGCGTGACCTTCCTCTGGGAGTCCCAGGTTGTATCTTAAAACTTGCTGTCACACAGCTGTGTGCTTTCCAAGGGCAGATGCAAGTGCGCTGTAGGGGAACGTTCTGGACTGGCTTCAGGGGTCACTCACAGGCCCCTCTCCTCTTTGTCCTCTGCCTGCCCAACTAGCTATATAAACTGTGGACCCCACAGCTGATCTCCCAGTTTTCCCATCCGTAAAATGGCAGTAGTGAAGCATCCAGTGTGTTCCGAGATGACGAGGAGCCGGCGAGTAACGCATGTTAAAAGAATGTTACAGAATAGACGTGTACAGCTCATTTACCCATGGTGTGTCAGGGGGAATGCTCTAAGATTGATGTGCTGCTGAATGGACAATTGCCGTTGATATGATTGGACTATCGTATGATATGTCAATTATGTGCCAACAAAGCTGTTGGGGGAAAACCTAGAAGTGTTACTTGTCGTCAGATACCACGAAGGCAATTCCTGGTACACACAGCTCTCTAGTGGACGACAGAAATACTTGTTCCTCTCTGACCATTATTGTGTTTGAGCCCCTTGTTGCCGCCACTGTGTCAGTCCGTCTCCTGGAGGGTCCTCTCTGCTGCGTCACCTGCGGGCACTAAACTCAGAGGGCCTACCTGTTGGTCCCAGGCTGTGTAGTGGCCCTTGGAGAGCAGGGTGACAGCAGCTCACAGCTGCAGGCACTGAGTGGGGTTGTGTCTGTCGCCTACACTATGACTCTGAACTTGCCCAAGACTCTATTTGTCCTGACCTAGTCTTTTTTTTTCTCTTTTGGTTCCAGGAAGATGAGAGAGTGCCTGGGCACCAGCCCTAGTGCCATGAGCCCCTGCACTGGTTAGAGCGGGAAGGTAAGCAGGGAGACCAGTCCAGGCGAGCTCCTGGGGTGTGAGTGAGCGTCCCCACCCCGGAAAACCCCAAATGCACAAACAAGTCGAGGCACTGCCTCTGAGTCCCTCTTGCCCCCTTCCCACCCTCCTTCCCCCTCCTTCCCCCTAGCTCCAGGACCCAGAGGAAGGGCTTGCTTCCCTCCAAGCACTCCAGCTAGCTTACCCCCCCCACCCCCAATTCTTCCAAGTTATAAAACAAGGAGACACTAAAACAAGTCTGCTCACTGTCTTCTCCCTTCTTCCTCTGAGCTGTTCCAGCAAGTTCCAGGAGCGGCCCGGAGCCCCTATTTGAGTGGAAGGGAGGTAGGAGGCGTGGAATGCGGGCAAAAACTGCTGATCGAAAGGCAGTGCTGTGTTTCATGGAAGCCTCCCAGAACTGAGTGAGAGGAGAGAGAGAGAGAGAGAGAGAGAGAGAGAGAGAGAGAGAGAGAGAGAGAGAGAGAGAGAGATTGATTGTTGGGAGGAGGAAGTTGGGGTAACAGGGGAGACAGAGGGAGATGGCTGGGGGGGAGGGGGGCGGGGGGGCGGGAGTGAGAGAGCCAGCCCAGCCTGAGAGAGCCTGGAAGAGAGCCCTGAGGAGAGCTTGGGAGGCTGGCCACGGAGAGCTGGGTCTCCATGACAACTGGCCTGGCCGGCTAGCCGGGCTCGCTCTGCTCAGTTGGCCCCGAGGAGCTCTGCGGAAGGTCAGAGGAAGGAGCTGTGGGAAGAGCTCAGCAGGTATCGCAGCCGAAGCCAGTGGGTTCGGGGGCCCGGGGCTCCCCATCGGACTGCGGAGGGAGCCAGACTCTGCTGAGAATGGAGTGGGCAGGGAGGCACCAGGACCTTCAGGTAAGGGCAGCCCCGACTCAGAGTGGCCAGTCTCGGGCTGTTTTCCTGGGAGGCAGGCCAGTGAGTGTCTGCCCGGCGCCCAGGGTTTGGGGCTCTGCAATGATGTCATGCTCGACAGTTGGAGTCTATTAGCTGACGGAGGGAAACGGCCAGTTTCCTTGACTTTGCAGATCCAGCTGATCTCCCTCTGGCTGGGTCTGAGGTGTTTTTGTCTTCACCATGGAAAGCATGCTCTTGCTTTTATTCAGTGTTGTCCCAGCCTTTGCTACAGAGAAAATGCGTTCTCTTCCCTTCAGCATCGTGTTTGTGGTTCTTGAAACTTCCTTGTCTTTTGAGTGATTCGGTTTGACCTCCAGAACAGTGTCTGTTTTGTCTCCTGGTGCTGCTATGTCTGACCTGTAGTGAAGAGAAACACACACACACACACACACACACACACACTTATTAAGCTCATTGAGGCGCCTACTGCCAGTTCAGGTCCCTTTGGAGTGTCACTAGGATGGGGAGAATATTGCAGGAATATCTGTGCTGGGGTGTATCCCGAGCTTGGTAAGGGGCCGAGGCTGTTCCTTCGTGAATAAGGTTGATCACAGAGTTTCCTGAGAGATAAATGGCTTGGGGAAGGAGGCGGCTTGGGCTGGGGGACCTGCAAAGAGCTGCTTCTCCAGATGTTTGCCTGAGCGCTCTCTGACAGCTGCTAAGAGCTACGGAGCCCCAGGAGCTAGGGACTAGTGTAGCTGAGCTGGTGAATCCCTTCCATGACTATTGCAACCAAATCTCAGGGCCCATAAGCAGGCTCATGTGTGCTCCGTCTGCTCTGCTGGTGCTTTGCTTTGGGAAGAAAACTTGTGCCGATCTAAGAGGAGAGGTGGGCAGAGATGTGCACTGTCGGGGGGACAGGGTCCAGTGGTGGGGGTGTGCGCAGCTCAGTGTGTGCCTGGGAGACAGGCACTTGGCAGGAATGCTGGCTTGGCAGCGGTGTGATTAGGGTGAATCAGAGCACACCTCCCACCCCGGTGGCTCATGCGGCAATGTACTTCTGCTTCGGCCATGCTACGTCTTAAGCGTGCCCGGCCCTCAGCGGACTCTACGACCCTCAGCGGACTCTACGACCCTCAGCGGACTCTACGGATGCCTTCGATTTCTCTGTGGGCTGAGGGAACAGCTGCGATCCTGGCTCGTTGGCTTTTCTTCTTGAACTTTCTGAACAGAATGCCTTCTGTATTTTGGCAAACAATGGGGAGGGGTTGGGTGGGGGGCTTAATCACTCCAGGTCAGCTTGCCAATACCAGCATTGGCCATGCCCCCAGGGCTGGCGCCCTGGATCTGTACATGTTGATGCCCGTGTTGTGGCCTATAAGGGTGAGCTCAGTGACTCCGGGGTCTCAGATGGACCCCTTCGAAAGAGATGTTCCCTTCCACTGTATTCCAGGGATCCTCTGCTGGATGGAAGTCTCGGCACTTGAGGGGAGAGGTGACGGAGCGCTGTGGGTCAGGACCAGATGTGGGGGGATTGCGAGGAGGGAGGAGGAGCCGGTGAACTCCTCTGTGGGCGATGCAAATCTGGGTTCGCGTCTTCTCTGCTCTGGTGTGCACGTGGCTGGGGCTGTGGTGGTGGAGTGGGTTGTGTGGGGGGCTGCTAGCTGCAAGGTCAGCAGTGCAGAAAGCCCTCCAGCTCTTGCGCTGTGGGAGAAGGATGAAGCTCTCTGTTCCCATAACGATTTTCAGCGGGACCTTCTATATGGTTGCTTTGAGTCGGAATTTACTCTGTGGAAGTGGGTTTTGGACACATTGGGAGAGGGCTGAACAGAAAGCCAGTCCCAAGAGTCAGGCAGAAAGAGCAGTGGATTGTTAATGGGGGTAGAGACTTAAGCGCCGTGGGCAGGCCTTGCCCTGTGTCTTCTGGGGTGGCCGTGAACATGTCTCGTAACCTACACGCTCTTCAGATATCTTAGCTGGGAGACGAAGATGATGGTAGGAACTGCTTCACAGGACCGTGGGGAGGAGGCAGCGCCATCATGTCCTTTGAAGTCGTTCTAAACAAGCCAAGCCCTCTGTGCTATGAGCCAAATTAATGCTCAAGGGAAGATGCGAGTCAGTTTTTCCTTCTCTTCTGGCGTCCCTATTTATAAAGTGCCCTCTTCTGCATTTATAAATAAAGATGAGAAAACCCTAAAGGACGTCTTCTTCAAGATGTTACGGAAACACACAGTGCTTTCTTTGCGCTTGAAAGTAGACCACAGAGCACGAGATGCTCAGTGTTCTTTCACAGAGGTGTTCCCTAAGTTACCTGGCGGGTGCATGTGCCTTAGGGGCCGTGCGGTACAGAGGGTCGGGACTCCAGGCCTCTCTGCTTCTCCTGAGCCCCACAGCTGCCCGGTCATGGTGTGCCCTACATGGTACTAGCTCTGGGTTCTGGGGCGGGTTCTCAGCCTGCTGGATTCTGCTGCATGGCAGAGGGGTCTTTTCTTCCATTCTGGGTTCTAAGCGATAGGGAGAATTACACACCTTGTACTAACAGGCCCCCCGGGGAAAGTACACGCGGATTCAGCATGCAGTTCATCCCCGCTGACCGCAGACTAGGGATGTGAGCAGCCGTGCTGTCTTGCCGAGTGCGTACATTGGACAATGGATGGTGGTGGATGCACGGGGTTAAGATCTCCCTTTGGGCCCGTTTTAAAGTTGTTCTAGTTTTTAATGTTTTCTGCTTTCTTTTCTATTAAGGGTTTTCTCTGTTTCATGTTGCTGCTGCTGCTGTTAGCTTGCTTGTTTGCTTGTTGCATGGGTTTCAGTGGAAGAGCTCCAGGATGGGTGGATCCTTAGTGATAAAGACGAGATTAATGGTTTCTTGGTAAGGCAGGGTGACAGTGACGGTGGTGGTGGAGGGGGAGCTGAAAACGGGGAACACAAGGAAGGAGAACCTGTTCTAAAATCGATTGTGGTGGTGATTGTACAACTCTTCGTGATCATGTTGAACCATGAATTGTACGAGATGCAGGTTATATCCCAATCAGACGGTTAAAAAAAAAGGCTCCTTGGGGGCTGGGCAGCTCTTAGGAACCTGCATCGCTGGCGCTGGGAGCAAAAAGGAAAGAGAGAAGGAGGAGGTGGGAACCCCAAGGGCAGAGACACTTGATAGGGTGCCATGGGTCTGTGCCAAGGAGCAGAAGGAAGGGGAGGGAGACTGTAGACAAGGGCGTCCTGGCAGTGCCCTCACGGAATCCTAGGACTGGGGCGCCCCACCCACAGGCTCGGCCTTTGTTGTGCAACCGGGAAAAACCTGTTAGCCATGCCCTGCAGTGGTGTCTGGGAAGAAACCCCTGAGCGGCCCAGAGTGGCAGATTTTCTTCTTTGTTACCACAGGGCCCTCCTTCCAGGTGAGTCATGTCACAGCAGCCTGTAAGGCCCAAAGAGGGATTTGTCCATAACTCAGATCGGAGCTGCAGCTGTTCCCCACTCCGGGCAGCCAGTTCCGCTTCCCAGAGCTGACTCACAAATTGGATCCTTCTATGCTCCTTAAGGACTCAACAGCGAAGCAACATGCCTTTTCCTACTCCCTCTCTTCTCTCCTTCCGGCACACTCTTTCCCGGGGGGGGGGGCGCCCCTTCTCTAAAATTAGAGTCATCGGAAACGCCAAAGGAAGTTAGAACTCTGAAATACTTTAAAAGACCAGTTCAGCGCCCCGCCGCCATGGCATTTAAGGACACCGGAAAGACACCTGTGGAACCAGAGGTGGCCATTCACCGAATTAGAATGACTCTGGCCAGCCACAACGTGACGTCCTTGGAGAAAGTGTGTGCTGACTTGATCAGAGGGGCTAAGGAGAAGACCCTGAACGTGAAGGGACCAGCTAGGATGCCTACCAAGACTCTGAGATTTAGGACCAGGAAAGCTCCCTGTGGGGAAGGTTCTAAGACCTGGGATCAATTCCAGATGAAGATCCACAAGCGTCTCATTGACTTGCACAGTCCATCTGAGATCGTGAAGCAGATCGCTTCCATCAGTACTGAGCCTGGAGTAGAGGTTGAAGTCACCATTGCAGATGCTTAAATCAACTGTTTTAATAAGTTGATTTATCTGTTGGTTTAAAAAAAAAAAAAAAGACCAGTTCAGCACATCCTTTGCCGCTGGCCGGCCCCCATCCCTAGCATGAGGGTTGGCTTGTAGGTATGGGCAATTTGGCGAGCGGATGGGGAGGGGCACCCACTCCAAATGTTACGGCCAAACTGCTGATCTGGGATGGAGAAAGGCTGTGGCCCACCCCCCACCCCTGGAGAACTTGCCTGACTCTTAAGAGAGCTAAGTGGGGGAGGCCCACCTGACACCTGCAGGAAGGTCAGGTCTGAGTTCCAGGCCTCCCGTTTTCCAGCTGCTTCTCTTTGCCGTTAGCCGCGAAGCCTTCTGGCTCCACTGCGGGGTCTGGGAGCGTGTGTGTGCTTGGAGGCAGCCAAGCCCAAAGAGCGCAGACTGCACTTGGAGCAGGACAAGCAGCAGCCTGTGGGCCCTGGTGTGGGCTTTCCTTCAGTGCCCTTCTGCAGCTGCAGGGGTGGGGACATTTAGAGCAGGCTGGGGGGAGGGAAGGGGGCAATCTGCAGGCAGATAATTGAATTCTTTGAGTTGGAGGGGCTCTAGAAAGTGAAGGGGCCGAGAGGGGCTGAAGGAGGGGAAATGACCATCTGGCCTGGTCTGCGGAGATTTCTCTTCAAAGCCTGTGGGAAAATGTTCATGAGGGTGGGTCTTCTTTCTGGCTGGGAGGGGAGACTGTGTGTGCATCTGTCTCAGTGGGGGGTGGGGGGGTAGATGCTGGGTACATCTGTCTTAGCCGAACACTGTTTTGTTGATTGGAAAACATGGAGTCTCCAGATCTAGTTGCAGATTCTAGAAACCTCTCTCTCTCTCTCTCTCTCTCTCTCTCTCTCTCTCTCTCTCTCTCTCTCTCTCTCTCTCTCTCTCTCTGTGTGTGTGTGTGTGTGTGTGTGTGTGTGTGGTGAGGGCAGAGGAGGGTGGTAAGTGAGTCTAGACTACCTTACTGAAGACTTTCTCCCAAGATTTCATCTTTTATTTTCTTTGGCTCTAATAAACAATATACTATAGCTTAGGGCGGTTGAAATTATCACAAGACACTTCTGAAAACAGCTGCTGGGGTGTTAGGTTGCACCGCCCAGTAAAGGATGAATCAAATACACCTTTTCTACAATCAAGTCTTCTGACCCAACGCCGACTTGTGTCTAAGGGTCATGGTTTGTTTGTTTGTTTGCTTCCCCATGAAACCACTCCAGTTGTTCAACGATCTAGACTCCTGTTACGTGGTCTTGTCATGGAACTGGGTTTGCAGGTGAGCTCGAGGTGGACCAGCCAGCAGGGAAGCAGCAGGATCGATGGTTGAGGGACTGGATGCACCTGGGGAAACAAGGCGAACAGGATGGCGGGAGCCGAAGCCTGGAGCAGGAGGCAACCGGTTGGAAGGAGATGGGAGAGCAGCTTGGCAAGAGGACTTGGGAGAAGAGCTTTCTTAGGGGCAGCAGGAGTTGATCGATGTAGGGAATACCCAGGCTGACCATGGGGGCCTGGAGTGGGGGCCAGGAGTGGGGGCCTGGAGTGGGGGCCTGGATCATGTAGCAGAAAGCTGGCTGGCCTGGCCTGCCCCTAGAAGACTCGGGGAGACGGCATGGGCGGGTCTCACCATGCACTTGGAGGGCTGACCTTCGGGGTGGACACCTGTTCACTTGCTCCGAGGCTGAGGCATTTCTGCTGTGCATGCGTGTTCTCGGTGTGTTCACCCCTGGGTCAGTGAAAACAGAGTGTCTGGGCCAACAGCTGGGGAGGATCCAAAATGGTATCAGACACGGGGCTTCCCCCGTCTGTTCTGTACTTAGTCTAGGTCCTGTTGAGCCTCCTCTCCCCTCTGCCGAGCCTCTTTCTGTGGTTAAGGGAAAAGGAACAGATGGTCTGGAGTTCAGGTTTTGCTGGTGACGTTAATGACCATCTGGTTCGCTGAGGCTGGAGAAGAGGAGGGGGGTCCAACTCGGCCTGATTGAAGGGCCTGCGTGGATGATGGGAGAGAGACGACCAAAGCACGGAACTAGGACAGTGTAGAAGCTTCTCTGAGAGTGTCAAGGATGGTGTGTGAGTGTGTGTGTGTGTGTGTGTGCGTGTGTGTGTAAAGGGGAAGACCATTCTAAAGCCGGCTTTGTTTGAGGAACTGATTTGTGGGTGCTTACTTAGGTCTTAAAACCTCTCATAGTGTCCCGACAGCTTGAGTTTTATAGATCAGCGGTAAATGAATTCACCTGTGTGTTTGTTCAGCGCTTGTTGGACATGCAGAGAGTGCATGGGCTGGCTACGTTAGAGCACCTCTGATACGACCGTTGCACTTGACACGAGGATTTTCTGTGCCTGCTTGAGAGCTGAAACTTGGGGTCTTACAGGCCTCGTTTGGAACTCAATGTTACTCCTACATATTAATTAGCACTGTGACCTTGGCCAAGTCATCCCAGCTCTGTCTTTCAGTTTTCTCAGGTGGGGATGATAACTACTAATTTGTAAGAGTTGCAGTGAGAATTAAATGAATGGACACATGTAAAGCTCAGTGTCTGACACATGGTAAATGCTAAATGTATAATGCTCCGTTTAAAGCAAGCAGCGCTTTGAAGAGAGCCGGATTGCAAAGCCAAGCGGATCTGTCTTTTAGAAGTAGTTGGTACTTTCCATTCTGCCAGCTATTTGTTCCTCTGAGTTGGAGCCAATGTCACTTTACACACAGCCATTTCCAGTGGATGCCGAGAACCTGCCACAGGCAGGGGACCCTCTTTCCGAGCTGCAGCATCCCTGTGCGTCCCCTGGAGTCCTGCCTGGCCTGGAGGTCCTTCACAAGGTGCCTCGCCACTCTGGACACTGGCATCTGCCCCAGACAGTCCCTCTGACCTCCACTTCCAAGAGTCCCTGTCGTTTTTCCTTCAAGACCCACCTCAGAGAGCCGCCAGCCTGAGGGAGCCCTGGTCTGACTGCCTCTGACTGGTTGTGGGCCTCTGTCTAAATCGTGTGCTCATCTGTGAACGGGGTAACAATATTGCTCATTTCAAAGAGTTATTGTCAGGATTAGGTGAGTTAATTGCTATAAAGCTCTCAGGTTTAGTTCTTGGCACAAATATGCCCCCAATACATGCTAGCTACTGCTCTTAGGGATCCCTCCCGCCTGTGAACGCTGCGGTCTAGACGGCAGTGGACGGGGCCCTGGCTGGTTGTTGGCAGGTTTGAATCCTAGTCCCGGCTCTACCTCTGACTTGCTGGTGCTGTGTAAATTGACAAAAAACCTTACCTTAGCACCCTGGGTGACCTGAGGGTGAGTAAATTAGCTTCTCCGGGCTTTAATTTCTTCTTCTAAACCAGTGGTTCTCAACCTTCCTCATGCTGCAACCCTTTCATACGGTTCCTCATGTTGTGGTGACCTCCCCCCACCCCCCAGCCATAAAATTATTTTTGATTCATCACTGTTATTTTGCTACTGTGATGGATCAGGCGACCCCTGTGAAAGGGTTGTTTGACCCCCAAAGAGGTCTCGACCCACAGGTTGAGAACAGCTGTTCTAAACAATTGGCAAAAAGTGTGTGTTCTCATTGAGGTTCTGGCCTGACTTTCTAAATGCATACGATTTATCTTTCCAAATAGGTCCCCTGAAGTTCTGTGACGTTGAGGATACTTTTTGGGGTCCCAAATAGCACAGTGCCATGTTCTCTAATTCGACCACAGGGACCCTATGAACAGGTCTGCTCTGTACCCTGTAGAACTTGCACGGCTGTGGGGGTGGGGCTGCTTGTTGGGAGAAGGATGTGGGGAAATCTGGTCAGTCTTTATGGAAGAAGACTGCCACACGGTTCTTCAGGGGCACAGCTGAGCGCTTCGTCACTGCGCTACTAGTGCACTTAACATAGACCATGTGCGCATAAAAATATTTGGGTGACTTTTAAAAGTTTCCTTGTAAACGCACAGTGAATAATTGGCCAGTTTAACAGTGTTGACCCGAATAATTCAGGGACATTGACGTGTTGATCCTGGTGTAGCCCTGTTGCCCCTGTTAATCTACTAACAAGTTAGTCTACTACCATCCCCCAAATCCGGGGCCCCTACGCTAAGTCTTCCCCCGCCACCCCTTCGCCTGCCCGTGATCACCAAATACCAGGGCTCTGGTCTCTCTCCATTTGCCTCCCTCCTATCATGGGGTTATACACGACTTGTCATTTTGTGGTTGACGGCTTGCTTCAGGCTCCGTCCATGTGTGAGCATGCAGCGGGCTGCGCTTCTCTCTGTAGCTGAATAGCAACACTGCATCGTGGCCACGCGTCCAGCACACTTTGCTGTAGCCATTTACCTGCGGACGGACACTTGGGTTTGTTCCCACCGCTGGGCTCTTATGAATAGTGCTGCAATGAGCATCGGCTTGGAAGCTTCTTTGCATTCCTGCTTTGACTTTTTTTAAACCCCATCCGCATTAAAAGTTGTTCTCATAACAGAAGAGAGTGGAAACTTATTCTCGGAAGCAGTAGGCTGTGTCACAAGGACGCCGGGGCCCGTAGTTAGCAAGAAAAGGCAACTAGGTCAGTCAGAAGGCAAGTGGCTTTTTCCTAGTACCCCTGGGAAGATTTGGGTTGACAGGTCTTCTCCTCCAAAGGCTTAGCCCAGCCCTGGGAAGGAATACTACCATCGCTGTTACCTTCTCTGAGTGGGGAAAATGGCAGTGCCTTCGACTGACCCCTTTTTGCTTAAAGTGGAGAGGGGACACCTTGATGCCCAAAGGCAATCTCTGTATTAGTGCAAGAGCCACTCAGCAAAAGGGCCATGTTTAGAGCCTCGGCTCGGGGTCAGGCTGGGCTCAGGTTCTGCCCCGCCCCCTTACTCGCTCTGTAGCCACTTCGTGCCCCGGGTCTGGTCTGTAGAACGGGGCTTGCTGGAGGACTGCCTCAGAGATGCGGCCGTGGAGTGAAACATGTAGGACGGCCTGTTCACATCTAGGCCGCGTGGAATACAATGTTAACGACTGTTGCTGTAATTATCATTCCCCTCTCAACTCCGGGGTGTTGGCTTCTGACTCCATTGGGTCTCTCCTGCTGCGAAGTATATCTTGGGTGGATACCAAGGGTGAGCAGAGCAGTCGTGAGTCCCCCAGTCGGTGAGTAGATGATGGGTAGACCATGGGCCTTGCTTTGGCAAAGACTGTCCATACTGAGGGAAACCAGGAGTGAGCACTGAGTGCGTTTAAGCTGCGAGGCCCCTGTGATGAACAGTGTCGGGGTCAAGGCGCTGGGGGAGGGACATGGCGGAGCCTTGTGTGTCCGAGCAGAATGGTTACGCTGGAAGGATGGAGGGGAGGGGGAAGGAGAGTCACAAGAAAGGCAGAGGCATAGAAGTAAAAGTGATGGCAGAGGAGGGGGTGGGGACTCCTGGGCAGGTGATCTGACCACAACAGGAACTTAGTCCTGGCACTTTGTCCTTCCAAGAGTCCCCCCTGGCCCTCTGGGGGGCTTACCACCACAGTACTGACGCAGACTACTCCCAGAGGAGTGGGTGGATGAGGACGAGGAGGGTCTAGTCTATTCTAAAGAGAAATGAGCAGGTTGGTGCATTTATCTCCCAGTGTAATTGTAAAGCGCTTTCCTTTTCCAACTGTGAGAAACGGGAACATTTGCTGCCAATTTTAGCAGCATGTCTTAAGTCCTTCAAATCTCCTCTGAGTGCTACCAAAGCTCTCAGCTTTGCTGTTATCTCTTGTTGAAATAGCGCCTGGAAAGGTCACAACAACCGTGCCAATTTATGGGCCTGCTGAACCCCAGCGGACCTCGGGTGCTCCTGGGAGTGGAGGGGCGGAGGCTGTTTGCAAGTTCGGGTTCCTCTCCGTGAGCGGACTGTCCTGTGCAGCTTGGGCCCCCCACTGCAGTCCTTCTGAAGGCTCTCCAGGCATTGCTTTCCAGGCTGGAGAAACGTGGCCTTGGCTGTGCTCACAGCGACCATGCCGGGCCTGATTCTCCTTAGGGGACTACGTTTTCCTGGCGACTCCTTTTCCACATTTAGTGATCAGCCACGTCGTTCTGATGGAGGGTGAAGACTACGGGATCTAAAAACCACCAAAGGCGCTGCTGTCATGTTGATTCCTCCTCACAGCCACCCTGTGGGACAGAGAAGGTCACCACCCCCCCCACCCCCCCCACCCCCGTTCCCAAGGTCGCACTCTTTACAGAGCAGGCTGCCACGCCTTTCTCTCCAGAAGTGACTGGTAGGTAGGTTCGAACTACTGTCCTTTTGGTTAGCAGCTGAATACAGGACCGCTGCATCTAGAAGCCACCCTGGGGGTCTTTGCTGATTTTCAGAGATCTAAGGACAAGGAGGAAGCCCTGGTGGAGAGGTGGTTACCTCTTGGGCTGCGATCCGCAAGGCTGGCAATTCGAAACCACCACTGCTCCATGGGAGAAAGACTGGGCTTTCTACTCCCCTAAATAGTTACAGTCTTGGAAGCTCACGGGGGCAGTTCCCCTCTGTCCTGTCAGGCTAATATGAGTCAGCATTGACCCCAAGGCAGTGAGTGTGGCTTAGGGCTGAAGAACCGGACTCACATGTGTTGGCAACATGGACTGCCATCGCGAACCTGGTGGGACTCTGGGAGGTATGAAGAAGTGCTTATAAGTCTGACAGGGAAATACCTGGGGGCAGTTGACCTGCGCATTGGCCTGCTGTGCTCAGGGGATTGTGACTTTGGATTCTGGAAAGAGCGCTGCGGGTCCTTGTTTTCTTCGTCTTCCTCGAGTCCCCTGCCTCAACCACCCCGGGGTCACACAGACCCAGAATGACTGCGTAGGGAAGTGGCTGTTTTAGTGGGGTGGGCCGCAGTGTCCTCACGGGCGCCCAGCCTGCACCCCGCCCTTGGCCACCCCGGGTTTGAGCCAGGGCTGTGGTGCAGGGTTGAGTGGTGGTGGGGGGTGTCGGGGAGTTGGTGGGGAGCACTCAAAGGGAAGCAGCAGGGTCAAATGAAAAACAACCAACAACCAACCAGAGCAACCAGAGTCTTTGTTCCATTTAAATCTCGTTAAATAGAACATTTTCCAAAGGCCCCCAAATTCTTTTTAAAGTACCATTTGTACAGCTGTTTGGTTACTTCGGGTAGATTAAAAAATTCTCTTAGATTTAGAAAGCAGTGCTGTGAGGCCTTTCCCCTGGACGAACACCCAAGGTCATTGTGACTGCTGGCAAAGCCCAGCCCTGAAATGCAGTAGAAACCGAAGCAGAAAGCCATGGAGACGACAGCACCTGTGACTTGCCCCCGGCCCCTGATGGCAGCGGGCGCTTTATCCCTGGGGACGCTGGGGTGACTATTTGCAGACGTTCCCCAGGGGTTGATCCTTAATGCCTTCTTTCCCCAGGGATCCCATTTTCCTGCTGGAGAAAGAAGAGGTGGGGTGGGGAGAAGAGCTAACTCTGCCTCTGACTCTCTTGCTTTGGAAAATATTTGAAGAAATTTATTCATTCAGTAGATTCTTAAAAAAAAATAATTTATTGGGGGCTTGTACAACTCATCACAATCCATACGTCCATTGTATCAAGCACATTTGATGCATACGTTGCCGTCGTCCTTTAGAAAACATTCTCTTTCTACTTGAACCTTTGGTATCAGGTTCCCTCCCCGCCCTTTCCCTCCCCCCTCCCACCCTCATGAAATCTTGATAAATTATACATTATTATTTTCATATCTGAAACCACCTGCTGCCTTCATCCTTTCATTTATTTAAGCTTCCTTTTTAAAAAAATAAAGTTTTATTGGCACGTAATGCATGTAACCTACAATTCAATAGTTCAAACATATGAAGAATAATTATACAACCATTACCCCAAACAATTTTTAAAACATTTTCTTGACTTTTTTTTCATGGTTAAATCACTTTTAAAATGACTTGTGTAATCACAATCTGTTCTGGTGTTCCCTGCCCCCTCCCGCATTCATTCAGTAGCTGCTTATGAAAGGGCCACATGCTGGGGATTTGCAGTCCCTGGCCTGGGCCTTACAAGAAGAGTGGCAGGGAGCAGTCCGTAATCAGGTCCGTCCGTCGGGAAGATCAGTAAGAGGGCCAGATGGCCATGTGCTACGTGAAGGAACTCTATGGTGATGTGCAAGAGAGGCGTTAACTGGGACCTGAAAGCCATTGTCCAGAGAGGCTAGGGAAAGCCTCCCTGATCTAGTTGAACCTTCGAAGGACAAGACAAAGCCATGCAGGTGCAGATTTAGGGGAGCGCATAGGCTGCCGAGCGGGCAGGAAATCGAGGACCCTGAAGGAGAGAGCTCGGTGTGCCGAAAGGAAGGCAGTGTCGGTGTTAGAGGTTAGTGTTAGACTTGAGAAGCAAGGAAGTGGAGGCGTGTGGGAGGTGGATGGAGCCGTTTGGGGCGCTGTGAGGAGTTTGGAGAACCATCGTACGGGAGATGTGTCCTACATTTGTGGCATGACTTAGGGAAAATGGGGAGACTTTAACTGGGTGGTTGGCTAAGCGGAACAGTGAACTTTTTTCTGTGATGAATCAAAAAAATGTGGGGAACTTTCATCCCATAGTTACTTTTCCAAACGCAATTATGAGAATAGATCGCAATACGGGTTTATTACAAGTTTGTACAGACTTTAGGTTGATGGTGGATCAGTAGTAGAATGCTTACTCTATTCTAGGCCGTGTGTTTTCCAGGTATTTTCATTCATTGCATTTTTACAATTGGTGGTGGGCTCTGTTGATGTTCTCTGAACTACAGATGGTGAACCGAGGCTCAACACAGCTAACTTGCTGAAAGTCCAAATCCAGATCTGTTCACTCCCAAGGCATGTGTTCTCTCTCTACTCTTATTGACATGGCAAATGCTTTCCGTAGTTACCTAAAATATTGACGAAACATACCCTCCCTCTGAATTCGTGCGCTATTGATTGCCCTTTCCCCTGTGCATTGGGAGCTGGTACACACTTTGGATGTTGGTGGCGTTGAATGAGTTTTTTCAGCGTTTTCTGAAAGGAGTCCCTAATTAAATCCCGAGAAGGTAATTTAATATAAAATTGGGTGTGGCAGTGATGGGACTTGAGACATGGAAGCAGATCAACAAAATCACCCCTCTTGATTTGGACGACGGTCTTTCTCACCTGTACTGCTGACCTTGCAGTTACAGCTCTCTGTGTAGTACCCCGCCCACCCAGGCACCTTTGTCAGCAAACTGGTGTTTGTAAACTAACTCTGGCTTCTTAGTGTACAGGTCTCTCCTGGAGTGTCCAACTTGGCTGGAAACACTGGGGACAAAATTTATCTGGTCACAACTTTTCAAGGTTTCCCAGTAACATGGACTAGTTTCTACTGACAGTTCTTTTTCTTTCTTTCTTTAAAAAAAAAATTTAATCGTTTTATTAGGGGCTCATACAACTCTTATCACAATCCATACATACATCAATTGTGTAAAGCACATTTGTACATTCATTGCCCTCTTCATTCTCAAAACATTTGCTCTCCACTTAAGCCCCTGGCATCAGCTTCTCATTTTTACCCCTCCCTCGTGAACCCTTGATAATTTATAAATTATTATTTTATCATATCTTGCCCTGTCTGACATCTCCCTTCACCCACTTTCTGTTGTCCGTCCCCCAGGGAGGAGGTCACATGTAGATCCCTGTAATCGGTTCCCCCTCTCTACCCCCGCCTCCCTCCACCCTCCGGTATCACCACTCTCACCACTGGTCCTGAAGGGATCGTCTGCCCTGGATTCCCCGTGTTTCCAGCTCCTATTCTAAAAGGATCGTTCCTTTTGCGATTTTATAAATCAAGGTCCACCACTGGGAGATGAAAATGACGTGCGGGGTGTTTATAAACTCTCATTCTTCTGTGAGCATGTCAGTCTGCTGGAATGGTTCTCCAAGGACAGATCCGGGGGGTGGGAGGGAGGCTTTCAGATGTCCATCCATTTCTGACACACAGAGGAATTCTTTTGTAAGGAATTGAATTCCACTTTCCTATCTCCTCCATCCCTCACCCTTCCCGGAACCACCTGGCTTCTGAAGGACACGGTCGTTGGGAAAGAGTCCTTTCGAAGGTGTTTTGCAGGTAATCTTTAGCCCTAATCTACTGAGCAGACATTATAATGGTCTTCCATGCGCCAGGATATCCCGATGGAGCAGGAGAGAAGGCTAACGACTGAGTTCAGGGAGAATCTTGAAGGCCTTGAACCCTCCAGGAGCTGGGGACATGCTGCTGTTCTAAGCAGGGAAAGGGCACAGTTGAATTTGTTTTCTGATGGGTTCTGTTAGTATTATTATTTTAAGTTACTATGAATTAAGTGAAGGTTTACAGGACAGATCACAACAATCTGTGCGCGTTCGATTCCATCACCCATTACTCCCCCTCAATGTACCATCCCTCCTGCTACTCCCTCTCTGATAACTGTTTCCATGCCTCCTCCTGTCCTAACCTTCTGAACTTTGTCCTTGGGACATGCTGCCCTTTTGACCTTAAATGGTTGTTTGTTCTGACACAGAGGTGAGTTTGGTTCCAGACTTGAAGGGCTAGGGCCATCGCCTGGGTGGTGCCCATCGCGTCTCAGACCCGTAAGCAGGCCTGGCTTGAGCTTTCTGTTGCACATTGCTGTTCCACTCTATCCAGGGCCTTCTCAGGTGATCCCTTTCAGAGCCGTTGGGAGGGGTAGCTGGGAACCCCCAGTTCCTCTGGGCTCAGGGTCATGGAGACTGATACTGCCTTGTCCAGTAGTCCATGGGACTAATTACTTACACTTGTCCTATTATTTCTGTCACGCTTCTTTCTTCTGGATGAGGAGTGACCAGTAGTTGATAACACCTTGAGATGGCTGCCCAGGAGCTCCTAAGAATCCAGTCATTGCTAGAAGATTGCTGTCTTTGTGAACTATGCTATTTCAGCTGACCTCAGGAACACAATTGAATTTGGGTTATCGGGAGAGGACAATACGGAAAATTGAATTGGGGTGGGAGGGAACGTGTCTGTTTTATTGGGTGATATTCCAGTTCCTCAAATTTCACTTAAAGCAAAAAATAAATGATGTCCAAACTTCAGAGCCCTACTGGCACAGTTTGTTCGGACCAGGGCCGCTCACCACAATGTCAGAGGT
Organism: Tenrec ecaudatus; assembly: GCF_050624435.1. Taxonomy (NCBI): domain Eukaryota; kingdom Metazoa; phylum Chordata; class Mammalia; order Afrosoricida; family Tenrecidae; genus Tenrec; species Tenrec ecaudatus. The sequence goes on from NC_134533.1 coordinate 61,847,323, forward strand.
CATTAGTTTGAAACCACCACCTGCTGCACAGGGAAAAAATGAGGCTTTCGACTCCCGTAAAGAGTTACAGTTGAATGAAGTTTGAATGAAGGCTGAATATGATAGTGAGACAGGAGGAAAGTAAAAGGAAATAGAGGAAAGAACTAGGAGACAAAAGACATTTATAGAGGTCTAAACATAGGCATGTGCATATGTAAATATTAATATATAATGATAGGGATATGGGTCTATGTACATATATTTATAGGTTAAGTATTAAGGTAGCAGATGGGCATTGGACCTCTACGTAAGTCCTCCCTCAAGCAAGAACACTTTGTTTTAACAACCTCGCACTCTGTGATGCTTACCTTCTAGACACCATCACTGAAGACAAAATGGATGCATAAGGTAATGTGGTCATAAGAAAGCTGATGGTGGGGGGAGCGGGGAGGGAGGGGAAAAACGAGGACCTGATGCAAAAGGCTTAAGTGGAGAGCAAATGCTTTGAGAATGATGAGGGCAAAGAATGTACAGATGTGCTTTACACAATTGATGTATGTATATGTATGGATTGTGATAAGAGTTGCATGAGCCCTTAATAAAATGTTAAAAAAAAAGAAAAAAAGAAAAGAAAGCCAATGGTGCCCAGATGTTACAAGATAATGCATCTGAGTCTTAAAGGCTTGAAGTTAAATAAGCAGCCATCTAGCACAAAAGCAACAAAGCCCACTTGGAAGAAGCACACCAGCCTGTGTGATCATGGGGTATTGACAGGATCAGGTATCAGGCATCAGAAGACCCAAATCAAACAACCATTTAGATGTGAATGAGGGGGGTCAGAATGGAGACCCAAAGCCCATCCATCTGTAGACATTTGGGCATCCCCTCATAGAAGGGTCACGAGGAGGGGAAGAGCCAGCCAGGGTGCAGTATAGCACCCATGAAACACACATTTCTCTAGTTCTTTAATGCTGATACCAAGGGCTGAAGTAAAAAGAAAATGTTTTGAGAATGATGATGGCAACTTATGTACAAATGTGCTTGACACGGTGTATGGATGTATGGATTGTGATAAAGAGTTGTACGAGCCCCAATGAAATGATTTAAAAAAAAGAGATACAGTCTGAGAAACCTACTGGGGCCCAGAGCCACCTTGAGTCAGAATTGACTTGAAAGCAGTGTTAGGGGTAAAATTAGAGTAGTGTTTTCAGACTTGAGCATGCCCTGCCTCCTCTGATTTAGAGGATATGAAGTGGGGCTAGCGATTGTGCATTTCCAACACATTCCCAAGCTGTGCTAATGCTGCCGATGCCTTTGAAGGCAGGCACCTGAGAGAGAGAGAGAGAGAGAGAGAGAGAGAGAGAGAGAGAGAGAGAGAGAGAGAGAGAGAGAGAGAGAGAGAGAGATTGATCTTTGGCTTACTTTTGGTCGTAAACCTGGAATTTTGTGTTTACAGCCTCTATTTTAGTATCCCTTGCTCTATGATATCAGTAAGGCCTGATGCTAAGGCTCCCTGCCCTTAATCAGAGTGACCCTCACGATGCCCATGTCCATTCTGGGTGAGGTTGTTGGGGGCGGTGTGGGTGGTGTGTGTCTAGGGCACTTTGTTCTTTTAGACTAGGTGACATTGTTCAGGAAAAGCTTCCCCTGCACTTCAGCACAGCCTCCTGGCTGGTAGGGTGGTTTCAGAGACTGCAAGCAGGCTTTGGCGGGAAGGGCGCTCTGTTGGTTAGCTATGTTTACCCAGGACAGGCCCTGCAGATTATCTCTCTAGCGCAGGAGTTGAATTTCAAGGGCAAAGTCCACACAGTTGGCAGTGGATAGTGTGAGAACACCTGGGGAAGGAGGATTTCACTTAGCCAGGCCTCCGTGCCGCTTCCCACAGAGGTCAGGTTTTCTACTTGTGTCTTGCCCAAGCGGGTGACTGGTACGTTTCTTTCCGAGGAGATGGCTCCAGGCCATGCTCTGTGGCGTCTGCTTCAGGACCAGGGGCTTTAGGTAAGACACTTGAGTTAGCCAGTGCAACTGGTCTTTCATGATTCTGGAATTCTCTTCTGTGCTTGCTGCTTCCTGTGGGTCTTGCTTTGTGACCCTGAAGTTTCCCTCCAGACTTTCTTGTTCTTTCCCTTCCCTTGTTATTCCACAGAGGCTCATTTCGGTGTCGGACGGGATCTTAAGGGTGATGGGGCTCATCGGGCACTCAGAGAAAGTGCTACCCTCGGGCAGGCACCCAGGAGTCCGAGGAGTCGACTCCTGGTAGCATGGGCCTTCAAGAGGCCTGCGTGACAAGGATCGAAGGCGTTCAGTATGCCTGACGAGCCGTAACCCATTCCTGATCTCTTCCCACGGGCGGGCCTCATGGGTTAGAGGTGAGAAACCTGAGGGCCCAAGGTGCCAGAGCTAGGGCTTCCTGCCACCCGGTCCTTTGACTTCTCGTGATTGCTGGCTTATCCATAAGAGCTGTGATAGGTTACATTTTCCAATTAGCAAACACCTAAAACTTTCTAGGCTATTACTATTATTCTTATTTGTTTTTTACTTTGTTTTTTTAACAAGATCTTAAAATTCTTACACCATGTCTGTCTAAAGCGGCACACGCCTTCTAAAGCTTCTTACCAATATAAGAAGGTAATCATGCCCCAGCCATGGCGCCACTGTTAGCAGCTGGGTAGCAATGGGTTTCGAATATGTGTGTGTGCTTGATTCTTACAAAGGAGGGATTGCACTCGGCTGACGTGGTTTCTCACCCGATCATTCACATCGGACGCTGTACCCCATCAGCGCACCACTTAGAGCACTCTCCCGTTGCTCCATCGACACGCATTGGAGTTGGTTCCACTTTCCCTCTTCCAGACACGGCTGCAGTGAACACTGGGAGACAGCCATCCTGTGCCCAGTACTTGTTTTTTCTCGAGGTGAATTCCTAGATGGGAAGATTTCCCGGTCACAGGGAGCGCTCATTGTAAAAGGCGACCAGTAAAGATTTCCAAACTGCTTTCCAGAGAAGCTGCGTCATCTTATTCTTATCAGCAGCATCGCATGTAAAGGGTACCCATGTCTACCACACCCCGGCCAATCTGGCTGTCATGAATCTTTTTCATCTTTGCCAATCGGATACGTGCTTCATTGCTGCTCTTTTTAAGATTTCTTTTAATTATTAGTGAAAAGCAGCACCTTTTTCTACTTACGGGCAGCTCTCTGTTCGTCCATTTTTGCTCAAATATTTTGTCTTAATGTTTGGTCCTTCTTTTTGCTTGTCTGTAAATTGTGAGAATTCTTACGTGCGTATTACATGAAATTCTTTGCGGTATGATACTGATTTTCCGGTTTGTCTCTTTTAATTGCTAATTATCTGCCAATCACATGTTCTAAAATTGCTTGTAGGCAAATGGCTGGTGTTTTCCTTCGTGGTCTTTGAGTTGAGTTCTGTGTACTTTGACCATTTTCATCACTCAACAGAGTTTTAAAAATAACTCGCTCATGTTTCAGTGTTTGTTTTTTCACATTTAAACCTTTACTTTGTAATTAGTTTTGTTGTAAGGAGTGAAGTAGGAATTAGAATGTTATTGATTAAAAAAACACATATCACTTCTTTTTAGTCCATAGTAAATTACTTCTTCACACAAAATTCGTAAACTTGTGTTCACTTTGGTGTCCTTGGCGGTCCAGGCTACCTGCATTCAAATTCATGTGATTTTTGTCCCGCTGCAGAATGTACAATGGCCATCAGCAACATTTCCTGCAGCATCTGTAGAGAGCATTTCTGATTTCATTTACACAGGCGTGTGTGGCTAAATGGATGAAGTAAAATTTTTTAAATTTCTAGTGAGAGAGAGATCACCAAATGGCTCCCGAGGCTCAGGTCCCAGTCCTGGCCTGCCCTCTTGTTGTGTGTCTTCCTTGTTTAATACGTGGTACGAACAGTCCTCCTTTGCTCGTGTTGGCGATGCTTTCATTTTCCTTCTTCTGGGAGACTTCTCAGTGCTCCCATTTATGGCCATTGCATCTCGGGAGAAAGACGAGGCTGCCTGCTCCTGTACAGACTCAGCGTCAGAGACCCAAAGGGGTCCTGTCGGGTCAGAATTGACTGCCTGGCCCACAGGTGCACGGACCCACGACACCAGCTGTCACGGGTTGAGTCCTCCTCCAGGTGGCCCGTGCATGTCAGAGCACAGTGTGTGGCACTCCTCCAGTGGCTGATTTGCTGGAAGTACATTTGCAGGGCTCTCTTCTAAGGGAGCAGGCTCAGACTTCCTCAGCAGCCGAGAGCGGTCCCTGCTTGCACCTGTGTCGACACAGCAGCCCGAGAAATTGTGATCCCAAAGCCTTACCCTGATGAGGTTGTAGCTGGTCTGATCAACTTTCTGCCTGGCTGAGGTGGGGCTGGCAGCGCAATTGCGTGCTGATGATGAGAGATCGGGACGAGGAGATCCCGTGGGCTGAAGTGGGCAGGGTGTTTAAGACTCAGAAAAGGTGTGAGTCGGAGGAAGGGGGCTTGGGGGCGGGGGGAGCAGCAAGAGGCGTGAAGAAACAGGGTCCTTTAGAAGACCGATTTAAGGAAGGTTTTTGAGGACAGAGAGGGACACGTGTGTTCTAAAATATTTATTGAGGACTTACTTATTCCCCAGATTAAAAGGGTAAGCTCCACCTAATAATAGTTTAAAAGTCAGATTTTAGTGCTGGGTCAACTTAGTGCTGCTGCTCTTGCGGGCGGTGGACCCAGTGGGTCTCGTTCAAAGGCCAGAGGACGGGGAATCCAGACATGGGCAGCTAGGGTTCCGGAGTCTGAGTACAACGAGACTCGAGACTCCGCCACCAGGAGCTTCGAGACGTTTGTGGTGAAAATAGATCGGCCACGGAAGGGCACAGCCGCAGAAACAACTTCAGAGCATTCTTTTTGCTCCTGCTTGGAGTCGAGCAAAGACCAGCTGGCCCTGGAGCCCCTACTCCAAAGAAACTTACAGTTTCGTGAACAAGACACACAAAAGAGCAATGCACTGTTGTGCAGTTTATGCCACCGTCGAAATAGCACTGGGAGGGAAGTGCTAAATTCAGCCACTGATGAGGAAATGGTGCCAAGACAGGAGCGTGAAGTCGCACGTTGTGTACAGGGAACTGCTCGTGGGCGTTTCTGCCCAGGGAAGGGTGTCAAGGTGAGGCTTGCTCTTTCTCTCCTCCTGTCTCTCACATACGCATCGCGCTCCTGTTCTCTCTCTCTCTCTCTCTCTCTCTTCCCCTCCCCCTCCCGCTCCCCCTCTCCCTCTTCTCCCTCTCCCTCTCCCCCTTGCTTCTAGTTGGCTTCTGCAGCATGACAGTCTCAGAGTGGCTATATTTCCTACAAGGTGGCCCAGAACCTCAAAGCAAATGCCCTAGAACAGGGGTCCTCAAACTTTTTAAACAGGAGGCCAGTTCACTGTCCCTCCGACCGTTGGAGGGCCGGACTATAGTTTTTTAAAAAAAAAACTATGAACAAATTCCTATGCACACTGGACGAGTCGCTGCTAAACAAGACGGGGAGCAGCGGCAAAAACACCGGGTGGGCCGGATAAATGTCCTGGGCAGGCCGCAGTTTGAGGACCCCTGCCCTAGAGACTGGTAGAAACAGGGGAGACGGCTACGTCCCTTGAGCCACAGTCATCAGGTTAAGGGGATGAAGAGAATTACAGGTTCCAGAATTTGAGAGTGCTTTGATCAAAAGCCACGGACTTCCGCATAAGCCGGAAATAAGAACTTGCGAGGACAGTTGTTCCTCCCAAAGTCAGGGGCGTGGAAAGAGCAGGGCTGTGTTGTGCCTCGTTCCCGGATGGTAGTGGTAGCTGTTGACAGGCGCATAGGCATCCATGCAGCATGTAAGACTTTTGCATACGCGATTTTATTGGCTTAGTTATTAAATACTTTGTGCTTTGGGCAAAAGTCTCCAGAGCTGGTCAGTTTCCATGCAGAATTTCTTACATAGACGTGTGTCCATGTTCTCCCCGTTTCTACTCCACGTTTCCCATTTCCGTTCATCTGTTTCCCTCCTTACTCCTGCCTTCTTGTCTGCTTTGGGTGGATGTTGCCCGTCTGGCCTGGCCTGGGGGAGCTCATGGCTCGCGGTGGAGGTGCTCACTGTGATTTGTTTGAAAGGTGGCTTCAGCTCCACGTTGGAAGGGTGACTTGAAGCAATACCCTCTTGGTTGCCTTCAGTCTCTGTCAAGCCAATAAGCCTGATTTTTTAGAAATCAATTCGAGTTCTCTTTTACCTTTTTCTCCCATTCTAATCAGGACCTTCTGGATTCCAGTGAGAATGCTAAGGCAGGGGTAGCCTCTCCTACCATCTAGTTCTTTGGGTCTCAGAGTAGAGACAGATGTGATTCATGTGGGCCGTTAATTCCGTGGACTAATTGATTGCCTCCTCGAGTCTTGGGTTTCCCTCACTGTACTTTCCTGGGCGGGATGAGACCAGTGGTTGTATCGCAGATGCGGCTTGGAAGCTGTTGGGATCCAGATGCTACGCACCACCCTGGGCTAGAGAACATTGCTGTGTCGGAAGCCAGTCGGTCTAGTCTGCCTTCTTTCTTTAGCCTTCAAGCCTAGGAGCTCACACCCGTGAGGAGGGGTTTGGGAATTCCCACACGTGCTCTCGTACGTGAGGGAGTACACATGCAGCACATACAAATGAGTCTGTGGACAAATTCACAACCAGACCTTCCTTTGTGCGTTCGTACTCCGTAGTCCCGTAAGACTTCCTGTACCTACTGAGCATACATGACTGTGTTTATTCACACATTATTGTTTATTACTGTTGAGATTGTGGATGTTCCGGTATTTACTATAAAAACTAAAGTCACTGCTGAGGAGTTGATGTGACCCTTGTAGGACAGAGTAGGGCTTGCCCCTATGAGTTTCCAAGACTATAAATCTTTACCGAAGTAGAAATCCTCATCCTTCTTCCAAGGAGTGGCTGGTGGCTTTGAACTACTGACCCCTCACTTGGCAGCCCATTGTGTAACCACTAAGCCACCAGGACTCCTTGCTAATCCTGTAGTTGTCCTTTATTCTTGCGTGTCTCGTACTGTCTTCCTTTGTCTTGATCACATTGTGCTGTCCTCATATTGTGCATTCCCCTTCTACCATCTAATAAGCGGTGTTTCTCCCTCCCGCTCCCATTCCTGGTAACCATCAAAGAGCCTGGCTTTCTGAGTCTAAAGCTGTTCTTGACTGGGACAGTGGTATCATATAATGCTCGACCTTTGGTGATTGGCTTATTTCATTCAGCATGATGTCCTCCGTTTTTTTTCACTCTACTTCATCATTAGGATCCGTTGCCATCGTGGCTGCCTGCACCAGTGGGCTCAAGCACGGGACAACTGTGAGGGTGCTGCACGACTGACTGGCAGGGTGTCATGTCCTTCTGGGGTGCAGTGGCATCTCCCTGTCATTTTGCTGTTATGTCTCCAGTGGCATCTTCCCGTGTGTGTGAGCTGCCTCAGTGTCAGCTCTGGGGAGGTGACTGCTCATGTCCTTTGCCCATTTAAACAAACATGCTTTTCTTTTTGTTGTTGAAGTTGGTGGAGTTTTCTGTACATTTTGCACTTTAACTCTTGTCAGAGATTTAAAAAAAATTTTTTTTAGAAATTAGACTTTTGTTGCCAAAGTTGCTTTCCCAGCCTGTAAGTTCTCTTTTTATTCTTGACCAAAGTCTCATGATGGGCCTGTGAATTTTAATTTTGGATGGTCCCATTTACCTAGCTTGTCTTCTATTGCTTGTGCCTTGTTAATTATGTTTGATAGTCTATTCATGCCATAGATTAGGGCTTCTAGATTTGTCCTTATTTTTTTCCTGCTGTGTTTATAATGAGAAGATTCAGCTCTTGGATCCATTTTTGAGCTCAGTTATTGGGTGGTAGGAGGCATGGGTCCTGTTTTGTTTTTCTGCAAGTGGACACCAGTTGAGTTAGACTCTTTCTGCCCCACTTGATGGGCCTTGACTTCTTGATAAAGGTCAGCTGCCCACAGGTAGAGCTTTCTTTCCATTGGTCTGTCTGTCTGTCTGCCTTTGTGCTAGTGCTGGTTTTGACTGCCGTGGCCCATAGTAAAATCTAAGGTCACGGAGTGTAAGGCCTTCTGCCTTAGCTGTCCGGGGCTTCTTTCCTTCCTATATAAAATCAGAGATTGGCTTTTTAATCCCCCCCCCCATTTCAGTAAAGAAAGTTGTTGGAATTTGGATTGGGGTTGCATTTTATCTATCAATTGCCTTGGGTCATTGAGATTTCTAGTCCCTTTGCAGAAAAGAGCTGAGGTGGCGGCAACGGTAGAAATAATAAAACCAGAGCCTCACCATCCTTTCAGGAGCTGGTGGAGGAACGTGAGCCTTACAGTCAGACCTGGTTTGAATTCTGCCTCCTCCTTTCACTTGACTGTATGATTTGGGGCTTAGTTTCCCCATGGGGTAAACAAGAATCGCTAACACTTACCTCATCGTGTAGTTTAGAGAATTAAGTGAATCAGCATAAATTCTGGGTGACGGTGCTTGGCACATAGTTGCTGACTGGAAAGTGGTGGCCTGAATCAAGTTAGTAACATAGAGACCTGGCCCCGAGGCACAGAAAAGCATGCGTGTGTTTCCATCATGTCAGGTAGCCTGGTTGCTGTGGACAGCCATGCATCCTGACTGCATCCATGGCAGCCTGAGGAGCTCACAGGTGGTAAAACCTTACCATTAGGATGGAGGAAACCTACCAGGCACCTGACATGGTTTGTTTAATTTTGATTTGATATTTTGATGAAATCATGTGGATATTTCCAAAGTAGATGATGAGTGATATAATAAACAAAAATTGTGTTGGTCTGGGTTGACTAGAGAAACAAATTCATAGACACTCATGTGCATAAGAAAGAGCTTTATATCAAAGAACAATTATATATTGAGAAATCATCCCAGCTCGGTCCCAATCAAGTCCATAAGTCTGATATTAGATTAGCCCATATGACTGATACCAATCTAGAAATTTCTCTTCAGACTCTTGCAACACATGCAATGATGCAGAATGATCACTGATGTGGGAAGATCACAGGTCAGTGGGTGGAAAGTCTTGTGGATCCAGTGGTGGTGGAAGCATCTCAACACTGGCAGGAGTCTCCATGTGGCTCCACTATCTCCAGCAGCCTGGTGCCATCAGCATGACTCCATGTCTTGTCAGCTGGAAGACCAATCAGAGAGTGCGGTTCTGGCCTCCAGTGAGCTATTTATTGCCATAATGCCACCAAAAGAGGCCATCAGGCTGCGGCTTGATTGACAGGCTAACCTCCACCCCTTCACTCTGCATAGTCTCAAATTGGCACCAGATTATGTAACTACCGCAATAATCTTAACACTTTTTTTTTTTACAAGAAATGCTTTTGTGAGTTTGATTTCCTTTGGCCTCCTCAACATTGACTGCTGATAAAATAAATGTATTACATGTGATTGATTACAGAGCAGGGAAAACGATTCCATTTCTGTAGCTTTCCAGTGATCAAGCTGATAAAATACTGGGATCATGGCGATGGAGCACACCCCTTAGTGGCCTTCTTAAATATCACTTCTTTCCATTGGGATTTCATAGGAGCTGGAATAGCAAGCAATTCAAGACTCTCCTGGGTTCTCTAGTCTCTCTCCCATTTCCTCTATTTCCACATGAAGGCAGATCCATAGGCTGTGGAAAACAAGTGGGAGGGTTGAATCCTTACTAGGAAGTTAGAACCATCTAACTTGTGCTCTTATCTATATTTAACAAGGTGTTATTTTACTTAATGTTTATGACAGTGCTGAGGATGACCAAACTTAAAAAAAACCCACAAAAACAACCTTACGGCTGTTGATTCAATTCAGACTCACGGTGACCCTACAGGACCAGGGAAAACTGCCCCTGTGGGTTCGTGAGAGTTTCTCTTTACAAGAGCAGAAATCCCATGGTGGTTTCAAACTGCTGACCTTGCAGATCGCAGCCCAGCCCAGAACCAGGACACCACCAGGCTCCCCTCTGAGAGGGAAGAGTTCCGGCCCAGTGTTTGATTCCTTTGAAGTACCTGGTCTGGGCTTGCTCTCCATTTGCAAACGGGAGAGCACAGCTCAGTGGGGAGAGATCAGTTCAACAACCCACATTTTGCCCCTCCCTCATTTTTCCCTCCAGCTCTCGGGTCATAAATACTAGGCAACAATTGCCCTTTGCTTTTTTCGTGACCGTGCCTGACCTGGAAATGCCTCTCCTCACTTCTAGATAACACCAGCCCTGGGCATTTGCTGAATGAAGCCCGTATCACAAAGGAACCACGGGACCGAGTGACCAGGCAGAGGTCCCAGTTGGGCAAGGGTGATTTTCCAGAAGATAAAAAAATAGCAACAGGGCAGCAGGTGACTGGCAGGTAAATGCAGAAGGTGCTTCTGGTCTGTGTCACCATTGTTGGTGAGGGGCAGCAGGTAGGAGGAGGGGAATTTGAACACCCCCTCCCCCCGTACCATTTTCTCTATTTAATTTCATGGTCATAATGAGTTTGGAAAGATGACTGTAATTAAAGCCAGCTATTTAATGCACTTGTTATGACGATGACACCAGAACATAACGCGACTTACCAGGACAATTCAGTGACGTGGATTCCATTCTTCAAGTTGGTCAACAAGTCTCCATTTCCCTTTCTCAATTTTGCCACCACCATTTGCATGCATTCAATGCTGTCTAAGCAGAAACTCCCTGCCCCCCCCCCGCACCCCCCCCCCCCCCCCCGCCCCGGTAACCACAAGCACTTCACTTTTCAATAGAGAACAAGACTGGAGTCGTTTTCACCGATGCAGGGCAAAGTCAGCCTCTGGCCCGAAGGTGAAACTCATGGAAATACAGGCAGCTGGCTCTTTCCATGAGATCTGAAAGGGGAAAAAAAAGAAAAGACCAAATTCACTGCCACCGGGTCAAAACTGCCTTGTGGCAACTCTGTAGACGGGCAGGGCAGGCCCTGCGGGTTTCTGAGACTGTAACTCTATAGTAGAAAGCTTCATCTTTCTCCCTTAGTGGCTGGTGGTTTCGAACTGCCGACCTCATAGTTCGCAGTCCAACACGCAACAAGGGACATCTATGGCACCTCAGATTGTGCACCTTCCCGCCCGGGGGCCTGTGATTTAGAGAGTACCTTACCTGGGAAGAAAAGATGTACACGCTTACAGAGCATCTGGGGTATGTCACGGTCAATCCGTTCTGGATTAATTCCAGGTTTGGGCTGTGTCACATTTGCCCAAAAGCAAAGCTGCCTTGTGAACATCACCTTGTTTCCCCGCTCCCTTAACTCACTCTGTCCCTTGAGCTTTTCTGAGCCTTTATTGGGAAGCAGAAGTGCTCATTGTGTGGACTGGAACGGGGCCGCGAGGAGGCTGCTGCTTTTGTTGCCTCGACCCTTCTTCATCAGCCATGGCCCAGTGCAGGGCGCACTTCCTGGGCTTCCCAGTGTGTGTGAGGGGACGGGCAAGGCAGAGCTGAACAGAGGCAGGAACCCGTGGAACGAAAGGATCACGCTTCTGAGGGCTGCCCTCAGGAAGCTTCGCGGAGAGAAACAGGGTCAGAATCTGTGAAATGGAGAAGGATGTATTTACACTTCCTGTGGGATTTGGGGCTCTTCTCTCCGGCCTGTACCCTGGACCCTTGAATCACCAGCAGCTCTCTAGTGGGCCTCTGCTGCCCTCTGACAATTCTCACCCTGGGTAGAAATCTACCCCTGCTCTCCGCCCCTCTCACTTGTTGAACTGTCGTCAGGTTCCTGTCTATACGCGCCCCTCTTTTTCTGCCGACCTCTCCCCATGGTGGTCAGGTGTCGTTGAGTCCGGCCAGCCCCACGGGGCCCTGTGCGTCCTGACAGTTGTTACGTCGGAGCCCTGCTTCTAGCACCACGGCGGCCGTCTCAGGGAGGGTCCCTCTGCCTGTTCCCCCGCTGCACCGCAGGCCATCTTCCTCCAGGGGCTGCCCTCCTGGTAGCACGTCTGATGTACAGGGGCAGACATGTCACTGTACTCCTCCACAACCGACGCCGCGGTCACTCTTCTGGCAGTGTTGGAGACACTCAGGCTGCTCCACCAACACGTCTGCCAGTGCCTCAGTTCTTCTCTGGCCTTCTGATCCGTGTCCGGCTTTCACGTGCACTCAGGTGATTGAAAGCACCCTGACTTGGGTCTGGCACACTTTAATCCTCCAAGCGATATGTCTGCACCTTAATATTTCCTAGACGGCTTGTGCTGCAGCACATTGCTGGGCTTCTTCCTGTGGATTTCAGTACATGCTGAGGTCCGGCCCAGTGCATGACATCACTGGATTTGTTCCTGTGGATTTCAGTACTTGCTGAGGTCCGGCCCAGTGCATGACATCGCTGGGCTTCTTCCTGTGGATTTCAGTACATGCTGAGGTCCGGCCCAGTGCATGACATCGCTGGGTTTGTTCCTGTGGATTTCAGTACATGCTGAGGTCCGGCCCAGTGCATGACATCGCTGGGTTTGTTCCTGTGGATTTCAGTACTTGCTGAGGTCCGGCCCAGTGCATGACATCGCTGGGCTTCTTCCTGTGGATTTCAGTACATGCTGAGGTCCGGCCCAGTGCATGACATCACTGGATTTGTTCCTGTGGATTTCCGTATATGCTGAGGTCCGGCCCAGTGCATGACATCACTGGATTTGTTCCTGTGGATTTCAGTACATGCTGAGGTCCGGCCCAGTGCATGACATCGCTGGGTTTGTTCCTGTGGATTTCAGTACATGCTGAGGTCCGGCCCAGTGCATGACATCGCTGGGCTTCTTCCTGTGGATTTCAGTACATGCTGAGGTCCGGCCCAGTGCATGACATCACTGGGTTTGTTCCTGTGGATTTTAGTACATGCTGAGGTCCGGCCCAGTGCATGACATCACTGGGTTTGTTCCTGTGGATTTCAGTACATGCTGAGGTCCGGCCCAGTGCATGATATCACTGGGTTTGTTCCTGTCCTGCTAACCTCTTCTGCTATTAGAAGGGAGCCCGCTGTAGCTTCTGTTTTTCCTGTTTTGTTTTTCTCTGTGTGTTTGTGAAAATTAACTTTTTTTTAATTATAAAAGAACTATTAGCTCCTTGAAGAGTATTTTGGGTTTTTTAAAGAATATTTTGTTATAAAAATATTAACAAGAAAATTAAAATCACCTCTTATCCTATATCACAGATAGCATCGTTGCTGATAATATTTTAGAGTCAATCTCTGAATCTTTTTTATATATGATCTACATGAACTTCTTTTGATACAAGCTTGTCATTGTTTTGTACTTACTATTTTATAATCTGCTTTTTTGGTCTAATAATGCTGTATGGGTACTTCCCAGGTACAGTACATATAGAACTACATCATTGTGTTCAGGGATACATAGAATTTCATTGTGTGGATGAGTCATTATTTAAGTAATCTCTTGATGATTGACATTTGGATTCTGTTATTTTGCTATTAAAAGCTATGTGACAGGAAACATTATCTGCTTCTAATCAAATCGCTTCAGGAAAATTTTCCGAAAATTAAATTGTTAGATCATAGGGTTTGTAATGAACTTAAATGATTTAATAACATTTTTAAATCTCTAGGAATATAGAAAATAATCGAGCTTATGTACCTGCCACCCAAATTTAATAAACTGCATTAACATTTTACCATTTTCATTTCAGAGCTTTTATTTCACAACATTTTTTTAAACAATTTATTGGGGCTCATACAATTCTTATCACAGTTCATACATATACATACATCAATTGTATAAAGTAAATCTGTACAGTCTTTGCCCTAATCACTTTTTTCTCCTCTTTTCTTTTTTTACATTTTATTAGGGACTCATACAACTCTTATCACAATCCATACATATACATACATCAATTGTATAAAGCACATCCATACATTCCCTGCCCCAATCATTCTCAAAGCATTTGCTCTCCACCTAAGCCCCTTGCATCAGGTCCTCTTTTTTTTCCCCCCTCCCTCCCCTTTCCCCCCTCCCTCATGTGCCCTTGGTAATTTATACATCGTTATTTTGTCATATCTTGCCCTATCCGGAGTCTCCCTTCCCCCCCTTCTCTGCTGCCCCTCTCCCAGGGAAGAGGTCACATGTGGATCCTTGTAATCAGTTCCCCCTTTCCAACCCACTCACCCTCCACTCTCCCAGCATCGTCCCTCACACCCTTGGTCCTGAAGGTATCATCCACCCTGGATTCCCTGTACCTCCAGCCCTCATATGTACCAGTGTACAGCCTCTGCCCTATCCAGCCCTGCAAGGTAGAATTCAGATCATGGTAGTTGGGGGGAGGAAGCATCCAGGATCTGGGGGAAAGCTGTGTTCTTCATCTGTACTACCTCGCACCCTAATTAACCCATCTCCTCTCCTAAGCCCCTCTATGAGGGGATCTCCATTGGCTGACACTTGGGCCTTGGGTCTCCACTCTACACTTCCCCCTTCATTTAATATGGCATATATATACATATATACATATACATATACACTTACATACACACATATCTTTTTTTTTTTTTGCATGATGCCTTATACCTGGTCCCTTGGCACCTCGTGATCGCACTGGCCGGTGTGCTTCTTCCATGTGTGCTTTTTTGCTTCTGAGCTAGATGGCTGCTTGTTTATCTTCAAGCCTTTAAGACCCCAGACACTATCTCTTTTGATAGCCGGGCACCATCAGCTTTCTTCACCACATTTGCTTATGCACCCATTTGTCTTCAGCGATCCTATCATGGAGGTGTGCAGTCAATGATATGATTTTTTGCTCTTTGATGCCTGGTAAGTGATCCCTTCGGGACCACTTGATCACACAGGCTGGTGTGTTCTTCCATGTGGACTTTGTTGCTTCTGAGCTAGATGGCCGCTTGTTTATCTTCAAGCCTTTAAGACCCCAGTCACTATCTCTTTTGATAGCCGGGCACCATCAGCTTTCTTCACCACATTTACTTGTTCACCCCCTTTGGCTCTAGCAGTTGTGTCGGGAGAGTGAGCATCATAGAGTTCCAATTTAATAAAAGAAAGTATTCATGCATTGAGGGAGTGTTTGAGTAGAGGCCCAAGGTCCTTCCGCCACCTTAATGCTTAACCTATAAATATAGACACATAGATCTATTTCCCCATCCTCCTATATATGTTTGCATGTACATGTCTTTGTCTAGACCTCCATAAATGCCCTTTGACTCCTAGCTCTTTCCTCCACCTGCCACCCAAATTTAATAAACTGCATTAACATTTTACTATTTTCATTTCAGAGCTTTTATTTCGTAACATTTTTAATATGTTGGGTATTACCAAAGCTTTCCCTGTTTTTCCCCCTTCTGAAATAGAATTAGCATACATATATTTTGCATATGCATGTATGGATCCTACTACACCCAAACCATGGCTGTTAAGTTGATAGTGACCCTATGGACTGAGCAGACGTTCCCCCTACTTAAGCACAGTGCGCATTCCTCGGCCTGACCAGGACGTCTTTCACACACACATTCCCTCTCTCTGTGTGGATTTGTGTGTTTATGGGGGGAGGGGATCTGCTCCTGTGAAGATTGACAGCCTTGGAAATCCTGCCCGGGGTCACTATGAATTGGAATCGACATGGTGGCAGTCGATGTCACATGTTTAGGAACCCTGGTGGTACATTGGGTTAAGCACTGCTGCCAATGGAAAGGTGGGTAGTTCAAACCTACCAGCTGATGTGTGGGAGACAAAGGAGGCAATCTACTTCTGTAAAATTTACAGCCTTGGGTGGGTGGGGAGTTATTTACAGCCTCGGAAAGCTATATCTTTTTTGTTTATTTTAATTGTTTCTTCATATCGCTTGCCTATTTTTCTGTTAGGTTATTTGTATTTTTCTCACTGCTTTTAGGAGTTTGTATGTGTTAAAAGAAACTTAACAAGATGTTTGCCAGTTGAATTATTTTTACATGTACAATTCCGTGATCATCGTGTTGTGCAACCGATACCACTGTGCTTTTCCGAATTCCCTCACCATTATCAGAAACTTTGTAACACCACCTTTTGCCTCTTCTTCCCACCTTTGGGAACCACTAATAAGCTCTGGTTTCTAGTCATCTGTCGCTCGCATAGAGGTGAGATCACACAGTGTTTATCTCCTTGTAGCAGTTCATTCATAGGACTTTCAAGGCGCATGCGCCAGGACTTCATTTCTCTTCAGAGCGGAATGGTGCTCCATCATCTGCTTGTAACACATTCTGTTCATCCGCTTACCTGTTGATGGATGTCGACGCCGCTAGTCATCATTGCCTTGGGCTGTAGCGCTGCAGTGAACCCTGGTGTACAGGCATCTGATGCTTAATTATTTGTCAGCTACATGCTGTATCGTCATTTTCTCCTTCTGTGTGGCTTGTCTTTTAACTTTGTGTAAGGCATTTGTGAGCGTGTATTTTTCAGAGCATTTGATATATATTCGAACTAATCTCCAGAACAATGGTCCTGGTCTCTAGTACAGCCAGCAGTGTGTGGCAGTAGGCGGTCCACCACACCCTGCTTGATTTTCTTTATAATCTTTACAAGAAGGGCCTCCTTTTTCTCTACCATTTCCTGAAGCAATCCTACCTTCCATTGTTCACATAGGAGCCTGTCTTTCAACTCATTTCCCCTTTGGCCCTCTCTAGTGAAGCAGCTTCTCCCAACTCCTCCCTGAGGTCAGTCCCTCCCAGCTGACACCCATTCGAAGTCATTTCCTCCTTTCCTGACATCCTCCTCCGCTTCTTATTGCTTAGTGTCGGCAGGTCCCTGGGAGCACCCCGATTCGCTGCCCACGCCTACTCTCCTGGAGGATCGGTCCTCGCGTGTCCTGGCTCCGCAGTCAATCAGTGCCTTCGACTCTCAAGACTTTATCTCCATTCCTCATATGGCTCTGCCTTTGACCTTTGGTCTCTGTGAGTCATTCCACTTTCTTGGTCCCTTCTCCGACCCTCGTTTTCTGTTTAATTGCACTTTGCAGCCCTTGACTGTCGCCTTCTCACAGCTGGTTCTCAGGTCCCTCTGTTTCCATAGCCTCTCTGCCACCATGAGGACTACTCGCTTAGTTTCCTTCCAGGCTGAACCTCAGAGGCAAGAACCCCTGTCATGGACGTCACATGGTGATTCTGCAGCACAAAGGAGAATCGCCACGTCAGTTTTGAAGCTGTAACTCTTCACCAGAAAGCCTCGTCTTTGTCCCACAGAGCAGCCGGTGGGTTCGAACTGCTGACCTTGCGCTTCGCAGCACAACAGATAACCCACAAGTTGATCAGAGTCTCCTTCTACAACCCCTCACATTCTGACCACTGTTTCATCTGTCAGAACACAGTGCCCTCCCTTTCTCAGGAAACTTCCGTTCAGTGAACAGTGCTTGTGGAGAAGAGCTAAGCTCCGTGGCTTCCAGAGGCCTCCCAGCTCTGCCTCCCAGCTCTGCCATCCCTCAGTCTTTTCAACTCGCTTGTTCCCCGGTCTGTTTTCAGTTAACTCCCTGCAGACTGAACAGCTCGTTGCTCTCATATGTCACCTCGCTGCCAGCTGCCAAACCGCTGCTGGGGTAGTGTGTCTGCCTAGGATGTCCCCTTCTCCTTCTGCCATCTGATCTTCCAGACCCAGTCAAGGGCTACCTTCTTTAGGAAGTTTTTCTAAAAACCCTTCCCTTCAACCTCATAGCATGCCATCTCTGTCTCTTTAAAAAAATGGGCTTCCTGGCACTCATTGTAGGTGAGTCATATGTCCATCGTACCCACCTCATTAGAGTATAGGCTCTTGGGCCTGGACCCATTTCTGCTGCATTTTGATGTCCTGACTCCAGCCAACAGTGGCACATTGACTGACAAATGGGTGAGTTCAGTTTGTATTGGTTGAGTGCTTGCAGGATCAAAATCATTAGTGGAAGGAGGAAAAGAGTGGCTTCTTGGTTCACTGGGGACTGTAATGAACATTTCTTTTCTTTTTCCCTTTAAAAAATCATTTTATTGGGGGCTCCTACAACTCTTATCACAATCCATCCATCCATCCATCCATCCATCCATCCATCCATCCATCGTGTCAAGCATATTTGTACATCTGTTGCCATCATCATTCTCATCATTTGCTTTCTGTAATGAACATGTCAGATCCCCCCGTTTCCTGCTCTAATGACTAACGAGCCAGCAGAAGAATGAACCCCACTACTGACGCACATAGCAACTGAGGCGCCACGGTTGTTGAGTCCCTGGACTTCCATCAGGGTGAGTTTGGTGCTTAGGGAATTAGCCTGGCTACATTCTAGGCACTGCCGGGGATTTCACAACAGAACAGAAAGTGGAAACACTGCGCATGTCTCTGCCACGGGGACCAGAGAGTAGAACGTCTGTGAGGCGTGAGGCACTTCTTTCTAATCAGGCCCGTCTCTTTCCTCCTTCCTTCTTGGCGCTGAGCCTCGGGTGGATGTGGGAAAACACCGGGAACCTGGTATTGCCATTCTCTCTGACCTTGACGCATAATCAGACTGTTCATCTCCAAAAATCTCCTGTCCCTTCTGCCTGACTCACCTCTGTCCTTGAAGGGCTGGCTCATATTTCTGTTTCTCTCCTACTCGGATCCTGTCCAGACCTCCTTGAGCCCCCTCCCCCTCCAGCTTCTTTCCCTAGATCTGAGAGTCCTTAGAGTCTCTGTCCCATCTTCTAGGGCTTGAGCTTATGTCTCATTTCCACAAGGTAGACAGCAGGATCCTGGGGGGCAAGAATGAGGCCTCCCCTTTTTTCTTTGTGCTGAAAGCACGGTGATCCTCAGGAGTGGCTATTGATTTTATCGAGAGATCGGATAACTGCCATTTGGAAGATTGTGGTTGCAGAAGTGCAGATGGGAAAGGGCCTGAGTGTAACGCTCAGCTTCCGGCAGTTCCGGAGCCTGAGTTTGGGAAGGCAGTGCCCAAGGCAGGAGCCTGGGTTTCCTGAGTTCTGTCTTTTGAAACCCCACCTCTGATATTGGTGAGCATGCAAGCAGGTGAGAGAAGAAGGTGGTCAGGAGAGAGGGGAGGGGGCGCTGTGCCTTCCAGAGGCCGTATCCATGAGAGCTGTAGGTGCCTGTGGTAGGTTGGAGCTTGAAGGGCTCTTTATCAGCCTCTTCCCTGAGCTGGAAGCAGGCGGCCGAGCAGCAGGCCAGTTGGCAGCTTGGCTTCTTCACCTTAGAGTACTTTGTTTCTGTTGCTAACAACAGACACGGGTAGTGTAACTACAACACAGGCGCACACGCACATGGACGCCTACGTGGAGACTGAACATTTGAGTCGTCGGTGGCGGAGGTGGAAGGAGACTGGAAATGTGTGCCCTGGGCTCGCTCTCCAGCCTTTGAGAGCAAGCCTGCAGTCAAGGGTCGCCAAGCTGGGGAGCCTCGGTGAGGAGACGACGAGATTGCCTGGGCACTGTTGCCTCCAAGGATGGCTGCTTGCTCGCTCCCGTTGGATCCAGAGACTGGAAATGTGTGCCCTGGGCTCGCTCTCCAGCCTTTGGGAGCAAGCCTGCAGTCAAGGGTCGCCGAGCTGGGGAGCCTTGGCGAGGAGACGATGAGATTGCCTGGGCACTGTCGCCTCCAAGGATGGCTGCTTGCCCGCTCCCGTTGGATCCAGATCCTGCGTCAGGCACACTCCTCCAAGCTGGCCTCTGGTGATCTGGGCCTGACGGCGGCTTCTCCCTTTCTGTTCTGCCCTATCTTGAAGGCTTTGCTCGTTGGGCCCTTTCAGTGCTCACGCGAGTGAGTGCTCATTGATTGACAGCAGCTCTGACCTGTCTGGCTGTCCTGCAGTATAGAACGCGAGCCACCCTAGGTGCGCAGGCTGAGACATATGACTGGTGTCTGGGACGCGCGTCTTAAAGCGGGAGGTCCTTCAGTAGGGACCCAGATGGAGTTAGCCTCACCGGGGAGGGTGCTCATACTGCCAAGAGGCTGAGTCACTTATGAAAGAACAGGTGAGTCTTATGTGAAATAGGGGCCTTTGGAGACTTGCGGTTCAGCTTGCTTGTGATGAAGATGGGCAATAAAGAAGACGACAGCGTCTCCATTGCTGGAAATACAGAGACGAATCAACAAAATGATTACGACTGTGTCTGGAGAGTCTCCTCAGGTTCTGTTGTTCTGGGGGAAGTAGCAAAAAGGACTTGCGTTTTAGAGTACTTCCCAACATGCTCTGCGTTCTTGCTTGTGAGTTCTCTGACACTAGTGTGGATACGTGAAGTTGCTCTCTGGCTGGGATTTTAGGCTCCAGCAGTCCCTTTGCCATTTTGCTGCCATCTTGGACCTCCTGCAACAGGCCTCAGAAATGTTCCAATGAGTCTCTAGCAATTTTGTGTGTGTGTGTGTGTGTGTGTGTGTGTGTGAGTGAATTAGGATTGTCCCTGAGGTTAAGGTTATCAATCTCCCTTAGGGTCTCATTTCTAACTAGGTAGCCCTCCCGGCTCTCCGAGGAAGGGAACCTGGGCTGTCTAGGAAGCGTGGAGCACAGCTTCTCTCTAGGACTGGGACTCACTGCTGGGCTTAGCACCAGATGTGAGGTGTGTGCCACGTAGTACTTGTTATCACAGGCGCTAACGGAGGTCTCCACTGGCTACCTGCTTTGATCATGCGGGCGGTCTGCAGGACTGTGCCTGTGGAACCCGAGCACTGTGACAAGGATTCTGATAGACTTTCTTGACTGTGAGAGAGGTTGCTGCGTTGCAAGCGTTGTTAGGTGCCGTCGAGTTGGCTCTGGCCCTTGGTGACCCTGTGCGCCGAGAAGTGAACGCTGCCGGTCCTAGGCCTGAGCTGATGTTTCGAGCACTCTGTCCATCCATCTCGAGGGCCTTCCTCTTTTTGCCCGTCTCTCCTGACAACATGTCCAAGGTCCACGAGACAAAATCTCGCCATCCTTGCCTCTAAGGATCGCTGTGGCCACGCGTCTTCCAAGACAGACTTGTTTGTCCGTCGGCGGCCTGTGCTACTTCCCGTGTTCTCTGCCAGCACCCCAGTTCCGGCGCATGCATTTTTGTTTCCTCCTCCATTGACCAGCTTTCACACGCATAGGAAGCAATGGAAAGCACCGTGGCTTGGGGCAGGCCCACGTTAGTCCTCCGAGGAACATCCTTGCTTTTCCACACTCTAAAGAGGTCTTGTACAGCCCATGTCCCGAATGCAACACGTCTTTTGGTCTCCTGACTGCTGTGCTTCCATGATCATAATCGGGGATCCAGGCCAGACAAGATCCTGGATTTCGAGTGTCATGATGCTACCTCTTGGTACAGGTGTGAGGATTCGGGTCTCCATGCCACTGAGTTGCCATGCAGCCTGAAGGCTGCCATCCTTGATCATCTTCAGCCAGGGCTTGCTCAGGTCCCCCGCACGCTCAGCAAGCGAGGCTCTGCCGGCAGGGCTCCTTTTGGGATGCTTAGTCCTTTATAAGCAGGACATGGAAGATGAAGGAGGGTTCGCACTGAGGAGTCCTAGGGCTGCAGTGGCCAAGTCCTCAGCTGCTAAGTGGGCATTTCAAACGCACCAGCCACTCTGGGAGAAAGCATATGCCCCTGTCAACCTGGATGGCCTAGGAAACCCTTTGAGATCAGTCTTCTCCGCCACAGAGTGACACTATGATTCATGATGAACTCATGGGCAGCAGGCTTGGTTTGACTTTTGTCACCAAAATCATGTTGTTGTTTGACTCCGGCTCACGGTGACTGTAAGAGAGTGAAGCATCACCTGGCTTCCTGGTCCTTGGTGTTGTTGATAATAGTAAGAGTTGGCATTTACTTAGTGTTTTCCATGGCTCGGTACTTAGGAGCGTACCCTTTATTATATGTAATTAAAGGTTGTTGCATTAGCTTAAGTATGAGATGCTGACCCCAAATAAGGCATATTCAGCTTCTTTATATTTGGGTGGGTTAGGAAACCAAGTAAGAGAGGGCTCCAAGGACATTGTCTTCCTCAGCTCAGCCTCCTGAAATTGGTCCTTGAATCGGCCTGGGCTGGGGCTGTTATCTGGCTCCTCTGCAGGGGCTGTTGAGTTTTTGCATGCTCCCTGCCAGGAATTAATGTCCTTGGGCCTCCGCTGGGTGTGTCCCCCTTGCAGCCATCTGGAAGGTCAGAGGGATTAGCCACTAGAATGTGCCCATTAGCGCTTCAAGAGGTTACAACCTGTCAGTGGAGTCCTGGGCCTGGGAACAGCCTCCTCTGTGACTTAGCAGAGTTGAAACAAGCTAACTGTTCCAGCACTGACTGCTCCCTTATTTGGACACCGTTTTCAGGGTGACCTAGAACTTTTCCTCTGGTTTTGGAGAGAGGCTTTTGTTAAGGATCTGCCCTCTCCGTGAGTGATTTTCCAAAAAATGATGTGACATTAGAGTCATGCGTTTCTTCACCTGACTCCTCCCTTCGTCTGGTCAGGCGAGGGTGGGACCCCTGACCTGTCCACTGACCTCGCTCTTCCTAGGAGAGAAGTGGATACCCCACCATGAGCCCAAGAGTCAGGGTGGCTAAGCATTGAGATTCTGGGGCCCAGGGATGGGGGCAGTTGTATGCCCATCCTTAGGACTTGTTTCTTGGCTTTGGGTGATTTGTCCATGGACTTGGTGGTTTGCAGCTTAGTAGCAGCCCAGCTTCAAATGGGTCTTGGGCGGGAGGGAGGAGTAAGGTCTGGGGGATGGGGGTAGAGGGATGAGAGGAGGCTGCCAAGGGTGGGGAATCAGGGGGCGCTAATCATTCCCCAAAGCCCAGCTCTGTCAACTTCTGGTTTTCTTTCGGTTTGACCCAGTGAACTTCAGGAACGCTAATGGCGGTGACATTGCCTCTCATTGAAGGAAGGGCGAGTGGAAAGAACAGGTTTCTGTCAACAAAAGAGCTTGCATTAGTCAGAGCTTCCTATCAGGTGGCCTCATGTCACCTGGGCAGGTATTCCGGGCTGAAAGTGTCAGGCTGAAGGATATGGAGCATAAAGGCAAGCAGGCCTGAGGTGTGGCTGTCAGGGCGTGTGACCATGGTTACCAGGAGCCCGCGGTGAAGGCTCACGGACCTTGATGGGCAGCTGCTGCTCAGGAAGGAAGCAGTTTGGGTTGCGGCCAGAGAACGAGTGACGCATTATGACGGTGGTGATGGGACGATTTATTGAGCGCCTACTGTTTGCGGCTATGGTGGTCATTCTTTTGCTGTAATACCTTCCTTAATTCGTACAATAGCACTTTGTGGTTGAAACTGTCATCGCTGCTTGACAGATGAGGAAACTGAGGCTTAGCATAGTGAGGTAACTCATCCAAAGCTCCATAACTACAAGGAGCAGAGTTGGAAGCCTTCCCCACAGCCCACCCTTTCCTCGTGATTCCATGAAGAGGAACTCATGGCGAGCTGTTCATTCAAATCGGCCCTCAATTTTAGAATAGTTTTAGGTTTACAAACAAGTTACAAAGATAGTACAGAGTTCTGTAGCTCTTGTCAGCCATCGATTTTTTTTTTACCCCACCTAGTTGTATTTATGAAGATTTATTGGGAGTTGGGGGTACAGATTTGGAAAGAGGATGTATTTTCCAAAGATTCCAACTTGGTGATTTTTCAACTGCGTTTTGAAAGTTCAGTCTGTTATTTCTTCTGTAGTTCCACCCGTAGCCCAGCTGAGCTGGGCTGAGCCTGCGTTGGGCAGTCGAGTTTCCGAGTTGAATACCCTGTGCACCCCCACCCCCTCGCTCATTGGACTTGGATAATACCTGAGTGTCAGGGAGCTAGGGAAGACAGGTAGCTCTGGGGAGGACTCCTAGCAACTTGGCTTCTCTTGATCTTCTGTCTGATGGGGTTGTGCATTTTGTCAGCTGGTGTTTTATGGCCTGGAGCCAGACCCCTCCCTGGGGATGTAGGAAGCATCTAGGCAGGGAGGTCTATTTGCTTTTGTGTTCTCTTGATTCTGCCCCATGTGATGGTGGTGCTTGCTGCTCTGACCCAGGCTTTGGTTGGCAGGCAGGCCGGCCAGCTAGCTAGCTCTGGGCAGGATGATGTCTGTGAGCAGCTGATGTGCCTTGCTTTGGGTCCCAGGCACATTCTCCATTTAAGGCAACGGGGTCTGCAAACTCCTTGGCTCTGGGTGTGAATGGGCTGGCCTGCAGTTTGCTCATGGCCTTTGCTAGATGTGCTTTTTCAATGAGATCATTCCAGAATTGCATTCCTATGAAATTATATTTCACTCAAGACGTGAAGCTGGATTTGTGTAAAGCATTGGCACCAAAGCCCAGGGCTCAGAGCGGGGCAGGAATGAAATCGGGATAAGCAGCTCTTCTTTCCGAGGGGAGGGGAAGACAGAAAACAATGGTTAAAGGATTTCGAGTTTAAGATTGGTACTCTGTAAGCAGCCCCAGCGAGGCAGGCATGCCACCCAGCTAACAGAAAGGCAGATGCATCAGAGGGAGCAGCTGGACCACGCTCCTGCGGCTTCGGTGACTGAGGGCGCCTAGAACACAGAAACCGTGTCTCCTTGCTGTTCGCCCTTCACTCTGCTCCCTCTCTGCCTCTCATCGAATCTCTCAGCTTCTCTCTGCCCCTTCTTCTTGCCCGCCTTCCTCTTTCTTTGTCCCTTTCTCTCTAGTACCCCCCCCCCCCGTCAGCACTGAGATTACGGTGTGCTGTGGGGTAAACACTGGTGACCACCAGGTCAGTGTTCAGACCCACCAGCCACTCCATGGAGTTAAACAGCCTCAGAAAGTGTCCCCTATAGAGTCTCTGTGAGTCGGAAGGACTCAGTGCCAGGGAGCGGTGTTCATTCCCCCATACATGCTGGAGCTCCAGTCACTTTCTGACACTTAGTTCAGCATTGACATTGATGTCTCCTATCACTTTGGTGCTGCCCTCCAGCCATTATTTTAATGCTGGTCCTTTTGAGTTACTTATGATCCCTGCTTCTCCCATTGTTTCAATCCTTTTCATTTGGAATGTTTTGAAGAGTAAAAATATCCCTTCCCTCCCTCCAGGATCTAGGATATCTCCCCCCAGGCCTTTGCTTGGTCCAAAGTCCAGCCAAACCAAACTCACTGGCATGGAGTCAATTCCATCACATGGTAGCCCAATATAGGGCCACAGAGACTGTAGATCTTCTTGCGGGTAGATGTCCTCATCTTTCGTCTGTGGAGCAGCTGGTGGATTTGAACTGCCAATCTTGTGGTTAGCAGCCCAATGCCTCATCCACAGTGTCACAGGCTTCCTTCAGTACAAAGTAGGTATTCCCTAAATGATGATGAAGGAAGGCGGTGGGTGACTGAAGCATTGGCTGTGAGCTGAAGCGGAGTACAGTAGGGAGGGCAAGTCATAGACAAGGTAGTAGGATTGGGTCTAGACTGAAGAAAGGACCTCAGGTTGAGGTAGAACTCGTTTCTGAGAAATCTCTGAAAAGCTACAGCAAGACAGAGGGAAAAAAACCTCTAGATTTGGAATTGGGGATTCTGGGTAGTATTAGTGAGACTACTTACAACCTTTACCAGGTACCGTTCCACATGCTCATTTATCCTGACAATCAATAGCTCTGGATCTATCATTGTTGGTTGCTTTTGACTCAGCAACCTCGTGTAGTCTAGCAGAATGAAATATCCACTCCTGCGTCATCTACTTAACGGTCGATTTTCTTTTTTTAGTCCATTGTTTTGCAACGATCCATCTCACTGAAGGTTGGTTGTTGGCATATGAAGGAACTGGTCACGGAGGTACTACATGGCTTTAGACCTGGGTCTGCCACTCGTAGTTGAGTGACCTCGGGGCAAGCCACATGGCCTCCCTGAGCCTTCGCCCTCCTTTGTAAAATGGAGAAAATGTCTACTGAGTATAACTTCCTGAGCTTGTTGGGGGATGCAAACAAAATACCATGGAAAAGTGTTTTTTGAGAAGTATGAAAACACCCTAAAGTGCTTTGAAGTTGGCACCGGGAATGAAGAGAAGCTTGTAAGAGTATTTGTGGTTGAGATACTGGGCTCGAACTTCAGCGTGTGCTGTGCAGAGGGTGAGCTGTAGATCTCCTTCACAGCTGCTTCAGGCTGGCTAAGGGACCAAACCTTTGACTGTATCCAGATCAGGACAGAGAATCAAACTAGTTTTCTTTTGGAGCCAAATGTGTACAAAGGGGTACCCCCGCCCTCCACCAAATGAAATTGTGCTGAGCTGAGTGGAGCTTTCGTAGTACGCATTTTCCCCCAGTAGACAAGCATCTAGCAACTCACTCTGAGTTAGTGCACCCAGTGGCGTCGCCTGGGAAGGTTCTCTCTGGTCACAGTGAATTTTTTCGTGAAAGCAGTTTCGCTCCAATCTCACTTTTTGTGATGGCTGATTTTAGAGAACAGCGTGCAGCTGTGAAATGTTTCCTGCTCAGGAAAAGTGCCACAGAAACTGTTGTGATGTTGAACACAGCTTACAAGGACAGCGCTGTGGGAAAAACTAGAGTGTATGCGTGGTTTTCTCAGTTCAAAAAAGGTGAAATGTCGATTGATGGCAAACCTCGTTCGGGACGTCCGTCAACTTCCCAAACAGATGAAAATGTTGACTCATACATAGTGCAGGCTGTTAATCAAGCTTTGTAGTTACAGGTTCTGGAACGATTTGTGTAACAGTGTGTGACCAAAAATAAGGCCTGATTTGTGACAGATGGGGCACTGGTTTGGCCACCACGACAATGTATCTGCTTACGCAGCCACCTCAGTGCACCATTTTTTTTCGAAAACCAGCATGCCCCTCTTGCCCCATGCACCTGACTCACCTGACCTCGCTCCATGCTACTTCTTTTTATTTCTGAGAATGAAGAGGGACGTGAAAAGACAGTGATTTGAGGATGTAGCAGAGATGAAGAAAAAAATGAGGGAAGTGCTATCAGCCATCCAAATAGATGTGTCGGAAAAAGGTTTCCAAGAATGGAATTGCAGATTTGACCAATAGGTTAAGTGTAATGGAGAGTACTTTGAAGGTGATAAGGTGTTTTGTAAAAAAAAAACAAAAACAACAACACTTTAAATACATAGTGTGGGGAAAATTCTGTTTTATTTTGTTGTTGTTGTTGTTGTCATACCCCCTCATCTATGCAACAACTCCAGGGGTAGATGAATGAGGCTAAACCAACTCTTCCTTCCTAGCCAGGGAGGGCAGTGGGCACACTGGATGGTGGTCATCTTCATGGGAAAAGAGTGTGCGGGGCACTCAGGAGCAGCGAGGTCACGGTAGCTGGTGGTAGAGAGCCCGATGGAAAGACGGGCCTGTGTCGGCTCCCCCAGCCCAGCTACACACAGCAGTGGCATGAGACCCGATTTGAGTCTCGGGTGAGAAATGCCCGGGAGTTCTCAGAAGTTGCTTTACATAGCTGGTACCTTGCTGGCTTGGTTGGCTCGGGTTGTGAGTGTACCCGCAGAGATGGGGAGGGCGTTGTCTTGAGTCTGTGACCAGGAAGAAGGGGGTAAGGAGGAGGAATATAACCGTGTGCAGCCGAGGAGGGGCGATGTGGCCCTGCTGAGGCACATTGCTAGCCAGTGCTCCGTGGAGCCGCCTCCTGAGGTCTGAGCTCATGGTGCTTAAGCCTGGTCGTTGCCGGGATTGACCATGATGCCTTCTACAAATAATTATAGGTCAGCCCACAGAACCACGAGTCAGCTACATCCCTCAAAAATGCCTAATTGTAGGCTGCAAAGACAGATCCACATACAAGAGCTTAGAGACGTGTCATCCCTCATTACCAAGCGGGATGCCTGAGTCAGCGGTGACTTGGGTGGCTTTGAGTGTGTTGGGAGCTGCTGGGTGTGCAGTCTAGTGGGTGCAGAGGAGGGGAGGGGGCCCATTGTTCACACAAAGGGGGGATAGTGCAAACTGTGACCATCGCCTCCTATCTATGGTGGTGGTGGTGTTACGGAGTTGGTTCTGACCCGTAGTGACTCTGTACAATAATACCACTAAACAACTCTGTCACCTCAGGATTCAGCTTCTCTTTGGGAATTGTCTTCAGAACCAACTTACAAACCACATTGGAGAACGCCCAGTTTAAGTCGACTGTTGGTGCCTGGGACTCTCATATTTGTGGACCCATGGTTTCCTGGGGATAGCGATCCGTTCCTCGTGGACACTTTGAAGCAGCGCAGAGGGAGCAGAGCACCTTGCTATCAGCGAGCCTTGCTGCTTGCTCAGCACAGGGTGTCAGCCGAGCTCTGTAGACCTCTAGGCAGAATACCTGTGCATGCATGGTGAAGGGAGGGAATGGGGGTCGGGCACTTACCAATGCCCTGGCCTGTAGCTCTCCTTGGTCCAGCTCAGTCCTGTGTTATTTTAGCATGCCATCTCTCCTCGGCTGAGAAGGCAGCCAAAGTGCGTCCCAATGAGAGCCCTATCGTTTATCCTGGAGTGTGGGCTGTCGGACAAAAGTTTTTAATTGTTAGGGGTTTGTTGAATATTTATTTTCCTGAATGGGAAGTGGTAAGCCCAGTAAGTTTAGGAACTCTAGGTTTGGGGATGGTGGTAGTGGAGGTGGTGGGGAGGTAGGGGTCACCTGCGGCTCTTGGGGTCATCTTTCCTCAGGTTTAGATGTCTAGTCAACTTCAAGCATCAAGGAATTTATCGGAAGGACGCCTTATTTGCTTTCACAGGGTATTTCCAGCGTCTAACTCGGTGAGTGACATATAATAGGGGTTCAAAACCTGCTTAACGAGGGAGTGAACCTTGTAAACAAGCTTCCTTCACAACCTCAGCAGGCAATTCCCTTT
This sequence comes from Tenrec ecaudatus, assembly GCF_050624435.1. NCBI lineage: Eukaryota > Metazoa > Chordata > Mammalia > Afrosoricida > Tenrecidae > Tenrec > Tenrec ecaudatus. The sequence continues at coordinate 61,876,003 of NC_134533.1, forward strand.
GTGTCCTCTATTATTTATTTGACGAATGCTAATAAATTCGGCCATGTACTGGTAAGGAGCCCTGGGGTACCAGAGGTTAAGTGCCTGGCTGCTAACCAAGAGGCTGCAGTTACCACCCACTGGGAGGAATGCGGGCAGCCTGTTTCCATAAAGACTTGCAGCCTTGGAAAATCCCATGAGGCAGTTTTGCCCTGTCGCCTAGGGTCTCTGGGAGTCAGAATCCTGCTTGACTGGCATTGGGTGTTGTGCTGTTTCCTCTTTCTGGGTCCTTGTCCTTTACAATGGAACTCAAAAAACTCAAAAAAAAACCAACCGTGAAATTGTAAACAAAATGCGTAGTTTGAACTAGAATTTAAGAATACAAAGGTCTTCCTCCTTTGGGCCTGCCTGGATCCTCTTACTTCCTGAGCTCTCTCTGTGGGGCCAAAGAGCACCAATCCAGTCCCCCTTTCACATGGAGAGCCTGTCAGGATTCTCTAGGCAATGACCACCCAGCTCCAATAGCCTTCTCTCCTCCAAGGTAAACATTCTCAGTCCCTTTAGTCATTTCTCCTCTGACATGCTCACAAGTGCCCTCTCCATGCTGGTCACTGTCCTCAGGACACATTCCGCAGGAGACCTCCCTCTTGACAAGTCAGTGTTCCAAACATAATTTCCAGGGAATGTTCCAGCTCAGAGGTTCTCGTGATGTTTCCACTGTTCTCGGCTTACTCTGGATCTAAAGCGATGCGTGATGGAAAGATTTAGAAAGCCCTGGTCTTGGCCAGACCAATAGCACTTTCTGATTTGGCAAATAACAGGATTGAAAACTTCTTTCCGTTGTCTCCTATCCATCCCCCCACCCCCCACCCCGCCCCGCAGCTTGATACAGACAAATCTAGACCCAGCCTTTGGGGCCAGTCACTCTTCTCTGAGTCACTGTCTTTTATCACTGGGGGAATTAGCATGAGAAAGCAAATTCTGCTTCTATAATTGTATCCTGATCCCGCGGTCTGTCCCAGTCCTACCCGCAGCCCTCACCTACAATGACAAAGGTAGAGTCTTGTGACATTATAACAAGGGGCTATGTGTCAGCCGCTGTGATGTCACCATAAGGATTATGCTTGGGGAAGAATGCAAGGAAGGGGAGGGTAGCTGTCCCGGAACCTCCTGGGGACAAAAAAACCTATTTTTATGCAAATCTCCATGAAAAAAACCCAAGATGGCTTTTTATTGGATTGCTGGCCTACTCCCCACTTCCCAATCCTCCCTCCCACCCTCGGTGGATTAATGGGTTTGGTTTGTGGGCTGTGACCAAGTCTGAGCCTGTGTGGAAGTCCCCTGCTGGTGGGCTGGCTTCTGGGCTGGCTCTGGGTTTTATTCATGAGGTTGGTACTGAATAGGGCTTTTCAGGGATGGGTTCAGAGGTGAGCCTGGTGGCCAGGGGCCAGGCTGCTGCAGATGTGCACAGACCCAGGATTCGGAGGGAGCACTAATGTGCAGCCCTTCCCCCTGCAGGCAGAGGAGCAGCTGTTTGGTCAGCCACTCTGTCGTGTGTCACCACCCAGAGACCCAAGTGCTTTCCTGCTTTTGGGGACAGGGCTGAGCCTGCCCTGGGAGCTCCCTTGTGGCTTCTTGATGAGAGACTTAAAAAAACAAAAAAAACAAAAACCACCTGCTTTCATCCGTTCCCAAACGTCCTCAGTTTAGCGGTCCTTACCTGCGTCTCAGGAGTTTTAACTCGGTGCCTCTGTTGTGAGGTGCTGTCCAGTGGCTTCTGGCGACCAACAGAACCAAACACTGCCCGTCCTGCGCCATCCCCACACTTTTCCTTGTGCTTGAGCCCATTGTCTCAGCCAGCCATCGAGTCAGTCTGTCTCCTGAGGGCCCAATTGCTGCTGCTACTTTTCAAAATTGGGAGACAAAGGGCTCGCGCTAAGGGGAAGCTCCGCCCCAATTCCCTGGCTACAACTTGCCCTTTGAGGGTTTCTCTGTACTTTTCCTGGTGGGTCCCTTTGCTCTGTGGATCCAGTGTTCCCAAAGCTGCTGGGCTCTGTGTGCTGTTTTAAAACTTTCTGTTCAAGGGTAACTTACCATGTGGGTATGTGCATCCGTGTGTACTCAGTACATTTTGACAATTGAGCCGGGTCGCCAGCATTCCAATCAAGAAATAGAATATTACGGATATTCCAGAACCTTCCACCAGTTACTGCCGTTTCTATGGGTAGGCGTTATCCTAATTGCCAGTAGCACAGGTTCATTTTGCTGTCTTTATGCTAAGGGTGCATGTCTTTTAGTATTCAGCTTCGTATTTACATGATCCCTCCATGTTGCTGGGTAGAGCTGTAGATTGCTCATTCTCTTCCCTGCATAAGGTTTCACTCTGTAAACAAGCCAGACTTCGTTTTCCATCCTTTTGTTGATACACACGTGGATAGTTTTGTGTTTATCATGATTACAAATGGGACTGCCCTGGTCTTGTCTTTTGGGACCCTGCGTATGCATTTCTTTGGGGTCTCTGTCTGAGGGAAAGCACTGGGCGCTGGCCTGGGCATGCTTAGCACTCAACCTTCTTCCAAGCGCTGGCGCTCACAGACCCGCATTCAGTGTTGGGGGGCTCCAGCTCTTTCACAGCATCAGTGGGCCTGCTACGGCCTTTACATCGTGGCTGCAATTTTAATTCCCTCGATAACACAGTTGGGCACTGTTTCTTGTGAGTCTAGTGGGTGTCCTCTTTGGTGAAATCTGACTTTTGCTGGTTTTCTTTTGTTATTTGCCATTTTCGTATTGACTGTAGCAGCTCTTTCTGTAACTGGATGTAAGTCCCTTGTGGTCTAGACATGTTGGTCATCTCTGTGCCTTCTCAGTAGGTTGCCTTTTTGCTCTCTGATGTGCACGTGGGTAGCTTTGATGACAGAGGTTCTTTCCCCCTTTCCATTACCAGGAGCTCCTAACTTCGTCTGCTCTATCAATGCTTTCATTTTGGGTAGAGCTTTGGCGTGGTGCTTAGGAAACTCTGCTTACTCCAAGGTCTCCTTGATCGCTCCTTCCTTCGTTCTCTAGCTCAGGCACATGGGGAGTTGCTCACGAGCAAGGACCAAGAGCACATGGCCCTGGCTGGGAAGAGGGCATTCTGGAAAGGTCCAGGAAGTCAGCAACTGAAAGCCTTAGTTGCACTCACCTGCCTGTCTCTGCTCCCCCTACAGTATTTCCCAATCTTGCTTGGCTGGTGTGCCAGGCTGATGGCGAAATGCCACCTCCAAGGGGTGTGCGCCCCGCTGGCAGTCCCTGCATTGCAGTGCTTGAGCTGCAGCGTCCGAAGCATCAGGAAAGGAAGGTCCCATCATTTGGGAAGCTCCTTTAAAAGGGCCATTGCCTCTTACAACAGGAAAGTCACGGTAATCTTTTTAGGGACCAGTTTCAGTGGAGTCCTTTGACTGAAGCCACCCCTGCCCTGAGGAGGTGGGCTGCTTGAGCGTCGTGGTGAGTGTGCAGTTGCTGCAGGTAGGCTTGTGGGGACCAAACACAGACCTGAACAATGGGTTCCCCAAGCTGCCCACCTCGTTCAGGGAGTTGATAGTGACCGGCAGGGCCTGCCTGAGTGGTGACCAATGTATTTTCTTTCACAAAATATTTATTGAGGGTCCACTGGGTGCCAGGGACTGACTGCTCTAGGGACAAGCAGTGAACAAACATGAAAATCCCTAGGCCCATAGCGCTTACGTAAGCATCCTAAACAAGTATAAAGGAAAAGTACAAATAGCCCCCTACTTCCCTTCCAACGACACCACTGTAAGTTGATTTAGATGTAAGTTGAGGGCTTCTTTTTTTTTTTTTTTAGTTGTTTACATTGCCTTTTGTTAAAATTTGATCTTAATTCTGGGGGTGGAGGGAGGCTGAAAGAATTACATGTAAATGTTTAGCTATATTTTAATATGCACATGCATCCATTAAAAACACAATCAAATTCACTTAGACAATGAAGAGTCAGACAAGTTAGCGTTTTACCAGATGCGGTGGAAAGTCCCCCTGTAGAAGTTTCTGGATCGTCAGGATGCCGGGTGAGAGTGAGGACGGCTCTAGTCTGGAGATTAGTGAGCGGTGCCGGTGTGTGATGGTTCCTCTGCGCTTTTCTCCATACCGTCTCCCTTCCTGCTTCCCAGCTGTGCCTGGCAACTGGGGCAAAGCGGTCTTCCTTTGGGTCCGTGTTGCCAAGCAACCGAAGCCCCCGATTTACCTACAGAAACAAACTCCAGCTAATCCTTCCACCGTAAACAGTTTTAGCAACTCCTCTTCCTCACTAGTTCTTTCATAATCATTTCTTGCCTCTTTAAAATCCATTAAGTCTCGGTGACTCAGTTTCCCCTTTTACATGCTCGACGAGCCAGTGGACAGCAGCAGTATCAAGTCTTTGGTTGATAACGCTCACCTGGCTCTTCCTTTATATCCTCTGGACTAAGTGCTTGGAGTGTGTTACAGCACTTACCAGCTTCTTCCATGTCCCCGTGGGCATTTTCCCACCCTTCCTCCCAGGAAGGCATAGTGTTCCAGGAGCGCACTGTGTCCTGACTCAAAGGGGCCGTCGGTCGGGGCTGCCTGGATTAGGTTAAATAATGGTAACTGCTTTTGAGGAAAGTAAAGCAGGAAAGGGGATGGCGGCTCTTGAGGATTGCAGGGTAGGACAGGATTGAACAGTGTTGCCGAGAGGCCACCAGGCCACCGTTGAGCGGACATTCTCCCCAGACCTAAAGGAGGTGAGGGGACAGGCTCTTGTGGGAGGGAGTGGGTCCCAGCTGCAGGGTTCGGCAAGTGTGTAGGCCCTGAGTCTGAGGGACAGCGGGCTGGGTGGAGAGCGAGGGGAACGAGGCGTTGAAGTGAGGTCCGGAGCCCATAGGGACCCTGGTGATATAGCACCTTGTTGTTGAAGGTAAGGAGCTGTGTGGGTGGGGAGCCCCGTGTGGGGAGTGAGCAGAGGAGTGGTGTGCCCTGCACTGCTGTTGGCAAGTGTGAGATGGTAGCAGCTTATTGGAGGTCCCACCTGGTTTTCTCGAGGAAGTGGAGATGAGCGTTAGCGAATCGAGTACGGAAGAGGAAAGAAATGTCCAGCCTGAGGGAGCCAGAAAGATCAACCCCTGACCCGGAGGCTTCCGGAATGTTCCCGCTCAGCCTCAGGGTACCTTCTGTTCTTGGTAGGTGGCTTCTCAGCGGCCCCCTGTTTTCAGTGTGAAGGTGGGGTATTCTCCTTAAGCTGCGGGTGAGGAAGCGGAAATACAGAGACTTTCCCAGCAGCCTCTGTCATCAAGTCGATCCTGACTCATAGCGACTCCATAGGGCCGAGAGAACTGTCCCCTGGAGGTTTCCGAGACAGTCAATGTTTATGGGAGTAGAAAGTCTCATCTTTCTTCTGAGGATCAGCTGTCGGGTTCAAACTGCCAACCTTCTGGTTAGCCAGCCCATCAGTAACCCACTGTACTACCGGGTTCCTCCAGTAGCCTGAGCCCTGAGCGTTTCCCTCGGCCTCCTCTGAGAAAGTACAGCTTATGAGCGGTTTGTCTTTCTAGAGCGGAAGAGGCCTTTTGCCACCAGTCAGGTTGAGTTCAACTCAGCCGGAGAACATGGGGGAGGGAAGAGAGTGAGGTCGGGGTTGAGGGTCCGGAAGAGCTTCAGAAAGAAGTTGACCTTTGAACTGGGTATTTAAGAAAGAATGGAGTCCGCGGACATTCAGGATTGACGGAATTGCTGGAACAGATGCCCGGGGCATGAGCAGGCACTGATGTTTGATCGGAGCGTGGCGCTATCACGTTTGAAGGACCTACCGTGTCCTTCTGGCCAAAGTGAGAGACAGCGTGGCTAGCTGTCAGGAGCCGGGCTCTTTCTGTTGGAACTGGTGAGACATCATTGGGCACAGTGGACTCCATTGTCCTGGCAGAGCTAGGGTAGGCTCCCTGCTGAGAGGCTGACTTTCCCGCTGGCGGAAAAGTCCTGTCTTGAGTTGTCTAACAAGCCCGCATTCCACTGCAAGCTTTCAGGAAGCATTTAGACCCAGTTTCAAACACCCACAGAATCTGTACTGACAGGAAAAGGGATTAAAACATAGTTGAGGTTGAAAATCAAAATTTGATAAGGAGTGTTGGGAAACGAGGGTTATTGGTGTGATAAGTGGACATGAAAGAGATGGAAAACTCACTGGCATTGAGTTAATTCTGACTCACAGTGACCCTGTGTAGGACAGGGAAAACCTGCCCCTGGGGGTTTCTGAGACGTTAACTCTGCACGGGAGTAGAAAGCCTTGTCTTTCTCCCTGGGAGCAGCTGGGGGGTTTGAACTGGCAATCTCCAGGTCAGCAGCCCGGTGCATAATTGACTCCATTAACAGAGCGTTTTTTTTTAACTCTGATAATATTCAACAAAAAATTATCATGTACTGGTTGTGGAGAATTTCAGCCACATCAAACCAAGCCAAGCCAAAGTGAGCCAAACCCAACCCAACCCTGTATCAATGAGGCTCTTTCAGCTCACATCGACCCAATGGGACAGAGTCCAATTTCCCCAGAGGGCTGCCAAGGCTGGGATCTTTATGGGGACTGGTTGCTCCCGCTGAGCAGCTGGTGGGTTCTAACTGCCAGCCTTTCCGTTAGCAGATGAGCACTTAACCACTGTGCCACCAGGGCTCCTTCAGCCTCAGAGGGACCTGTCCACACACCTGACCTCCTAGCAGAACAAATCTCGGCTCCTTTCCACTGGCCGGGGATTCTAATGTTCTAGGCATTCCCGTCTGATGGGCTTTCTAGATGTAGAATCACAGAATCTGGACTGGGCGTGGGAAAGAACCAAGGTACACATTGTATAAAAGTCCTAAAACTGGCAGCTACTGCTGGGCAACTCCCCTCCTGGGTGTATCTTATAGGAGAGATGGGCATCGGGGCCCGTGCTAGGATAGCTAGGACCCTTTATAGTCCTGGCCTTTGGCTCTTTGGTGACTTCTTTTGCCATCTGCCCACAAGGCACTCACCATTGATTTTTAGCACATCTTTAGGTACAGAATTCTGTAAAATGCCTAGGGTTGGTTGGTCAAAAGAATGACTGGCTAGGCTAGTACTGGTACTTTCCGGTAGGTTCTCTCTGGTACATGAGGAAAGAGGTGCGCCGGAGACCAGTGAGTTGCCTAGGTGAGCAATGCCTAGGGCTGTTAGGACAGGTACAGCTTCACACAGTCAGCAAATCCTTCCCATATGCACCCAATCCAGGGACAAGTGTACTCAGAGACAAGGGAGGAATTCAAGGCTCAAACCTTTGAACTCTGGGTACTTCAGAGGGACTTGCTCTGATGCCAAGTCTCCTTGAAGCTTCTTGTATTGCTGGGTGGAGTGTGAAGGTGGGGAGGAGGAGTTGAGATACCGAGAGAATGAAGAAGACAGTCCCCAGAAGATAGAGAACAAAGGGCTACCTCTCCGATTGTGTTTTTGCTCCATTTCTAGAATCCCTTTGACCTCTTGGAGCACCAGGAAAATGGTTAGAAGGAACAGGGTTAAACCAGGGCAGATGCTTGAGGGTCAGGAGTTATGCCAGGGCTGGGAGTGGTGTTCTAGAGTCTCCCAGAGAGAAAGATCACTCCCGGATCTAGTTGCAGTCCTTAAACCCATTGAAGGATGCGTGCCTATCAATGTTGACTGTTGGTAGTCTCTGAAGAAGTTAACGACCTGCTAGTGGTCCTCAAACTTTTCGAACAGGGGGCCAGTTCACTGTCCCTCAGACCCGTTGGAGAGCCAGACTACAGTTAAAAAACAAAAACAAACTATGAACAAATTCCTATGCATACTGCACATATCTTATTTTGGAGTAAAAAACCAAAATGGGACATGAACACCCAGCGGGCCGGATGACTGTCCTCGGTGGACCGCATGTGGCCGTAGTGTGAGGACGCCTGAGTCGTAGGCCTCTTCAGGGTGAGGAAGGTGACGGAAGGTATGGGAGTTGGTAAGAAGGTCTGAGTAGGTGTTCCATAGACAGGATCGGTGGGTAGACTTACTCAGAGCAGACAGACGCCAGCAGGACTGGCCTCCAGTTCCCCACCCCACACCAGAACCCACTCCCTGACCTCACTTCTTCCTTCCCTCTGGCGACTTCCGAAACTATTCCTTCCACGTGAGAAGTTTGCTTGGGAGACAAACGGAATGTGTAGATGTCAGCTGAAATTCGCTCTTGCAGTTTAAAGGTTTTCTTTGTTAGATGTTAACACATCTGTGCCTCCTTCCAACACCAGCCCTGACATCAACGACAAATATAATTCTGCTGAGAGTTAGGTGGATCCCACACACTGAGGGGTACAGTCTTTCAGACTGTCACGGCTGCCCCAAACTTTAGACACCAGCCACAAATTCAGAAGGGCCCAGGTCTCCAGAGCTTCTGATCTGCTCACTGCAAACTGATGGGGTTCTCCCTTCCCCCTTGGAGTCAGTCATTCACCAGAATAACTCGTAGAACTTAGATAGCACCGTAGTCACAGCTTCACGATTTTAATATAAAGGATACAAATGAAAACCGACAGCGGCGCAGAGGTGAGGTCTGGAGGGGTCCTCTCAGGTCAGAACGTCCTCGTTCCAAGGACTTGTCAGCCTTCATATGTCAATGTCATTCACGGACCAGGAAGCTTTCTCTAGTTTCCGTGTCAGGAGTTTTACTGGGTTCATTTATGGAGACTTGATTGATCATCCCGTTGCCCACTCGATTGAATCAAATCTCAGGGTCCCTCCCTTTCCTGGAAGTTAGGCAGATGCCAAGTGATGGGTCTGCCTGGCATGGCCAGCCCCCACCCAACATGAATCCTCTATTAGCATAACCTCTCAGGGCCTCCTGGGCCACAGGTGCCCCAGCCACCTCCTATGTACTGGGGACAAGGACCAAGTTCTTTGGGTAAAGTAATGCCGTTCCTCACCTGGGGTGGTGAAGCAGAGTGCCTAGCCGTGCTGACGTGTCCTCTCCATGACGACGGAAAGCCCAACAGAATCAGGGACTTTCCTCCAGATGCTTAATCTCTCTCTCTCACCACTCTTGGAGTTCAAAGGTCGCCTTCTTTGGGGGCAAGGCATTCTGTCAAGTCCACAATTATGCTTGTGGAAAAGTACCAAATGTTTAGAAATGGCACCGAAACCAGGAGGGAACCAGGTTTTGGTCTAGGATCGGAATGTTGATTCATCGAGGCTGGGCCACCCCTCCCAAGACGCTCTCTTCGGAGGCTGGTCTTCCCTTCTCAGACCATGGGGAAAGGCAGCTCTGGATCAGAGCATGGGCTGTGTTGTAGGGGAAGGGGCACTCCGGAGGCAGGGATGAGAGGTACAAGATGGAGCTACCTGAGCGAGAGACTTTCCCTCTACTGTGACAGCGAGGGAGCACAGATTGGGGCAGGGACTGGGAGGTGGTCTCAAACAGCCAAGAGGCAATGCTCCACACTACTCAGGCCCGTTCTCCAGGAGGTTTCTGGAGACTGCTTCCTAGCCCTTCCCTGCTGGGATTCCAGCCAGAGCTGCACACTCACCATTACAGGTTAGGCTGGGCCCCGGCACTAAGTGAAGTGGGCCAGCATGGGTGGTAGGCCAACGGTAAACTGGGGAAAGCGTGTGTGTGAATCTGGCTAGACTAGAGAAACAGATTCAGAGACACTCGTGGGTATAGGAAAGAGCTTTATATAAAGAGTAATTGTACACTGAGAAAGCATCCCAGCCCAGATCAACTCCATAAGTCCAGTATTAGTCCACATGTCCAATACTAGCCCATAGAGCCCTCTTTAAACTCCTGCAGCCACGCAATAAAGCCAAATGCAGGAAGATCACAGGCCAGTGGGTGCAAAGTCTTGTGGATCCAGTGGCGGTGGAAGCATCTCGTCTCCATGTTGGCGTGGGTCTCCACGTGGCTCCTCCAGCTCCCCGGGCTCTGACTGCCACCAGTGTGGCTCCATGTGGCTTGTTGTCTGTAATGTCTTGCGGGCAGTGAGCTTGTGTCCCACCTCCAGCGAGCTATGTATCTCCTTAGCGGCTCCAAATGAGGTCATCAAGCTGCGACCCGATTGACAGGCTAAGCTCCACCCCTTCACTATTAAGTCTCAAACTGACCACAGATTATGCAACTACCACAGCGTGTGCACTCAAACAAAGGCATTTCTGTTCACCTCGGACCAACCGTGACCTTACAGAAACGTGGTCAGTGATGACAGACTCGACAAGCCAGAATCTGAAGTTTTTAAGAATCATTTTATTAGGGGCTCATATAACTCTTATCACAATCCAGACATACATCAATTGTGTCAAGCACATCTGTACATTCATTGCCCTCATCATTCTCAAAACATTTGCTCTCCGCCTATGCACTTGGCATCAGCTCCTCAGTTTTTCCCCTCCCAACCCCACTCCTTCATGAACGCGTGATAATTTATAAATTATTATTTTGTCATATCTTACACTGTCAGACGTCTCCCTTCACCTACTTTTCTGTTGTCCGTCCTCCAGGAAGGAGGTTATATGTAGATCCCTGTCATCGGTTCCCTTTTTCAACCCACCCGCCCTCCACCCTCCCAGTATCACCACTCTCACCACTGGTCCTAAAGGGATCATCTGTCCTGGATTCCCTGTGTTCCCAGCTTCTATCTGTACCAGTGTACATCCTCTGGTCTATCCAGATTTGTAAGGTAGAATTTGGATTATGATAGGGGGGTGGGGGGAGGAAGCATTTAGGAACTAGAGGAAAGTTGTATGTTTCATCGTTGCTACCCTGCACCCTGACTGACTCTTCTCCCCCCGCTGGAATCTGAAATTTTATATGTACTCACCCAATATATATTTTTAAAAGATTTGGCAAGTAATTTAAGGTGTTTTAAAATACAGAAAGGGTTGTTAAATGAGTCATGTCTTTGCTCTTGGGAACCACCAGTGAATGGCGTCGGCTGCAGACCGTCTTTTTCACAGGCAGTTGGGAGGGAGGGGAAGGGGGGCAGAGAGGTGGCTGCCAACCAGGGATGGTGGCAGGAACCATTGTTTGAGATCCAAGGACCCTGAGCACGCTTGAAGGCTGAGGAAGCTGCTTCGAAGTGACATTCCTAATGCTTTCACTGGATGCGATGACAGGCTCTCTCTTTTTATGAGGGCGGGTTTTAAAAAGTTCACAGAAAAGTTCCACTATGTTTTAATACCCCAGCCCCCCCACTCCAATGAGATTTTGGAAGCCCATGAATTGTTGGGGCGCAGTGCAAGACAGCCGTTTTCATTCGGCCCACTTCCTGCGAGTACAGAGGAGGTGAAGGCTAGATTCACACGTCACCTCTGTCTGAGACCTTCCTGGGATCTGCTTGATTTTTCTCTCCCTTTACAACTCGCTCTCCCAGTGAGGACGGTGCCCATCTAGTCTGTATCCTTAGCCCCTTCCACGGTGCCTACTTATAGAGCCAGGGGTTGGCCAGCCCGCCCCAGACGTCTGAAAACGGACCAGCTAGAGGACACGGTCCCTCCCCCATCTCTCCCGCATCTTCTCAGCGTTGCTGGCTCTGTGTCCATGGGATCTCAGAGCAGGAAAATACACGGAAGAAAGATGGCGTTTCCTGTCGTGTTCTTGCTATCTGGTCGGTCCATGTCCCGGGCTGTTCTGATGAGTGGTGTCGGCTGTTGTGACCATCGCTGCCATGGACACAGTGGAAAGCTGTTGCGAGTAGGTGCCTGTTGCCCTGTGCTCCCCGGGGACCCTGGGAACACAGGCCTGGGAAGGCTTCCACGAGCCGTCTTTCCCTCCCTTTTTTCCTGCATTCCACGCACAGCCACGTGCAAAGCGTCCAACTTGGCATGAGGCTGATGTGAGTAGAAATATCATCAGAGCTTGTGGACATAGTTGCCCTGGTCCCAAGATTGGCTAATAGGAAGGGTCTTCAAGAAGTTTGTGGAAAAAGAATAAAGTATTAAAAGATAAAGAAGTGTTTTTTTCTGGTCAGACAGAGACTAAGAATCCCTAAGACTCCTACGGTCCTTAGTCACCCTTCAGATCTGGAAACCACCCCAGGCCTCCGTTTCAGCCAGACAAAGGTCTGTTAGGGGGACAGTGCTGCTAATGAGGCTTGCGGCTCCCTCGGCATGAGCAGCCATTGAAATAAGACAAACACACTGCTGCCAGTTCACTCCGACCCATAGGGACCCGGAGCACAAAGGCGCTCTGCCCCTGTGGGTTTCTGGAGACTGTAAGTCTTGACGAGGCAGAGCTCCTCCTCTCTCTCCTGATGGACAGCTGGTTGAAGCGCTGCCCTTTCGGTCAGTGGATCCCTGCGTAGCCCACTGCGCCACCGGCTCCCCAAGCCAGAGACCAGAGGTTTGGGAAAGAGGGGGAATGGAGGTGAAACAGACTGTGTATGAATTATTGATTGTGGAACTGATGATGTGCCCTGCAAACCTTCACCCACTTCGCGATGAACAACTTACAAGAAAAAACGATAATTATTCATAAAACTTAAAAATAGGAAGATAATGGAATTTTCCCACAAACAGTGTGAAGCCCCCACATATCATGATCACGAACAGTACGTGATAAAGTTACGTTTGTAAAGATCTTTGTTCTCTTCTTCATCGGCTGTTTGCATGCCATGGTGACCCTCAAAGGTCAGCAGGGAGGGGGAGATGACCTCCATGTGGGAAAGGATGAAGGCAGGGCTCTTAGGGTTCCGAGCTGGGAGAAGCATTTCAGTGCGTCCACCTACCATCAGAAAATGACCTTGAATCTCCGGGTTCCCTCCTCCCTTTCTAACCTCTACCCTACCTTCTGGCCGCCATCACCAGAGCCACACTCCTGAGAAGACCAAGCAATGAGAGAGAGCACATATGTCAAGTTGAAGTTAGGAAAGAGCCACAAATGATACCAAGGGTTTAAGTTTTGTCGGTGAGACCAACCACTTGGTCGCACCAAGACGACAGACAAGTAAGACTGTCTCCAGGAGTATGGTTGCAGTGCCCATTTCAAAGCTAGATACATTAAGTTTGAGGACGCCGATGGATGTGAACCAACGGGCGTGCCTGAAGGCTCAGCTCCATCATGGGGTGCCCTGTCCGGGCTCTTCCCATTAGAAATGTGCTTCGTGCTTAGGTTGTCTGGCACTCACAGCCACTGTCCAAAGCACTTAGATTTTCTTATTGCCTGTAAGTTTCATTTTCCATCCATGTTGAGAAAAAAATTCCCCCAAAAAGCCAACCCCATGGAGTTGATTCTGATTCATGGCAACCCCATGAGAGAGAGTAGGACGCCATGCATTTCCAAGGCTATAAATCTTCACCGACGCCAACTGCCTGCGGGGTCTTTCAACCATGAAGTGGCTGGTGGGTTTGAATTGCCAGTCTCCCAGGTCGCAGCTGAGCACTTAGCCGGTTGTGCCACCAGGGCTCCAGACAAAATCCACAGTCAAATTTTACTCATTTAAGATGGACAATTCGGTGGCTTTTAATATAGTCACAGAATTGTGCATTTGCCACCACAATGTGCTTCCAGAAAATTTGATGGATTGACTGCTGGAGCCCTGGTGGCATAAAGCAGTTACGTGTTGGGTTGTGATCTACATGGTCGGTAGTTCGAAACCAGCCACAACTCCGAGGGAGACAGACTGGGCTTTCTGCTCCCGTAAATAGTTACAGTCTTGGAAACTACAGGGGGTCACTATGAGTCAGCATTGACTCGATGGCAGAGAGTTATTTATTGCTTATTCATTCGTGAGTGGAGGGGTGTTGCTGTGAGTTACACTTTAATTCTTGGTATCGTTTGCAGCTCTTTCCTACATCTGTATTACTTCTGCATCCAACAGTTCAAACTACTTGTCTACTCGACATCCCCGACCTCCTAGGAGTGTACCCATCTCTAACCCCTGATCAGTCTTCCCCTCTCATGGACCTCCATAGCAGGGGGGTTGTGGATCTGAAGTGGTCCCTCGTTCTAGCATCATTTGTTGATGAAACTACTTTCTTTTGAATTGTCTTGGAATTTTTTTGAAAAGAACTTGATTATAGCCATGTAGGTTTCTTTCTAAGTTTCTTCAAAGTTTCTATCCCTTTGAGTTGGTTCTGATGCCAGCGCCACACTCTTTGATTATTGTAGCTTTGCAGTATGTTTTGAAACTAAGAGTCTGAGTCCTCCAACTTTGTTCTTTTTCGTTCGATTGCTTTGGCCACTTTGGGTCCTTTGCATTTCCATGAATTAGGATCAGCTTGTCAATGTCTTTAAAGAAGCCAGAAGGATCTTTGTTAGGGATTGTGTTGAATATATAGACCTCTTTGGGGAATATTGCCATCTGAACTATATTTTTTGAGCTATGAGCTCGAGTATCTTTCCATTAATTTAAATCTTTAATTTCTTTCAGCAATACTTTCTTGCTCAAACTTTTATAGTGTCTCTTCAGTGTTACTTTATCAGAATGGCTTGTGAGCATACTCTTCAAATTAACACACTCTTGTCCTCTACTTTTGCTTGGTTTTATTTCTTTGGACCATTTATGTCACCTTACATATTATATACACAGACATACGCTTTAGGTATACCTGCTGTTCCCACGAGCCTGAAGCTCCACACCAGGGCAAGAGACTATTTTATTCTGTACTCCGCCATGGTGCCTAGGACACCTGGACACTCAGTAAGTACGTGTTGAACGAATGAGCAATTTTTCATTTCAAACAAAGATTGTTTAGTCATACTCAGTCAATTCCAATTTCATTCCTCTGAGTTAGAAAAGATAGCCAGGAGGGATGTATATGTACTTACGGCAGAACACATGAAGGCTGGACAGAAGGATAGAAGTTTAGGAAATTCCAGCTTAAGAAACAAACAAAAAAAAAGAGGGCTGGAGATGGAGGTTCTTACCATTATTATGAAAAGTTCTCCGTTAGCTCACAGATTCTTTCCCTCCCCAGGTCAAGGGCCTCTTGAGATTCTTAAGTTGTACACTTGGAGCTAAATGTAATGAAGGGTTCCTACCCCTCACCACAGGAAACCTCTGGACGACTTGGGAGGGTCATCTGGAAGCTGCTGAGGTGCTGTGGGCAGCTGTGGCAGCTTGGATGACAGGCCAGGGCTTCTTTTGCAGGTCTCTGGGTTTGCAGAGAGCCGAAATGACCATGACTGCCAACAAGAATGCCAGCATCACACACGGAGCTGGAGGCACTAAGGCCCCTCAGGGGACTCTGAGCAGGTGAGTACGGGGCACTTGGGGTAGTGGGGCTCACTGGAGGGTGGCATTAAGGGACAGCCACATGGTCTAGGTCCTGGGCAGGACCCCTGCCAACATGCACATTTATATGTCAGCACAGCTCTGGTAGTCATCCGGGTGTGTTGCCCCAAGTCATGATGCCCATTGAGCAGAAAGTCTCCTCTGGGCTACACGATAGTTCATGTTCAAGTTCTGGAGATTTCCATAAGAAACAGCAAGCAATGGCTATGAAATATGCTTTGCTTTATACCGTTGGGGGCTCCTCGGGCTCTGGGAATGGAGCCAGCAAGAACTGCCTGATGTTCCTCTGGCTGCAGTCTGTTCCCAGGGTGGGGACGGCTTAGGGGGCTGTGCCGGAGGGGGAATGTACTGTGGTGAGGGAGGCTGACCACATGGAGGAGAAGGGTAGTGCATATTAGCACCAGTTCCAAGCAGAAGTCTCGGATGTAAAAGAATGTAGGTTGGGCTGCAAAGAAAGTAGCATGGGGACTTGGAGCCAATGTAAGTTATCATCCACTTTCCTCTCTTTCCTCTTAGAGTGGGAATGTGAGACCATAGCAAAAACGCCGGGTTTAGAGACAGAAAGAACTGGGTGCACAGACAGACTCTGACTTCTTACCAACTCGTGAGATCTCAGGGCCTTTTTTTTTTTGCTGTTTAATTAATTATTCCCTCCTCCCCATCATTTTACTGGGGGTTCTTACAGCTCTTCTAACGATCCATCCATCTATTATGTCAACACATTTGTACATTTGTTGCCATCATCCTTTTTAAAAAAAATATTTTATTGGGTGCTCTTACTTACTTATATTCATAACATTCCATCAATCACATAAAACAGTATTGTACAATTGCTACCACAGTCGGTTTGAAAACATTTTCTTTCTACTTGAGCCCTTGGTATCAGCTCATTTTTTCCAACTTCCCTCACACCCCCCCCACCGTCATGTACCCTTGATAAATTATTAATTTTCATATCTTACACTGTCTGCTGTCTCCCTTCACCCATGTTTCTGTTGCTTGTCTTTTTTTTTTTTTAATGCCCACTAGATCTTGGTTATACCAGTGTGTTAGTCCGGGTAAACTAGAGAAACAAATTCATGGACACTCATGTGTTTAATAAGAAAGAACTTTATATACAAAAACGATTGAATATTGAGAAAAACATCCCAGCCCAGTCCAGGTCAAGTTCATATTCAGATATTAGCCCATATGTCTAATACCAATCTACAAAGTCCTCTTCAGACTCATGAAACACATGAAAAGAGGCTGAATACAGGAAGATCACAGGCCATAGCTCCCAGGGCTCTGACTGCCAACAGCGTAGCTCCATGTGGCTGGTTGTCTGTAATGTCTTTTAGGGAGTGAGCTTGTGTCCTGCCTCCAGTGAGCTATTTATCTCCTTAGCAGCTCGAAATGAGGTGTTCAAGCTGCGACCTGATTGACAGGCTAAGCTCCACCCCTTCACTCTTAAGTCTCAAATTGACAACAGATTATGTAACCACCACAACCATCTATAAATAATGATTATAGTCTCTCATAGCCTTGCTCGGAGAATGAAATGACATAAGACATATACCAGTGCTTAGCCTAGTGGCTGGCTTCAAGTAAAACAAAACTAACTCACTACCTTAGAGCTGAGCCCAACTCATAGTGAGTCCATCGGACATGGAAACCTGGTGGATTTGGATTTTCGAGACTGCCACTCTTCCCTGGAGGAGAGAGTCTCATCTTTTTTCTGGGGAGCAGCTGGTGGTTTCAAACTGCTGACCGTGAGGTTGTCAGCTCAACGAAGAACCAGTACACTACAGCACTCCTGGCTTATGTGAGTGTTAACTCCCTGCCTGTGTGGGATGAAAGCTTCCCAAGCGGGGGCTTCTCACATATTGGCCAAGGCTGTGTGCCCGTGGCCTTTCCTCGCTCCTGCGGTGGAATCACACACTGCCAAGTTTGCCTGTAAGGCCCTCACCCGCTAGCAATGGAAGCCTATGAGAAGGAAACCCAGCTCAGGTCACAGGAAGGCTAGATGTCTGGACTGCGCGGTGCCAGACTGGGCCTAACCGGGCGTGGCCAGAGGCTCTGGCAGGTGTCTGACTGAGTCAAAGTGTGGGCTGCAGCGTGTAGCCCCGGAGAGTAACTGGCATGGATGAGGCAGGGGTTTGCCCCACAGAGAGGACTTGGTCCCAGTGGGAACGTCTGCATGAACTGCCAACCAACCAGCGATCGGTAGACTTTTTAACTTGTTAATCTGTGTGCGTTTCCAACAATCAAATGAACTGCCTGTTATCCTGCAGCTTCTGTAGCCTCACCTCGGCTTGCCGACCTGCCTGCTTCTAGGACTGGGTGTGGCTCAGAGGATAGCAGGGACCAACAGTGTCTCGGGCAAAGGACACAGGCTCGGAGACTGAATACTTTCAGGCTGTGTTGGGAGTCAAGACAGAACGAGGTCCTCGTCTCAGAGTTTCTGCCTCCCTTTGCTTACTTTGGGGCAGTCGCTATGCTAGGCCGCCACCAGCCCGGTGGCATGTCTCACTGCTCGATTTTACCATATTGAGTTGACAGATGGACACTGGTAATTAAGCTGCCCAATTTTTCTAAGTCAGCCCACTGTAGGTGTGAAATTGTGATTGTATTCTTCAGTTTCAATAAATAGTATCTGTAGGAGCTGACTTGGAGATTGTCATACCCAGGAGCCTCCAAGTCTTTTTTTAATCATTTTATTGGGTGCTCATACCACTTTTTTTTTCCGTTTCCAGATCTCTCCCTTTATTATCAATAATTAGCCTCTGCTTGGAAAGCACGCACTAAAACCAGTTCAGACAGCATCGTGACATTATTACTTTAGTTAAAAGCGGGCGGGGTTAAAATAGGCACTGAGAGAGATAGACGCCGGCTCCCAGAAGGCTGCACGCGACAGCATAAAAGCAGTGAAAGCCTTTGTGTCCCCTTCGAGAGGTGACACTGTGGCTTCGTTCTTCTGGCTACTGCCAGAGGTGGCGCGGGGTCGGGATGAGCAGCGTCATACGGGAAAGACCAAGTCCACGCTCTGCCCCGAACCCACTGCCACCATGTGAGTCTTCTTGGTGACGTCACTGGAGCCGACAGTGACGGAGTAGTTCCCTGGGTAGACGTCTGTGTAAAGGTCCTTAGAGATGCTCTCAGCTGGTTGGGAGGCCCCTGGGTCACATCGCGAGGCTTGATCCTTGCCTTCAAGCCCAAAGGCAGCGTCTGGTCTCTGACCAGCCCCGGGTCTGAGCCCCAGGACAGCTCCGACTTCCCTCTGTGGTAACGAGACACGTGAGTTGCCCCTCCGTCCCCTGGCACAGATGAGTAATATTTCCCACACTGACTTGATGCATAGTCCATGAACTCAGCCATTGTTCGGAAGGATGCACTGAGGGTGGGGAATCTTTCGTGTCTCTGCTGGGGGAAGGCGCTGGGGGTCGGAGGCCAGCGGCCTCTCCGGGTCGGGCCTCATCCCACTGCCTTTGGGGGGCTCCACTGAGTGCCAGTTCACCGCTCTCCGCTTGGCGCGCTCCAACCCCTCTTGGCCAGCCTGGCTGAACGCTGCAGACTATGTCGGTCCAGCCCAGTCAGCGCCGCCGCTGCCAGGCAGTCCTCCATGTCTCCTTATCCAGCCACATGCACTCAGATCTCTTCTGGAGGCCGGGCGCTCATACAACTCTTGTCACAATCCATACATACATCCATTGTATATCAAGCACATTTGTACATTTATTGCCCTCATCATTCTCAAAACATTGCTTTCTACTTAAGCCCTTGGTATCAGCTCATCATCCCCTCCCCACCACCCCCTTTCCCCTCAACCCTTGACACTTTATAAATTATTATTTTGTCATATGTTACACTGTCCAACGTTTCCCTCCCTTCACCTACTTTTCTGTTGTCTGTCCCCCAGGGAGGAGGTTATGTGTAGATCCTTATAATCGGTTCCCCCTTTCTCCCCAGCTTCCCTCCAACCTCCAGTATCACGACTCTTACCACTGGTCCTGAAGGGTTCATCTGTCCTGGATTCCCCGTGTTTCCGGTTACTATCTGTACCAGTGTACAGCCTCTGGTCTAGCCAGATTTGTAAGGTAGAATTGGGATCATGATAGTGGTGGGGGAGGAAGCATTTAAAAATTAGAGGAAAGTCGTACGTTCCTCCCCGCGACCCTTCTGTAAGGGGTGTCCCATTACCTACCAATGGGCTTTGGGTCCCTAATCTGCATGCCCTCTAGAGCCTTCAACTCTTTAATATTCTTTTCTTTCCCTTTTAATTTCCACCCTGGAGGGGGTGGTAGGAGACACAGTTAATATCAAGTTGCAAAACAGAATCGGGGCTGCTGCCAGATGCCCCAGTTTCTGTTTGGACTTCATGCCTACACGTTTCTAAGCATGTTCCTAAATTGCTCTTCCTTAAGCTTCCCAGTATGCTTGGCATCCTAACATGCCACATGGTGTTTGTAAATATCTGGACCGCCTCTGATGTGCCTAAGAAAAGCATCTTGGCCTGCCTTCCTTGTCAGATCTCTTCCTTCCTTCCTTCCTTCCTTCCTTCCTGCTATTTTTCTGCCTCTCTTCCTTCTTCCCCTCTCCTCTGGGGACGAGGCTTTGGCATGGAGTCCCAGACCTCTGTGAATCAATCTTCTCTTCCCTCAGAGGCTGCCCCTGAACTATAGCTGTTATTTAGAAAGTGTGCTCTGGTGGTTTCTGTGTGCCTTCACCTCCAATCCCCTCTTGGGGTGTTCTTTGGGCCGAGGAAGGCACTTCAGTTGGCAAGTGATCACCAGTTGGCTCTGAGGACTCTCCTCCGGGTTCCAGGCTCTGTACTAGAAAATGCCTCTCTCCAAGGCATTTGTCATTTGGATCAATGATATTGGCACCTGAATTTTTTAGTCTTTTCAGTAGATGTTTGGCAGTGATCTGGGGTCCTTTTATTACTGCTTGTTGAGGAGTCTTAAGTTCAAGGAGACTCTTTGTGATGGCTGGAACTTGGGTTGAGGAAGAAAGGGGTGCTAGAGCCTTAGACAGCTAGACTGTTGACCCACTGGGATGACCACTCGCTAGAAAGCAAACATCACTTTGGTCAGAGAAAATCTCTGAGATGGACTGACACAATCACCCTAAGAATGGACTCAAACATGCCAGTGGATTGACGGACCACTCCAGGGTCAGTCTTCATGACTCAGAGACCAGAGGAGCTAGTTGGGGCCCAGATACCTAGACCACGAGCTCTAGAAGGTACTGGATAGAGTGGGAGAAAAATGTAGAGCAACGCTCAGAATCATGGAAGAGATGAGGCTTACTGGCCAGATAAAGACTGACGGAATCCTGTGGACCATGGCTCTCCGTGATCTTTCAGGTTCCAAGCTGAACTCGCCTCCGTGTCTCAATTCTTAGCCAAGCACTGGACAGGTGTGTAAAGGGCACACTTACACGAGGGAGCGTGTGCATGCCCTACAACAGTCCACCATTTAAGAGTAAAACAAAAAAGGCAGCATTAACTCGAAGAAAAGGTTCAAAAGGATGAGGAAAGACCTAATTAGGAAAACAGGGAGGAAGTGAGATAAGTGATGTTGCATTGAGGGAATTTCAATCAATGACGTGAAATAAAAAGTGTGTGGAAAACCGATCTTCTCTGTAGACCTCCACCTACTTAACAATAAGCACTTCAAAACAGAACCCAGAAAGCCAGTGACCGTGCAGACGGCAGAGCAGGGGGATGATGTGAGCTTTGTTGGGCCCAAGACTGCCCTGTGTGGTAGCCAATGTGACAGCCGCTGTGGAAAACCGTCCCTTTTCCAGAAAAGACTTCGCCTTGCAGGACCACCAAGCCCGGCTCGAGCCAAGTCCAGGGGTCCAGGCCCTGGATTCTCACAGGTGTTTTGCTCATTGACTCTGGTCCACTTCCGGTGCAGGCTAATCTTGGCTTGGCGGGACGGTAGGATGAGGAAATCTGTCTTTTCCTCCCATCACCTGACTCGTGCTTTGTTCGTGGTGCTCCCTGCGCGCCTGGAGGCCGTTTCCCCTTCCCCTGCTCGTGGAGGCTCAGTGGGCACATTGTTTCACTCTTACCCACCTGGCATGGCTATTCTGAATTGATCGAGTCTCACAGCTCCTCTAAATTCCCAGGGTCAGACTCCTGCAGTGCTGCTGGGGGTGACCTGCCGGGGACCTGGAAGCGGCTTGGTGTCTTGGCGAGTGGGAAGTGGGGTGCTTGCTTAGAGCTCCTTCAACCACCGGGACGGGGTGATCTTGGACACTTGGTGCTCTCAGGAGACTGCAGTTGACAGTGTGTTAGCTGGCTGTGGTGCTTCTCAGGAGACCCGCCCGGCCTGCTCGTTCTCCAATGGACAGCGTCTTCACAGTGAAACTCCAGCAGCGGGTTACTGCCTCTCGGGCATGTGGGCTGTTGGTACTGTGTTTGGGGGCTTTGCTTCTGGATGTTGGGTGAGGACACCGGCGTGTCGGTAAGAATGTAGATCTGCAGTTGAGACCTTTGTCTGACTTCTCTTCGTGTCCCCAGAAAATGGAACCTGGCACTTCTGAGTCGGTGTTGGTTGACCCACTGGTGCGGAGGGGGCAGCCTCCTGGAGCCTGAACCAGAGCTCTAGAGCTTACGCTGACCCTTCCTGGCAGCACAGTGGCCGCTGCCGGGAGAGGCTTCCTCCCCGCCCTTCAGTCAGCTGGTCAACTTTTCCCAGGAGCCTCCTCTCCTAAGGAAGAGGTCAGCAGTTGAAACCTCCCAGCTGCTCCACAGAGGAAGCTGCGGGCAGTCAGCTTGCATAAAGGTCCGCAGCCCTGGAAGCCCTTCCAGGCAGTTCTGCTCAGTCCTGCGGGGCGGCTCTGAGTGGGGACCCACTCGATGACAGTGGGATTGGGTTTGGGGTCCCTCCTTTCTAAACAGCCCTGGTGGTGCACAGTGTTGAAGTGCTCCGCTGCCAAACGGAGAAGTTGCCTGTGTGGACCCACCTGAGGCTTTTAGCAACGCGCTTCTGTGAAGATTACAACCAGGAAGATCCTAGGGCAGTGCTACCCTGTCCCATGTGGTTGCTGTGAGTTGTGCCCTAAATGACACACTACAGTAACAGCACCTTGTGAACGGGCTGCCCGCAGGTGGACTCTCCATCAGTGCTAGCCCCTAGAACTCATTCGGTCTAACCCTCTTGTTTCCTATATTGGGGAAACTGAGGTAGAGAGAGGGAGAGGCTCCCTAAGGGTAGAAAGAACTCACCCTGCTCTTCTTGCTCCTTCTGTTATGTTATCGCTTCTTTACAGTCACTGCCTGTAATCACTCATTCACTCACCTTGCTCAAGATTACTGCCATCTGTGATCACCTGCTTGTCTTCTCAGGATCTGACCTGGGTCTTTCTTTCCACCCTTAAGTTTTGCGTGGTCTAAAGCAACCAGGGCCTTTGTGCCTATGTAGATGCAAACTTACCTCCCCCTTTGGGCTTTTCTTGACCAACCAGCCAGGAAGGCTCCCCTTCCCCTCCCCTCTGCGTTCACACCGAAGACTCTTGCTGTGGAGCCTGCAACTAGCACTTGTCATCACAGAACCTCAGAGAGTGGAGAGGTGTGTGGCTCTTGCTTGCACTACGTAATTGAAACTCCTTGTAGGCCCAGCACATCCTCTGTTGGGGTGTTAGAGATAGGGTGTCCTGAGGCTCATCTGGCTCAGTTACTTGATATATAGCACATGAGCTAGCTAAAGCCCGCAGAGCTGGTTGGCTACAGAACTATGATTTCAGTTCACATTTGCAGATTTCTGTGCAGACGCCTTGGTTTGTGACAGTGGTGAAATCCAGAGATGCCAAATGATCCCACTGCCAAAGCAGATACAGATTAAGTCCTGCCTTGCATTTCGGGAAAAGGGTAAGGCCTTGCAGAGAAGCAGATGAGCCTGAGAACAGTGGCCGTGGGCATAAAATGGAACTGCAGAGCCTATGTCGGCCATGACAGTTGTGGAGCCTGAAGGGAAGAGTGCAGCCTCGGGCCCATGAGCTGTTGTAGAGCACAGCTATATGACTGGTCCGGTTGTTTGTTGGTCGGTGTATAAAGTGGTGCGGAGAGGCCCACGTGTATCCCCGCTGACTTCCCTATTACTATAGGCAGAGGTCAGACATGCCTCCACCCTCCATCTTTCTTTACCCTATTCTGACACCAACCACTCCTCTTCATAACACTTTATTCTACTGCCTGGTTCTGTCATTTGTTGCAATGGCCTCACCAGAACTCACAGTGATGGGAGTTTATTAGGGAAGTTAACAGGTTGCCACAAGTCAGGATTAGTAAACTGTAAGGATGCATCTAGTCACCGGTCCACATCCAAGTCTCTTTCTTGCCCTAGCCCTGTGCGGGCCAGGAGACCAGCCGGCTGATCCGCCTCACAGGCTCATCGTTTCAGGGCAGCTTCTCTGTTCTGGCTCCTGGTCCCCTCACCTCAACCTCTGGTCTTGGCCTTGTTCCTTTGCTCGGTCCCATGGTCTCCACACCGCAGCCTCTGGTCTCAGCCTTCCCCTCTTCAGACAGAGACCTCCAACAGGCTCCACAGGTAGCCCTTTTTCAGATGTGGCTGTGGTGTGGTGCGTACACAGGGAGGAATAATGTAGATGGAGGTGTGGTTTTTGTCTTTCGGCAGACCCTGAGGAAATAAAATGTGACTTAAATCAGACCCTCTACTAAGGGGGAGACTTAATCCCACCTTTAGTCCTGTCAATTAGCATAGGCGAGAACTCCCTCCACAATGGGATTATAACCACAGGCAGAGAGGCTAGAATTTATAACACACCACAAAGTGGTCTGTTACGGCTGGAAGGGCTTTATTAATTAACTACAATTCACGAGGTAACAAACCACCCCAAATTTAGTGACATAAAAGAAGTAATTGATTTTACTCACAAATCTGCACCTGGGGTAAGCTCAACAGGGAAAGGTTGTCCTCACTCTGTTCAGCGTCCCTTGGGGTGGCTTGAAGGCAGGAGCGATGGAGATGGTTAGGGACTGGAATATCACCTGTCTGATGACTCATGCTGGTGGTTGACTGGCGCCTCCGATGGAAATGCCTACCTCCGTGTGCTCTCTTCCTGCGAATGTGCACTTTCACAGCATGGCATGTGAGTTCCAAGAGAATAAGGCAGACATGCGTTTTTTGGTTTGTTTTATTCAGGGCATTTTTATCCCTGGCCCCAGTGGTCACATAGGTCCTTGGCCACCATACTTTATTGCTTATGGCAATAACAAAGGTCTGCCTTTCAAGAGGAAGGGAGCTAGATTGTTTGTTAACACCGGAGGGAAGGAATTTTGACATCAGGCTGTAAGACCAGCATGGAGATGGGATATGGTGTGGTACCTTGATTTGAAAAACGCAGGGCTACTTTCTGGTCACAGTTCACATCCTTTCTCGGTGAATCCCAGGGATTCATCATCTAAATGAGATCCAAGTATCGAGGAGAATCCCTGGATGTAATCCCTTGTCTTAGCTCTTGGTTCTTGGGTTCTAGTCTTCATAGCAAGACGTGAGAACTGAAACCTGATCTTTGCTGCTCCCACACTCAGGTCTGTTGGTGGGGAATGAAGGGCTGCCGAGGTGTTACCGGTCACTCCTAGTCTTGTCTTGAGCAGGGCCCCGCTGCCTGCCGGCTCTTCACTTCTCAGGCCTGCCTGGGAGCTGCTGTCCGTGTCTCTGTGCTTCGTCCCCTGAGCTTTGGGTACTCCTTTCTGAGTTGTCATGACTGTTAGTCCGGGTAGACCAGAGAAACAAATCCATGAACACACATATGCGTATAAGAAAGATTTATATACAAGAATAATTGAACATTGAGAAAACATCCCAACCCAGTCCAGTACAAGCCCATAAGTCTGATATTAGCCCATATACCAATCTATAAAGTCCTCTTCAGGCTCATGAAACACATGCAATGAAGCCAAATGCAGGACGATCATAAGCCAGTGGGTAGAAAATCTTTGGGCCCAGTGACATTATAAGCATCTCAGTGCTGACAGGGGTCTCTCTGTGGCTTCTCCAGCTTCCGAGGTTTAGTTGCGTCCATGTGGCTTGTCTCCCGCAATGTCTCCCAGGGAGTAGCAGGGAGAGAGAGGTGTCTTCCACCTCCAAGAAGGAAGTACCAGATTTCCCAGAATTCTCAGGAGAAGGCCATGCCCACACAGAGGTCTCATTGGCTATCTCCAGATTGACAGACTAGACTCCACCCCTACACTCTTAGTCCTTAAATTGACACCAGATTAGGTGACTGCCACGCTGTTCTACAGGAAGTAGCTCATTCTTGCAGGTTTGCTGGATCTGCTTCATGCCTGTAGTATTTCAGGGACCCAGCGACTTCCCTTCATTTTATACTAACTCTGTTCCTTTTATCCCAAGAGGTTGTACTTCTTATAATAACTTTATTGATTTCTTATGAGTCAGTTTTATAATCCATTGCTATTGATAAAAGCCACCCTATAAATAAATCACTTCAAGATAAGCCTCTTTGGGCTGCCTGGGGGATCCCTAAGGAGCACAGACTCTTTGTTAAGACAGTTTTTGACGCCTCATCCACATGGCATGCAACAGTTGAATCACACCGAGAAGAGTTGTGCAGTCACCACCACAGTCCATCTTAGACCATTTCTTCTTTCTCGAACTCTGTTATTCATGTCATTTGTTTTAATTGTGGCAAAAATACACAATAAAGCTTTCTCCATGTATAATTCAGTGCCATCGATTATACTCTTCATGTGGTACAACCATTACTGATATCCTTTTCCAAATTATTCCACCACCATTAACATAAATCCAATGCCCCCGTGGTAGTTACATAATTTTGTGCTGATTGAAGCTATAGAAGTGAAGGGGTGGAGATTAGTCTGTCAATCTGGTCCCAACTTGATGACCTCATTTGGAGACCCACCGGTCTGTACTCTCCCTGCATTCTGCATCATTGCAGGTGGTTGGGTGCGTCTGCAGAGAGGTTAATGGACCTGTATCGGATTTATGGACTTGATCTGCACTGGGCTGGGGGTTTCCCTGATATGTAACTACTTCTCGATATAAAGCTCACTCTTACACATATGAATGTCCTTGGATTCGTTTCTCCGGTCGCCCGGCCTCACACATTATGGCACCTTGGGAATGGGGTACTAGAGAAACAAATCTTGAAGCTGTAGAGTGGAAGGTGTTGGACCTCTGCCTTAAATGGTAGTTTTCTTTGGTTAGCCGGAGGTCGGATAAGGCCACGCTGTTGGCTTGATTGTTTTCTGGAAAGGACATGGGAAGTGAAGATTTTGATTCCTAGAAGTTGACTTTGGGTATTCCTGTCTGAAATGGTGAAAATGAATGTAATTAATGTAAATTTTGAGCACAGGGGGAAAAATGGCTCCTTGAACTTCTCTCTGAGACCATGCTGTTTAGTCAAAATTGCTGACAGAAGGTCAAAATGGCCAACCGAAGGCCCCTCCCTGGCTTGTTGCAGCCAGCAGCTTAAGGCCATGTTGCATAGGAATGGTATAGTTCAGATAAGGCTTTGCACAGGGAATCCAGGACAGATGATCCCTTCAGGACCAGTGCTGAGAGTGGTGATACTGGGAGGGTGAGGTGGAAAGGGGGAACCGATTACAAGGATCTACATATAACCTCCTCCCTGGGGGATGGACAACAGAAAAGTGGGTAAAGGGAGACATTGGACAGTGTAAGACATCACAAAATAATAATAATTTATAAATTATCAAGGGTTCATGGGAGAGGGAAGGGGGGAACGGAGGGGGAGCGGGGAGGAGAGGGATAAAAGCTGATATCAAGGGCTTAAGTAGAAAGCAAATGTTTTGAGAATGATGATGGCAACAAATGTACAAATGTGTTTGACACAATGGATGTATGTATGGATTGTGATAAGAGTTGTGCGAGCCCCCAATAAAATGATGTAAAAAAAAAAAGAATTGAGTTTAAGATCTGGGTATACTAGGTTTATATTGATTTTATCTGCTTATTGTTATTGATATAATGAATGACAGAAAATAGAAATGATCATTGGGAAGTAAGAAAATAGTGTTTGGAAGCTCATGGCTTTCAACGGTTACATTAGATCTTTAAATGGGTATAGGTCAAGCCTGCAAAGAAGGCTCTGAAAGATAAGTCCCACTGAATGCCTGGAATACTCAGGACATTTGCATTCAAAAAGACTTGCTGACTGGCAAGACTTGCTGTTGGCAGACTGAAGGGAAAATGGAATTTGGCTTTTTTGAATTTTGAACTAGTGGTTTGTACCTGAAGCTGGAAAAAATTGGAGCTATGAATAAACAATTCTCTCTAGGACTGGACATTAAAGAGAGCCTGCGGACAGCCTGAAATGCCTGCTAGGTGACCACCTGGATCCACTTATTGAGTGGAAGTGGGAGAAACACATCAATAAAGAGATGGGCTGAGTCTGGCCACTGGCACCATGGCCAGAGGAGAAGATGAGAGCTGGTTGGTTGGTCTGAAGTTTAGAAAGTTGTGTAGTACCTGAGCCTATGATAAGACAGCCCAAGGAGGCTAGGGTTGTGGACAGTTTGTGAAAGGGCCCATAGCAGAAAGGCGAAGTGGGCAGTGGACACCCTGGTGAGGCTAAGTGAGGCGGCCTGCACAGTTGACCAGAACCGGACCAGATGAAGACGAGATTTTTGAACCTGTGAACTGGTGCATATTATTGCTGACTCAATTGCCTTCCCTGATTTGACTTTGCTTATGGATGCAGACTCACAAAATTTCAACTGGAATGAAGATTCTTCACATTAAAGAACATGCTTGTCTCCTCAGAGCACTGGGTTGATAAAAGTGGGGTATATAAAATTGGGTACCCAAAACGGGGAGGATAAAAGCATGAAGTGGCAGGCTTATAAACTTTCATGGGTGGGGGGATATGTCTATATAGTTGTAGGATTTTGGTGTAAAGTGAATTGTGTACTTTCTTGTACTTTAATTATCCCTCACTAATGCACATAACTGCGATTGGTTAGGCAGAGAATATTTTTGTTTCGTTCACTTATAGACTATTATGTTTAAATGAGGCTGGCACATTTTGAGTTGTATGTATTTTCATTTTATCCCATTAGGCACAATGTGATTTTATTATTGTCTTTGTTTTAAGAATTATGTGTGGCTAAAGAGTTGTGTAAAAGTATCCAGCTGACACAGGTGGTCTGTGGTCGTTACATAATTTTGTGTGAACTTGAAGATATTAGAAGCTGGAGGGAAGTTGATTCATGTCGTGTGGACCTGTGATTAACACAGAAAATAGAAAAAAATATCTATATCATAAGATCCATTTAGCCTATCTGTCAGCTTCCTTGAAGCCCTTTGGCTTTCACTAGTACTCTGAAGAACTTTGCGGCTCCTGCCTGCCACTCCATCCATCTGAAAGCCAGTGTGTTAGTCCAGGTTGACTAGAGAAACAAATCCAGAGACCACATATGGGTATAAGAAAGCTTTATATCGAAGATAAATTGTATATTAAGAAAACATCCCAGCCAGTCCAGATCAAGTCTCTAAGTCCGATATTAACCCATATGGTTGACACCAGTCTGTAAAGTCCTCTGCAGACTCATGTAACACATGCAATGGTGCAGAATGCAGGAAGATCACAGGCCAGTGGGTGGAACGTCTTCTGGATCCAGAGGTGGCGGAAGCATGTCAGCGCTGGCGTGGGTCTCCACGTGGCTCCTCCACCTCCAGGGCTCTAGTGTGGCTCCATGTGTCTTGTCATCAGGAATATGAAGCAGAAAGAGTATGGGTGTCCTGCCTCCAGTGAGCTATTTATCTCCGTAGTGCCTCCAATTGAGGTCATCCAGCTGCAACCTGATTGACAGGCTGGACTCTACTCCTTCATTCTTTATAATCTCAAGTTGGTCCCAAATTATGTAACTACCACACCAACACCACCTGGTTTGCTCTTTTGTTTCAGCATCACTTCATTTCCAGGTGCTAAAATCGGTTCCAGTTACTTGTAGCCCTATAACCACCAAATTTTAATATGGCAAAACCACCTATTTAGTATGGTCACAACTTCCAAAGCCAGGATTTCAGACAGGGCACTGAGTGGTAGCTTGTCCCTCCATGGTGTAAGGCCCTTGGCTGGGAAACTTCCCATTTGGGGACCAATATCACCTGGTAGCATCTTAACTTGCATGACTGGGGTTGGTGCTGGCTATTGCTGAACCTGCAGGAACACCTACAAGTCGCCTCTCCATATGGCCTGGGCCTCCTCACAATGTGGGAGACAAGACGTGGAAGCTGCCAGTTCCTTAAGATCTGTGCCCCCAACAAATGACCAAGCAGTCACAGGGCCTGGATTCAAGGGAGAGAAGTCATCGTGATGGAAGGCATGCCAAAGAATTTGGGGACCGTGTTTGAAAATCACCAACAGGGGCTTTGACCTTGTATTTTCTGGGACTAGATTTTTCTGCTTCTTGGACTTTACAGTACTGTAAACAGTTGAGTTTTTACCAGAACAGGGCATTGGGGATTTTCCTGTCTTCGCCTGCCCCAGAGAGGGTGTGTGCAGTGTAAATACTCTGTTTATTGCTGTCACGACTGAGAGCATGTGGGTTCCGTCCTGCTCAGAGAAGAGCTCCGCAGTTCTCCTTAGGCTTCCTTACAAATCACCTGGAGGCAGGCAGGTAGAATCTTAGATGTATTTCCTGAAAGCAAAACCAGAGCGGGAGGGAACACAGCTTTTTCACATTTTATCTCATCCTCTGAGCGCATGCGCACACACACACACACACACACACACACACACACACACACACAGTTCTGTCTGTTCTCAATTGATTGTTTTAAAATTTGCTTCTCTTTTTAATTCACTTGCCATTCCCCTAGTTCCCCTTCTCTCGCACTCCTCGGAAGGATGTGTCAGATGAGAATGTTTATGTGCTTCTGTTTCTTTTAAGTTTCCTTTGCATTCTTCCCTCTTGCTCCTTTTATCTCCCTCCCTCATCTGTAAATGTTGGTTTTGGCAAGTTGTGTGCAGCAGTGTTGGCACTCGTTCTGTCCTGAGCAGCAGGCCTGGCTGCCGGCTGACAGGCAGTGGCACAAGTGCCCAGTCTCACATGTCAGCCACCCCAAGACACAGGCTGGGTTTTAGTCTAGCAACAAGCGAGATGAGGGGTGCAGAGGCCTGGGTGTCTGTTGGCCAACTTTTCTTGTCTTGTACTTGCTTTACCTTCATAAAAGTATCTTTGGTGTTCAAATGCTTCCATGGGTTGGCTGTCCCACAGGTAGTATAGCTCACGGGTTGTAGCAGAGAACTAGCTAAAGCAGCTGCAAGCTGGCCCAATCACCAGAGAGGGGTGGGCCTTGCTGAGCTATTTATCTCTTTGCCCTCCTATCAAACTGTGACCTAATTAATCCCACGTGTTCCTATTGGTCAGGTTGACACAATAAACCTACCTATCACAAAGAGCAAGGATTTTCCTCGCTGCTTTACCGATCCCAAGCTTGGGGCTTAGAAGAATGTAGATGACTTTCCCAGGGGCACACCCAGGATTTGATGGAACCAGGACTAGACAACATTCTAGATCCCTTAACTCTTATGGGAGAGGACTTTGGGGCTGACAGCCAGGCCGGGGCTGCACTAAAGGCTGTACTTACCTTTGGCGCTGTTCTTCAGGTCATGTAGCACAAAGAAGGAAACAGTATTTGGACAGTGTCTTGGCTGGCATGCAGGAATTTTCATCATTCCCTTTTCCTTCATTCACTTCATCATGCAACAGAAATACAGTTATCCCTGCTAAACTCGAAGTGCAGTACAAGGTACAAGGGAAACTAACATTGACAAGACAATAGCACCACCTTCAAAAAGGTTCACTCCTCGTCTGGCCACGGAGCCAGGTGAGAACACAGTGTAACTAAGTGCTATAGGAGACATGTTTTCAGACACAGCAGAGGCATTGAAAATGGCCCATACTCACCGAGGTGAGGAGAACACATCTAGAGAGATCTCATAGCGCAGGTTGCACTTAAATGAAGCTACCCGTTCACCAAGTAAACCAGCCAACATTCCAGGAAAAGGATAAAACATATGTAAAGACCTAAAAATGTGACAAAACCCAGCAAGGACTTTGAACGAATGCCAGCTGAGATGTTGTGAAAAATGACTGCAATGCTGGGAACGCTCACTGGGCTATGCCAAGAAATGTGGGAGCCAGCCAGCTGGATGAGATCCACACTGGCATCCTTCCCAAAGGTGGCCGAACAGAATGCGGGAATTATCTCTCCAAGTATCATTAATATCACATGCAAGTAAAATTAAGCCAAGGAAAATTCAAAAATGGTTGCAGCAGTACGTCGACGGGGAGCTGCGAGAAATTCAAGCCGATTCACAAGGGGACGTGGACCACGCGGTATCACTGCTGATGTCAGTCGGATCTTGGCTAAAAACAGAGAATAATGGAAGGATATTTGCCGATGTTTTGCTGGCTGTGATATATTTTTCATAACATCAAGACATAGCATTCATAACAAAATATGGGGAATAGTATAAAGAACAGGAAACCCAGAACACTTCATTGTGCGAATGCAGAATCGGAACATAGACGGATAGGCAATTGGTCAAGCAGAGCGAGGGGATACTCATGATTTAAAATCGGGAGAGGTGTGCATTCGGGCTGTATCTTCTCAGCCTGTGTACTCAACCTGTCTGCCGAGTAAGTACTCCAAGGAGCCGGACTCTGTTGAGAAGAGCCCAGCGTCGGGGTTACAGGAAGACCCACTAGCAGCCTATGCTAAGCACGTGGGTGACCCGCCCTTGCTTACGGAAAGTGAAGAGAATTTGAAGTACTTACTGTTCAAGTTCATAGACTACCATTATGGATTATGCCTCGTTACAAAAAAAAAACAACCCTCATGGGACCAGTAAACATCGCGATAAGCAAAAGGTGAAAGCAGCAGTCGAAAAGTCAGCGGTGAGCTGCACTGGGGAAATCTGCTGCCAAGGACCTTTGTAAAATGTTACAAGCAAAAGTGTTCCTTGAGGAGTAAGGTGCATCTTACCCAAGCCATGTAAGTTCAGTAAGCTCGGATGCACAGGGAAGCCGAACCGCATTGGGAAGGCCAAAGGAAAATCGATGTCTTTGGATGGTGGTGTTGGTGAAGAATATCGAATATGCCATGGGCTGCCGGAACAAACAGATCTGTCTTGGAAGAAGTACAGCCAGAATGTTCCTTAGGAGGGAGGGTGGGGAGACTTTGGTCAGGCACCTTGGACCATGTTATTAAGAGGCCCACCCCTTGGAGGAAAGACATCATGCTTGGTGAAATCCAAGGTCAGGGAGGTGGATTGCGACCATGGACAATGGCTTCAAGTGTAGTGAGACTGGTACAGGGCTGGGCAGTGTTTTGTTATGTACACGGTGGCTGTGTACTCAATTGGAACCTAGAGCCTACTTGATAGCATAGTCGCCAAGCAGATCCATGTTGTTGGGTAGAGGCCTGGATCCAGAGGCTTGAGGAAGGAGAAAACAAACATTTAATTCTGCTTCACCCGTGGCAGGAGTGGGGAATACAATACAGGCATCAGTAAAAGCCAGGGTGAAGGAAGCATAAACAACGCCGAAATGAGACCGTGGAAAATGAGAAGAGAGATGCCTGGATCAGCCCGGGTGAGAGCCGAGGGGGCTTCTCCAGTGTAAGGTCACCCTTCTGGAGGGGACATTGAATCCCAAGCATCCTCGCTGCTTTCGTGGGCCATTGCTCCCTCTTTGTTCCCTGTACTCTGCACCGACAGCGCTTCTCCGGCTCGGATCATTCTTGTCATACTTCCTAGCTCTAATTAACAACAAAATCCCTCTACATTCCCCTCAACCACACCCCTTTTCCTGTTGCCCCTCCCTTTTTTCTCCTGTTGTCCTTTTTGAAAGAGTTCTTTAAACTGTCTCCAAATCTTCTTTTCTTTCAGGGACACTGGTGGTTATACGTGAACTGCGACCCGAAAGGTCTGCCTTTCAGAATCACCAGCCACTCCTTGGCAGAAAGACAGGACTTTCTACTCCCTTAAAAGAGTTGGACCTGGAAACTCACAGGGGCAATTTTGTGTTGTCCTGTAGGATCGCTGTGAGTCAGCATTCACTTGGTGGCAGTGAGTTTGGGTGGGTTTTGTTGTTTGGCTTTCATTCTTTCTTCTCCATGTAAACTTCTTTGATGAAGTGTCTTCCATATTGCTAATCTAATGATTACACCTTAGTCTTCGTCTGACTCTCTTGCTCCCTGTTTCTCTACTCTTTCTAAATCTCCTGACCTTGAGACATTGCAGTTGTCTCAAGACTCAGCCCTTGAACATCTCTAGCTATACTTACTGACCAGACGACCTTATCTGATCCTGTAGTTTTACACAGAAGCAGAACTAGTGATGTCTCCTGATGTATATGCTACTGATGAGCCCCAGTTGACACAATAGACTCTACGCCATCCTTCCTGATGTTCAGACCAAAAACGTTGGTGTCTGTTCTTTTGCCTTGAGCAGTTCTTCTCTAAGAAGCACACAGCACACGTCCGTGGACAGTCACATGGGCCTGCAGCCGCGGTGCCTCCCTTGACTTTTCTGCATCGCACAGCAACTCCTCCCCGCTATCAATTTCTTTCTGTCACATTCTTGTGCTTTATTACTCTGCCTTTGGCCCATAACCATGTCACCATAAAGCTGAAATCAGAATCCACTGCCATCAAGTCAATTCGGACTGATAGCGACCCTCTCAACAGTGGTTCTCCACCTTCCTAATGCCACAACCCTTTCACACAGCTCCTCATGTGGTGGTGACCCCCAACCATAACATTATTTTCGTTGCTACTTCATCACTGTAATTTTGCTGCTGTTATGAATTGGGCGACTCTTGTGAAAGGGTCGTTTGACCTCCCCTCCCCCCAAGGGGGTCGCGACCCACAGGTTGAGAACCGCCGATGTAGAGTGTATCGGCCTTTTGTATTTGTATGGTTTGTAGCAGACGATTCCAAAATTTAGTGGCTTAAAATAATTAGTCCTTGAGTTTTTTGACCAGTTAGTTCCTCTACTGGTTTCCCCTGGAGTCACTCATGAAGGTGGCTTCTCTTGAGTCCAAGCTGGCCTCACTTACGTGTCAGGCAGTGGAATCCTGGTGGTTGGTTCGGGTGTCTTGGTCATATACCATGCGGCCTCTCGTGCTCTGAAAGACTGGCTTCTTATGTGACATTTATCAGGGCAGTGTTCCAAGTGGGTGAAGGGGAAACCTGTAAAACCTCTTGAGGCCTCAAACTCAGAACTTGGACAGCTGAAGTGCCACCATTCTACTGGTCAGAGCTAGGAGCCTTGGTAGTGTAGTGGGCTAAGCACTGGCCTGTTAACCATATGATTGGCAGTTCAAGCCCACTAGCTGCTTTTTAGAAGAAAGCGAGGCATTCTACTTCTGTAAGAGTCACAGCCTCAGAAGTCTTAGGGAGCAGTTTTTCTCTGTCCCTTGGGATCACGGATCACTGCAAATTGGAATTGATGACCGTGAGTTGGGTTTGATTTTTGGACTATTAGTCAATACAAATCACAGAGTCAACCCATCGTCAAGGAATGGAGAGCTAGACTCCACCTGGCGATAGCTCAAGCTACAAAGAAATTATGACCGTATTCAATATATTCTCTTTAACCCCCACCCCAAGAGGGCTTAAAATCTAAGGGTACATATAGGTAAGCTATTTGAAAACACTTCCTGGATGATTCTAATAGCCTCTGGTTAATATTATCAAGGTAAGATTGAACACCAGGTACTTGGCATTATCGCTGTTCCTTTAAGCAATCTCTGAGATATATATTATTTTAATCCCCATTTTACCAAAAAGGAAATGGGGGTTTAGAGACATAAGGTTCTTTGTTCAGTCACATGATTTGGGTTGCTACTCTAAAACTTGAATTACGAACCAAGATATTTTTACCGTCTCTTGAAAACCACAGGTTTAGCATAAATTTGGTAAGAAAACTTAATACTAATGATAACTGGCCATCGTAGTGAGTGACAATGTATGGCATTATTTTACATCCATGATTCATTTACCCATGATTACAACCCTAAGTGTTGGATTGCTAACTGCAAGGTCGGCAGTTCAAACCCACAGATTACTCTTCATGGGAAGATGAGGCTGTCTGTACCCTTACAGAGCCCGGGTAACCCTTGGGGCCCTTGCTCTGAGTCCGCAATTGGCTTGATGGCATTGGAGGATACTGAAGTTAGAACAACTGCGAAGAAAGCCCACTGGAAGCTCAGGATGAGCGGTTTTACCCATGTCAGATTGCCAATAAGGGGGAGAATCTGAAACAGAGGAATAGTAGTGAATTCTCTCCCCAAGTGAGAATGTCAACCCCATGAGGGCAGGGCCTGGTTTGTGTTGCTTGCCAATATAGCCCCAGCACCTTGAATGAATGAATGCTGCTTCTCTCTGACGAACCCAGGGATGCCTGAGCTCCAGATGGGCACTGGCAGGAGCCTCCTTCCATCTCACGTTGCTGGAGTGCATGGGGCGCGGCCTGACCTGCGTAGGGGGCTGGGAAAGGGCAGCCCGGGCAGCTCTGGGCCCAGATCAGCAATGGTAGAGACGGGGACCTTAAAGGGCTGGACTATGTTCTCTCTATCATTCAGAGAGAAGAGAAACGAACCTTCAGTTAGCGTATGCGATTGATTATCACAAGTGTCTTAATCTGTGCCGGTTTAGCCATGCTCAGGCTACGAAGGAAAGTTCTAGAAGAATTTTGTTTCTGGGAGAATGCTGGAATCAGCCTAGAGGTAGCATCATGTGTGGCCACCTGTGGAAGTCATGGCACATGCTCCCACAAGTCACAGTGGCTCCATGGGGCAGTGGGTTCTCACCTTGGTTCTCACCTTGGAGGTCAATGAGACATGAAAATATGTGGAAGGAAGGAGGCATGTGGCCTTTGAAAAGGCATTTCAAGCGATTCTGAGTCTCACTCACTGCCATTGAATTGGGGCCGACTCACAGTTGTCCTGTAGGACCGGGTGGAACTGCCCCTGTGAGCTTCCAAGACGATAACTCTTTGTGGGAGTAGAAAGGCCCTGCCTTTCTCCCAGAGTGGTTGGTGATTTTGAACTGCTGACCTTGCGGATCGGATCAGAGCCCAGCCTGTAACCACTATGCCTCCAGGGTTTCCTTCTTGGCCTCATCCGGTTCCTTTTGTTTCCTGCTAGAATTGAAGTTTATTCTTGCACCCAGAGCAGGATCTATCACATGGGAGGTGCTCATGAAGCATCTGCTGGATGAATAGAGAAATGGCATGATCCTCTGTTCAAGGTGTTTTCTCCCACCTCCCACTGAGAATCCCTGAAAGATTGTGGAATGTGGTCCAAGCACTCCTTTGCCAGAGGGCTCTCCTGATGAGGTTTGTGTCTGTGGTTCTGTACATGAAATCAGAGGGGCCGAAGGCCTCTTTTGATGGTGGGCAGGTTGGGTTCTCCCAGGCGAGCACCCAGGTACATGGCCCTGCTGCCTGCCTGCCTGCCCTACAGAAGGCTGGGGCTTATACCAGTCACACCTCCTGGCTGAGCCGAGTCTCTGGCTCTTGGCTTGGCTAGACACTGAATTTCTCTCATCTGTGCCCATACAAACGTGGGATAGCTCTTGTTTGACTTATCCTTTTAAAAACAACTTAAGCATGTTGAGGTTTCCTGTTGATCGGGGCCAGCCAGAGGCTGTGACCCAACAGGGAATTGTCAACCCAGCCCTGACTCACCAAAGCTCCTGTTTTCTGTGTGTGAGCAAGCAGTGACAGGCAGCAGCCTGGTTTGGGGGCCGCTGACTGCCAGCCTGTGGGTGGCCGGGGACCTAGGCCTGCAGTGCTGGATGGACAGCTGTGAGGGTGACGGCATTAGGGTCAGGTAGGACTCTAGCCTGCTGCAGGGTCGGCAGAAACGTGTTTTTTTTCCCCTGGCATCTTTTGATCTTGGCACTAAAACTGAGCGGAATGCGGTGTGTGGCAGGGATTACTCTAGTAGACAATTAGAAACGTGTGCTAGAAGGGAGGGGCGCTCCTGCTCTCCACCAGACTCACCTACACCTTTCCTGCACATGGTCATCATTCACTAGCTCACTCCAGCTTCTGCTGAGCGTGTTTCCCGTGACCTGGAAGCAATCCTGCTTTAGCAGGAAAGACCAAGAGATCTCCTGAAACTTGTAAATGCTGTGTTCAAGACACGGGCATGCCCAGTGCAGTAGGATTTCTGCTGAGATCTCTCTGGGAACAGGTGTGGTGCACAAAGAGGGCAGAGGCTGCTGCTTCCTCCTTTGTCGTTTTTTTGGCTGACTTTGAGTCCACTGTGACTCCAAGGTCACCATGCACACAGCAGAAGGAAGTGTGGCCAGGCTCTGGCTGTGCCGTGCTCACAGTCACCAGCACGGTCAACCCCATCTCACCAAGGTTTCCCACTCCCTCGATGGCCCTCCACTTCAACAAATCACTCGTGTCCAGCAGCAAGATAGCCCATTTGATGACGTGTCCAGAACAGATGATTCGGCGTTCCGTGGTGACCTATCAGCGTTCGTTGGCGTATATCCAGAAGCAGCTTGATAGGCCTTCCTTCCTAGTCTGCCTTGTCCCAGAGCTCTGCTGAACCCTGCCCACCATGTGTGACCCTACTGGTGTTTGAAATACTGAGGGCGTGACCTCCAGCAGCAAGCACAGCAACATGCAAGTCCCCACCCTGAGAAAAGTGACAGGTGGTGGAGAAGCAACAGAGCATACAGCAAGGTCATGTCCAGACTTTACCCCTGGCCAGCTGAGTGACCTTACACGAGATTGTTATTTGTTCTGTGCCTCTGTGTTTCTCACGCGTAAAATGGACAGAATGTGTGGTGCTAACCTCAGGGCGAGTTTTTGAATTGACATGCATTCATGCAGGTAGAATAGACTTATTCAGCACTGCTCCTGGTATTTTCCAAGAGGCCTCCGAGGTGCCCTGGGGCACAGTGGGGCCACAGTTCAATTGCCCCAGTTGCTCCTTGGAAGAAAGAGGAGGCTGCCTGCTCCTGCGAGGATTTCCAGTCTCAGACACTCAAAAGGATCCACTCTGCTTTGTCCAGTAGGGTCACTATCAATTGGAATGGACTTGATAGCAATGACTTCTATTTTCTTTATTTTTTTTTTAGATCTAAGGCACCCTGGAGGTGCAACGGTTAATACACTTGGCTGGTAGCTGAGAGGTCAGTGGTTCAAATCCACCGGCTATTCTGCAAGAGAAAAGCCCCGGCTGAAGCACTCTCAGAAAGACCGCAGCCTGGGCAGCTCCTCTCTGTCCTCAGAGAGCCTCTGTGTCAGAATGGACATGGGGGCTGTGCTAGCTCTGGTAGACTAGAGAAACAAATTCATAAATACGCCTATGTGTAAAAGAGAGAGTCTTATATAAAGGGTATTTGTGGAGTAGGAAAGCATCCCAAACCAGTCCAGTCCAAGCCCATCAGTCCCATATTACCCCATAGGTCCAATACCAGTCTATAAAGTGCTCTTCAGACTCACGAAACACATGCAATGGCCCCGAATACAGGCCAGTCACAGGCCAGTGGGTAGAAAGTCTTTGGATCCAGTGGCGGTGTGAGTATCTCCGCACTGGCAAGGGTCTCCCTGTGGCTTCTCCAGTACCCAGGGCTGCATCAGGGTAGGTCCATGTGTCTTGTCAGCTGCTATGTCTCCCAGGGAGTGAGCAGAGGAAAAACGGGAAATCTCAGAATTGTCAGGAGAAGGCCATGCCCACTCAGAGACTGGTTAAATCTTGATTGACAGGCCAGACTCCACCCCTTCACTCGTCACCCTCAGATTGACACCAGATGATGTAACTACCAAGTGGCACACACCGCGGAGCTGTGGGTGTGGCGCTGATCAGCAGCAGACATTCATTCCTTGGGACCTCATTGCCACTGCTTGAGGGCTGGCTTTCCCGCCTCTGTTCGTTTCCTACCTGGGGAGTGGAGAAGACGCCCTGCATTCTGCCTTCTGCAGGAACCAGGCTCAGCAAGCAGCGTGCTGTGTCTGGGAGCAGGAGCCTCAGGGCTGTATAAGGAGAAAGGGCAGAAGGCTCAAGGATGTACGTGAGCTCCTTCTGAAGGCTCTCGGTCACAGTGCCAGAGCTGGCTGGTGCCCGCAAACCACAGCGGGCCACTAGCGCCTTCCCAACCCCACATTCATGGTGCCCCATGCCACCCACTGCCACTGCGCCCATTCCGACTCAGCATGACTGCAGGGGCTCCATGGCTGTGAATCTTTCACGGGCGCGACAGTCATCTTTCTGCCACGGAGCAGCGAGTGGAGTTGGACCTTGCACTTTGCAATCCAGCGCTTTGAACTTGAATGCCATCGGGCTCCTCGGTGTCCCATTAGTGGTTTGAAATCCACCACGGGCCACGGGCCCTGCCTGTGCCTTTGCCATGGGGGATCCAGCTGTGACTCAGGCAGTGGTGTGTTGTGCCCTGCTTGGCAGATGCAGATTTGTGGGGTGCTCTGCCTGCCACAGGGGCTCTGGGGACATGGCGTCAGACAGGGAGGCCCGCTGAGCTGGACCTGCTGCGGCTCAGGGGCAGTGTCTTTCCTCCAGGAAGGCACCCTGGAAGTGGCCTTGCTTGGTCGTGGGCAAGCCCTGCCAGGACACACTGCCGCTTCTTCTCAGGCCACTCACGACCGTGTCTTCTCCTCTTGTTTTGTTTCCTCCTAGGTCTCAGTCAGTCTCTCCACCTCCAGTCCTCTCCCCACCGAGGAGCCCCCTGTACCCCCTCAGTGATAGCGAGACCTCAGCCTGCAGGTACCCCAGCCACTCGAGCGCCCGGCTGCTGAAGGACTGGCACCCCCGTGACCTTTCCCCCCCAAAGCCTCAAGATCCCTGCCCAGGCACCTCGCCACCCCCCTGCCCCATCAGCGCCACCAGCCTCCGTTACCTGGACAGGAGCCCTTCCGGGCGCAAGAGAGAGGACCAGAAGGAGAATGTTCCCGGGGCGGCCCAGGATGGAGAGGGCGTAGCAGCCGGCCACCCCCTTGCCCTGAGCACGCCGTCCCTGGGCTCCACAGCCAGCCCACGGAGCCTCGTGCTGACCCGCGCTGGCACCCGGGCCCACAGCCTGGGCATCCGGGAGAAGATCTCAGCATGGGAAGGCCGCCGAGAGGCCGCGCCCAGGATGAGCATGTGCCCAGAGAAGCGGGAGGGCCCGGGGGGCGACTGGGCCGCCAGTGAGGGCTGCCCCAGCGTGCTGCCCTCACCCTGCAGCTCGGAAAAGACCTTTGACTTCAAAGGCCTCCAGAGGATGAGTAGGACCTTCTCTGAGTGCTCCTACCCCGAGACCGAGGAGGAGGGAGAGGCCCTCCCGGCCCGGGACTCTCTCCACCGGCTGGAGAAACGGTCCAGCCGGAGCGAGCCCGGCGCCTTTCTCAGGGGCCACGGCAGCAAGAAGGAGAGCTCGGCAGTGCTGAGCCGCATCCAGAAAATCGAACAGGTCCTGAAGGATCAGCCGGGCCGGGGGCTCCCCCAGCTCCCCAGCAGCTGCTACAGTGTAGACCACGGGAGAAGGAAGACAGGCACGTTGGGTCCCCTGGAGGAGCCCGCAGGGAGCAGGGGTGTGAGTGCCAGCAGCCGGGCAGCAGGAGTGGCTGGTGCTTCAGGGGAGGCGGGCCCACCCCTGGAGAGGGAGTGCAGCGGCTCTGTGAAGCCGGGGACCCCCAGAGCCAGCCCCAGCTCCCAGCTACTGCCATCGCAGGACTCCCCTGATCCCGCTGTGAACCCTGTCCCCAAACCCAAGCGCACCTTTGAATACGAGGCTGACAAGAACCCCAAGAGTAAGCCAAGCAACGGTCTACCTCCTTCGCTCACACCTGCTGCTCCGCCCCCCTTGCCCTCCACCCCAGCCCCACCAGTCACCCGGAGACCCAAGAAGGACCTGCGTGGCCACCGCAAGTCCCAGAGCAGGTAATGCGTGGCCCCCTGCAGGGTCTTGTAGCTGAGCCTGTGGGTTTCTTTTCGTGAGCACAGAGCAGAACCGTGGGTCTCAGCGCACGTGCCTTCTCGGCTCGGAGGCATCCAGCCCCTGGGAGGGAGGTGGGCCTTGCGCTAGGGGACTGTGCGACAGCTCTGCGGGTCACAGGGTGCTTGAGCAGGAGAGGCCTGAGGGAAGGGAACCCGTTTTCCAGGTGCACGGTGGGCTGACGCTGCTGCCTGGGCAGGCTGAAGCACCTCTGTGGTCTCCAGGGAGGCGGCCCCTGGAGGACACGTGGGCTCTTGGCTCCACTACCTGAAATGCCAGAGTTAGGAGTGAACCGTGGTGTGAACACCGCCTGCCATCACACAGTTGTGTCAACACACTTGACATCTGCTCTCCTCTCTCCTGAGAGCTTCTGGGCCGCACAGACCCCCTGGGCCTCTAGGACCCTGGGGCAGATCTGAACTGGGAAACTCAAATGGAGCGAGAGAACATTTTACCTGCTGCTTGGCTATGCCCGGGAGCAGCCTGGGTGCGAGGCGGCTTCTGTTGGCTCTCGGGCCAGTCTCGGCAGTTCTGATGCTGGCCTCCCCACATCTAGTTAGTTGTGGCCATCTCCCCCATGCACCGTGGCAGCCGAAAGCTGACGGGTACCTTTTCCTCTGAATTGGGGTAGGCTGTGCACCGGCTTGCTTCTGAAGCCCTGCCCCCCTGCTCCTCACTGCCTGTCTGGTCTCACCGGGTCAGATGCACATTCAGAGTCATGACTCATTTCTGGGATTCTTCATCCCATTTCCACGTGTTAGGCGGAAGCCAGCATATCTCAAGGGTAAACTTCCCTGCCATGTGCAGAGAGGAAGAAATCACGGACGGTCACCCCTGGCCCTAGGCTAAGGGTGATCCCCTGCTCTGTCCCACTCCGTGGTGCTCACAGCTCTTCAGCTCTTTATCAGCCTGCCCAGAGAGTTCCCTTCTTGGTGTTCATCCAAGCCTGCTGAGCACCACGCCCCGTGCTGGGGCAGGGGACACAGAGGCCAAAGAGACGTGGCCCTTCCTCTCAAGGCAGGAGTTACCAGTCTGGTGCAGGAGATGGTGCACAGATCAGTCACAGACGCTGGGATGTTGTTCAGAGGAAAGAGCTGAACGGAGCGGCTCCGTTACAGCGCACCGTGAGGGAGGGCTGGTGGGAGGGTGAGTTGCAGAGCTCCACTGGGAAGAGCAAAGAGCCCTTAACGAGATGCAGTAAAAGAAAGGGGCTAGAGAGAGCGTATCAGCCTGGACTTACCTCCCATGTACACATGCGTGTGTACCATATATGGTGGAGCCACTTCATATACAAATTACATTGGCAAATTTAAATGGGGGACTTCTGAGAGTGCAGACTGTTCTACTGCTACCCCCTAGGGAGCCAGGTGGGAAGTTCCAACGGCTGCACCAGGACTATGATTCTTAGACTTCATACAAAAATTTTTAAGCCAGATACTCTTCTGGTTTTCAAACAAGGAACCTGTTAAAAAATGTGGAAAGAAAATAACTACAGGCAGTCCCCGGATTACAAATGAGTTCCACTTTAAAGTCAAATTTGTATGTAAGTTGGAATAGTGGGATACCATTTATAAACAAACTCACTGCCATCGATTCAGTTCTGACTCATGACGACCCTATAGGACAGGGTAGAACTAACTGTTCCTGTGGGTTTTCGAGACTACAACTCTTTACTGGAGTAGAAAGCCTTATCTGGCTGCTGAGTAGTGGCTGGTGGTTTCAAACTGCTAACCTCAGAGGTAGCAGCCCAACACGTAACCATTTTGCCGTAATAAACACTTCCAGATACACTAAAACATAATAGTCGTGTTTGGAGGCAAGTGACAAATAGTGCCCATTTGTTATGGATTGTATGTACTTCAGGATTTGCACATAATAGGTCTTAAGGGGGTTGGTTTATAGCTACAGGTTATATGGAAGTCAGACGTGTAACCTGAGGACTGCCCATGCATTGGCCCTAGATGCGTGTGTGTGTGTGTGTGTGTCCCTTCCATGGAACCCTCCAGTGGATTGTCAAGGGTCATTTGACTGAATATGATTGGGGCCGTGTTTGTGGACAAGAGAGCCACTTGCAGAAGTGATCCGTGAACAAGTGAAAACTTAGTCTCAGACCAGCAGTGAGCCAGGGACTAACATTTGGGAGCGACTTCCTTCAGCCCTCGGATATTTCGTTATGTAAGAAGTCTGGGCCAAAGACAGAGACTTGGGGGTCTTCAAGGTTGAGCTGCCTCCGGGTAACTGCCCCCGCCCCCGCCTGCCAGAGGGGCAGAGTCAGAAACACAACGGAAAAGGAGAATCTCTCACAATTGCCAGAGAGCTGGGTGGAAACTAGGAGAGCATGTCGCAGAGGCCAAATGGGGAGGAGAGCAGTACCAGCAGGAGTGTTTGGTTGGGTTGCTGGCTGTTGAGGGGCCAGGCCAGCCGAGAACAAGATGTGGCCCCTCAGGATTCTCTGGAAGAGTCAACGAGGGAGGAAGGGTTTCATTTGGCAAATAGTCTGATGGCGCAGGAAGACGCAAAAGGGGCGTCCACGGTGAGAGGAGATAGTCAGTCAGTACCTTGCCTTCTCTTCCTTGCCAGAAGCCTGCTTTAGAGCGGCTGTGGAGAGGGGGAGACTGTGGCTTGGGGCCGACACCGTCCCGATGGAAGAAAGGAGTAGAGACCGCTGTGGGACTGGAGGGACAAACAAGCCGTGGTCTCGGTGGCCTCTAGGTCAAGGGTAAAGCGGAGGACTCCTAAAGACATGGCAAAGGAGCCAGCTCCTAGCTACGGGGAAGCGGGGGCTCAGAAGTAGCTTCGACTACAAAC
This sequence comes from Tenrec ecaudatus, assembly GCF_050624435.1. NCBI lineage: Eukaryota > Metazoa > Chordata > Mammalia > Afrosoricida > Tenrecidae > Tenrec > Tenrec ecaudatus. Next base: position 61,920,006 of record NC_134533.1, read on the forward strand.
TGCGAGCCCCACCTCAGAAGGGGTCGGATTTATTCCTGCTTCAATACACCACACCCTTGTAGTCGCCCCTCTGTCCCCCAAACAGGCCTGAGCACCACCAGGCTGCGAACCGGACGCAAGTGCACATGGGTGTGAGGCAGAGCCCAGTGCTCAGTTGCTGCGGCAGTGGCAGGGAGTTCTCAAAGAGGAGATGTTCTGTGACTCAGGCTCAAGTTGACTTGGAAGCTCGGAGTCTGGGGTCAGACCGCCAGGCGGGTCTTGTCTGCCACTTCATCTCTGTGTGCCTTGAGTTCTTCATTGGTAAACGGGACATTTCTGGGGGCCCCTGCGAGGACCGATGAAATGCCACAGCATCGGACACACAACACCTTATGTTAACGGTTGCTCTTGGTATGAGCACACCTAGGGACAAGGCCCATCATCTAGGCCTTTGGGACCATCTTTTCCTTTGAGCGGGGAATGGCGTAGCTCCGTTCCAAGGTTGACTTCGTGTAGCCAATTCTATGAAAAGGACCCCTTGGTGTTGGCTGTTGCCCAAGACCAGCCCTAAACAAGCAGGGCTGGGACCTCACTGGAATGACGTTTGCTCTTGTGACCCACAGAAAATCCCTAGAGTTTGAGGACGCGTCCAGTCTCCAGTCCCTGTACCCCTCTTCTCCCACTGAGAATGGTACTGAGAGCCAACCCAAGTTTGGATCCAAAAGCACTTTAGAAGAGAATGCCTACGAGGATATTGTGGGTAAGCAGTGGCCGAGGTGGGGGGCTGGGTCATGTCTCGGGGCGTTGGGGACGATCAGGAGTAAGATACACGAGTCCCACCTCATTCACCGCAGGCAGATGTGGCCCCCGTTTGGGTGCAAATGGGCATCAGCGGAAGTGAAGACTGAGCTGCTGCATGATTAGAGTCTGGCTCCTGAATGGACTGAAACCCAAAGCCGCTCTGGATCCACGTTGTCGTGGTTAGGGCCCCTGCGTCGGGGCGCAGGGTGAGCGGACACCCTGGCTGGCCCTGCAGCACGCTCACGCGGGTTCCTGTGCTCGAGCCCGTTGCTGCAGCCGCTGTCAGCCCTTCTCACGGAGGGCCTTCCGTGTTTTTGCTGCCTCTCTGCTCTACCCAGCCGGATGCCCTTCTCCAGGGACGGGGCGTCCGTTCCCTCAATCAAACAGCCGAGGGCCATCCGTTGCTCCATGTCGTCCGAGCCGCTACTCTTGTAGTTTCCTCCTGGTGACTTGCCCGGCCAGCATGATGGCAGTGCTCCGACGCCCCGAGGCTCTGCCCTCCCGGAACAGTGGACAGTGTGCCACCAGGCCGATGGTGCCGTGCCAGGGATGCCCTCGGGGGTGAGAGGCTGAGGAAAGCAGAAGGGTCCAGCGGGCAGGGGAAAGGCACTGCAGCTGAGGGCAGCAGTCGTGGCCATCTGAGCTCCCACTCCTCTGCCTTCCCTTTGTGGACATGTGCCCACTCTCTCGTTTGGAACACGGTGTACTGTCTTCTCTGCCCAGAGCCCTTGGCAGCACCCAGTGTAGCTTCTGCAGGCTGCAGAGGGGGCGAGGGCCTGGGGGTTTGGGGTTATCTCCTCCCCCAGGACCAGGAACCGCCAACACGGTGGTCCTCACCATTCTCCCCCCTCCCCCCCCCCCCCGCCACTGCCCAGGGATTTCCATGGGAGGATGGTTTTGTATCAACTCGCTGAAATAAAAGGAGCCCCTCCTACCATTTCCCTCGGTCGAGAGTCCCGGGATGCCAGGGCTCAGTTGAAGGTTGGGGTTTTGCGGAGGGAGGGTGAGGTGGGGCTGGGGGCCAGTGTCTAGGGGAAGAATTTTGGAAGTACTCTTCTGGGTGACAAAAAATGTTCTCTAGGCCTGCTTAAGTCGGTGTGTGCGAAAAGGCAGAGGGAAGCTTTAGCCTCCTCGTGTGTCAGAAAAGGGACCTTCTGCAGCTTTGCGACATGGTATTGTTGGGGGGTGGGCTGTTAATGGAGAAGCTGATGTGCATCTTGGGTAGGGGAACCACAGTGTCAAGTAGCCCAGAGGCAGGCACTGTGTGACCTTGTCTGAATGTCACGAGGGAGTGGGGAGCAGGGAACCAATTGACATCAGCCCAAGACTGATAATTCCTCAGAGGTAGAGGGTCAGATATCCCTCTGCCCCCCAATCTCCTCACAAGGTCTGACGCCAGCCATCTCACCTACGGCCTTCTCCGCTTTTCTGCCGGGGTCATGAAATTCCTTGTAATGGCCACACAAGACCCCATGGGTAGTACCCACAATTAGGGCATTTATTCACGAAGTCGCAGTTCATAGTTCCAGGATGGACTCAAGGGATACAGTTCTTTGATCAGGACAGCCTCTTCCCAGCCAGCCTGCAGACTTCTCTCTGGTGGTTGGCCTCTCAAGTCTGGCCTCTGCCTCGCTCAGGTCAGTGTTCACAAAGCTCTTTGGCTCTGCCAATGAGTGCCCAGAGACACCCACCCCGCCATCAAGCCACTTACGATGAACATGCTCAGCTCTCTTCCTCTGTCGGTTGGCACACTCTGCGCAGCCTCCTCATCCTGTGGCCGGAAAGTGTACCCCATCTCTTGTCAGTCTCCTCGTTCGGCTGCTGTCTCTCCGCCGCCGCTTCCCTCCATCTCCCGGGGTACAGCCCTCTCTGCCTGCTGGGCTAGAGGTTCTCGGTGCAGGGGCTCCAGCTGCGACACACGCAGCTCTTTGTACTGGTAGTGAGATCCCCACTTTCCATCTTGACTCTCGGCTGGTTCTCTCTTTAAGCCCATAGGAAGGGCAGAGAGGATCAGTTCCCCACAAGGGTTTCATTCCCCTTACGTGCATGGACCTATCACCTACAACGGTGCCATGCACCGCACTGGCGTTATGATCGAGCTGTCCAATTCCCTGACAGTGCCACACACATCTTGTTGGCACAGTCGCATTACTCCTTGGGTGGGAACGATACGACCGTGTCAAGAAAGGCCATGTAAAAACAATCCATCTCATTGCATAGAGGTAGCATGTGGGCTGGAGTGTCAGAGTGGGGACATCTTCCTGCACTGCTCCCCTCGCAGTAGGGTCTTGGGTGTGCGTGACCCGGGCATATGGCAGTGGTCCTCAACCTTCCGAATGCCGAGACCCTTGAATACAGTTCCTCAGATGGTGGTGACCCCCCAACCACAACATTATTTTCGTTGCTACTTCATCGCTGCCATTTTGCTACTGTTGTGAATCAGTTGACCCCTGTGAAAGGGTCGTTCGACCCCCGACCCCCAAGGAGTTGCGACCCATAGGTTGAGAATGGCTGGCAAATGGCATCCGTGTTTTGAGTGTTGCGCTAGGATTGTGAGGAGGGAGGTGGAAGTGGGTTTCAGCATCGGGCCTGGGCAGTGCCCTGCGCTGACCAGCCCCGGAAGGCTGGAGTGAAAGTCAAGGGAGGCAAATCTTCATCTGTTGGTTCTGATCACACCTCGCCTTTCTCCTCCCCTGAGGGAAAGGGCCTTGTTGAAGGGGGATGTCGCTCACTCTTGCCGCAGACTGACCAGCGGCTCTGACTTCCCACGAGCCCCGTTGCTGGCCTTGGCCCGGCCTGCCCGCCAATGGTACGGTTGGTTCCTGTGTCCTGCAGATGTCCAGCTCCTGCGCTGCCTCATTCCCACAGGGAGAGGAAGCAGCACCTTTAGGGAGCGTGCTACGGGGGCTGTGGGGGAGGCAGAGAGTCCATGCTGACTCTCCATCGTGCGTCTTGGCTATTCCCTTACTGGATGGGAGCGCCGTGTCTGTTACGAGACCAACGTGTCTTCTCTCTGAAGGAGGGGGCTTCGATGAGGGGCCTTTGCTGGCCTTCCTCCCACCCTAGGCAGGATGCCTGTGGAGCTGGGGAGGGCCACTGCGCAACAGGCCGGCGTTTAGCCTGCTGCCCTGCTGCTTCCTGGAGCTGTTCATTTCCGCTTGTCCGAATTGACCTCTGGCCCTGGAAGATGCCGTTATGCTGGTTTTCTACAAAGCTTCATAATTATTTCCATTCTGAGGCTGACGCTGAAAAATGCACCCAGGGAAGCAGCCTGTGAGGGAGTTCTGTGGAGTGGCCTCGGCGCCTGACCAGGGAGCCTGCGCGGCATTCCTGCAGAGAGAGATTCCCACTCCCATCAGCTAGCTGGGACTCAGAGAGAGCTTCCAGGAACTTGAGTGGGACGCGAGCGGGGAGCAGAGCCAGGGGGCCTGGACAGCAAAGCTTCCCAAATCTCTCTCTCTCTCTCTCTCTCTCTCTCTCTCTCCTTCCTCTCTCTGGGAAAGCCAATGAGGAAGAGGGGGCACCCACCAGGATGGAGAAAAGGAACAAGGGAGGTTCCAGGGGACCTGGGTGCAGGACTTTCAGGGTGAGGGGTGGAGACAATAGCTGGCCCGTTAGAGCGCCCAGCAGATGTGCCCGCCCGTGCTTGGGAGGAGCTGGGCTCCTACTCAATGTGAGAGCGAGAAGAAGCGGAGAACCAAGAGGAGCAACGGGTTGGAAGAGGGGAAGGTCAAGAGGCAGCTGCAGGCCCCCCACTACCCTAGCTGTGGGTGTGAGCATGCTCCGTGCCTGTGTGTGCGCACCCCCCCCTCCCCTCCCCAGATGGTTCTTCCATATGTGGCAAATGACCATAAGGAGCCTGGGAGAGTAGGAGGGCAGGACTGGCCAGGGCTGGATGCTTCCAGAGGAGGATTAGTGTGAGAAGTTTTGAGTCTTGACAACCCCCTCAGAAGAGTGCAAAACAGAAATTCTTGGCGATGCCCTTGTCCCTTATCTCATCAGCAAAGCTGGGAAAGGCCGCAGCCTCTGGCTTCCCCAGCTGGAGGTTGATGGGATGGGGCTGCGCAGGGCCAGGCCTGCATGGAGGAGGACCTCCTCCTTTGACCTCCTTCAAGGGCACTGTGGCCCTCCCTTGAGGAAGCTAGGCAGGAATGTCAGTGAAAGCCCTGTGGTCCGCTGACTTCCTGCCAATCACCCACCCCCGCAGCTTCCACTGCCTGCACTGTGGTGACGCTGCCCACTGCACCCTTGAGGTGGTTCTCAGGATCACTCCCCAACCTCCTCCCCCTCCTCACCCCTTCGCGTTTGGGTTCTAGGCCTTTGCCTCAGGGTTTGTACTCAGCAGGTTCCATTAACAAGGTTCCGAGACACAGGACTCCCCACCCTGAGCCTGCAGTGGTGTGTGCACATCCCCACCTGCTGGGCACTGTTACTGCCCAGAGAGATTGCTCAGGAGATCTCTGTGAGGCAACTCAGAAGGGCCAGGAAGCTGGGGCTGGACTGTGAAGGGGCCCAGCTAAGGCAGAGGAAGGGGCCAGCAGTCTTTTCCTGGACAAATGACAAGTGGCCTGATTATATCGGAGAGGATGCTGGAGGACAGAGGCTAGGACTAGGCCTGGGCAGGAAGAGCGTGCACCCCAGGCTTTGCCAGAATCTGGTTGCCAGAGGCACCCCTGGCCCCGAGACCCCCGTGTTCCCAAGCGTCTCCCCTGCAGTGCCATGGACATGCAGGGTTGTGATACATCTAATGCTTTCGGGAACCTCAATCTCTTGCTATGTTTCCCCAAACTCTTGGGTTTTACAACAGTACCAAAAGCTCGGTTTGGGGGGAAAGATGAAGCGTGGAGAGGAGGGACACACCTATCTAAAGCATTGGCTCTCTGCATTAGGGGGAAGCGTCGTGTGGCATCCCCCGGGACACGTTTGGTGGCTGTCATATCATCTGGTGGGGAAAGGCCAGAGTGGCTGCCAAGCATCCCACAGATGCCTGTGATGTAGCCCCACATTTCAGTGGTGCTGGGGCTGATGCACCCCTGTCAGAAGACTGGGGCACGATCTTCCTGTAGGTCAGGGGATGATGACACTGACATAGGCTGGTCACCCGGGCCAAGGAATTTGGACTCCATCGACCTTGTAATAAATGTTGTTCCTACTGGGATCTGGGTAGTGCTGCTCTGGGCCTGTTTCAAGGGAGCAGGAAAAGTGTCTCCCGGCAGCCCCCCATTCTTGGCCGCCATCCCCTGTAGGGCATATACTGGGGAGGAACCAAGAAGTGGGCAGTCGATCCTGATCACTCTCGGTGTGCCTGGCCTCGGGGAGGCTGGAGACCAACGTGCAGGGATACCAGGTTAGAGATTTGGATTCTTGCAGCGTGGCTGGCTGCTGGGGCCAGCTCTGCTTAGTCAGGGCTCTGGAATGGAGACAAGTCATTTTAACAGCCCGAGTGAGTTACAAAGATCTGCTCAGTTGCCATGGACTCAGCCTGGTGTTTGGGAATCAACTTTATCTGGTCCCAGATCCTTTCCCAACCCGCTTTTGACCCATCAATGTGTGTCTTCCAGTCTAGGGAGCTCTGCCTGAGTCGCCATGCTGCTTTCCCGAAGGGTAGCCCCTAAACTCGCTGATGGTCATCAGTCCGTGGAAACCCCGCAGCCCACCCGCAGGGCCAAGTCGGTTCCTATGAAGATTGCGATCTTGGAAGCTCTGGGGGGGCCGTTTCAATGGGTCATGTAGGGTGGCCATGAGTCAGAATGGACTGGAGGCCACGGTTTGGCAAGTTCAGAGTAAGCAGCTAGGTCCTATTCCTGGCTAATGTGAAGGTTGAAATGCTTGACTAGCAGCCAAAAGACCGACAGTTTAACCCTACCCAGCCGTACCTGAGGAGATAAGTCAGGCAGTCTGCCTCTAAAAAGTCACAACCTTGCCACCCCCGGGCAGCATTTCTCTGTGCACGCATGGGGTATGCATATGAGTCGGAATCATTTCGCCAGCCACCGACAACTACAGAGAAGAGAGGCCACAGTGTGAGGAATCTCGGCTTTGAAAACTGAGGACTCCATTAACCTGTAAGGCTTGGGTTTTCTCCTGTGCTCAGCTCCCAGAACACTTGGTCTCCCAGCTGTCTTTGCTTCTAGTCCTGGAGCTCTGTTGTACCCCAGCTCCCTGAGCAGTGGGGTGGGCAGTTGTGCTATGTGGGCACGAGACACGGCCAGGGTGCTTGGAAGGGCAGGCCCGGGGCTCAGTGGTCACCAGGCTCGGTCCTGCTACTGGACAGTGAGACACTGGTGTGAGCTTTTCTCTCACCTCCTGAGATGCCCGGTTCTAGGCCCTGGTTGCTGCAAGTTCCAAATAGTGATGGGAGCCAGGGTGGGGGGTGGTCTGGAAAAGACAAGGGAGGCAAGGGCGGAGTAGGGGTGGGTAACAGGGCTCTATTTATTCCAGGACCCCACGGACCCTGTGACTGTGTCTGCTGCCAGGATTGAGCCAGGACCACCCTGACTCCCGTTAGCGTGTTGTAGCAAAGCCCAGGCCTAGGTCGGGGAGGGTGCAGCAAGGAGGGCTGCCTTCCTCTCCAAGCCTTGTGTTCTCCTGGGGCAGGGACCGTGCTTTGAACTTAGAACGTCTCTGAGATTCTTCTGGGAGCACCACTGTGCTCCCTGCTGCCAGGGATTTAGGAAGCAAGACCTTGTTCAGCTCCTTCTCCCAGACACGTGTCAAGACTTTCTCCCATGCCATGTCTCTCAGAAGGAGCGTTTAACCCCAGAGGGAAGCAGGGGAGTCCTCTGCTTGCTAAGGTAGGCAGTAGAGGCAGACACTGTCGTAACTGAACAGGCTGCAGTGCGTAGACTTACTCATTGATCCGGGTGCTGGAGTGACCTCAGAGAACCAGACGAAACCCCCACAAGGCTCGCCGAACAATCCAAACAGCGGGAGGGAGAGCTGATCTAGCCCTGCTCCCTGGAGTTCCCTAGATTTGTGGAAGAATGCCTCCACGCCCATCCACAAAAGTTGCTTCTCCGGGCGAGGGCCGGCAAAGGGACAGCTGTGTGCTGTGTAGCCTAGGAAAGCCTGCCCTACCTTGAGCTGGGTATCCATTCCGGCGGCTTTCCCTGCACGGGAAGTAGAGCCAAGGGAAGATTCCTGGTGTTGGCTGTGTCCTCTGGCTGGGCACAGGCAAGAGTAGCTAGCGAGCCGGTCTTGTGCAATCTCTGAATATATAAAACAGAGGCCAGACGAGGCTGAGCAGAACTGGGGGTAGGATGGCGGGGGGGGGGGGGTGTTCAGCTTCTGGACCTGGGGCCGGTCTCTTGTCTGTAGCCTCCACTGCAGACAGGCAACCACATGCCAGGCAGAAGCTATCCCCTTTGGTTCACAGGAATTCTGCTCGTGTGTGTGTGTGTGTGTGTGTGTACATACACACACGCATGCACTTCCTCTCCTTCATCTAACTTTTCCTCCTCTGCAGGAGATCTGCCCAAGGAGAATCCATACGAGGATGTGGACTTAAAGAGCAGAAGGGCAGGACGAAAATCCCAGCAGCTGCCTGAGAACTCCACAGACTCTCTGCACAGGATGTGGCGTCCCCAGGACAGGAAGTACACCACTGCCACCCAGGTAACGGCAGCCCCCGCTGGCCTGCGGGGTCAGCACAGTGGCCACCATGGGGCCTGTCCTCCAGGGCTTGGGCTCAGCTCCTACTCAGGCTCCCCCCCACCCACCACCACCACCAGTGCCTGGTGGCACAGGGTTACGCTGCTCACCATGAGATCAGCAGATTGAAACCACCAGCCACTCCATGGAAGAAAGCAGAGGCTTTCTACTCTTGTAATGAATTATAGTCTCAGAGGCTCACAGGGGCCAGTTCCACTTTGCCCTAAAGGGTCGCTGTGAGTCAGAAGGTTTGTTGTGGTTTGCCTGAGTGCTTGGCAGAAGGGGCCCCAGGGGAGAGCTCTGGGCTGAGATTTCCGCTGAAACCCTTGTGGATGACGGAGCCTCCATCCTATCCTATCCGCAGGGATGTCCTATCCTTTCTTCCCCTCCCTTCCTGAGCTCTCAGCTGCAGAGCTAAGCCTGGTCTCCCTGCTGTCTCCTGGCTTGTTCGCGCCCCTCCCTTTCTCTGAGGGACTGGAAGCTAGGGCTCTGGCTCGTTCTACTTGGAGTTTCCCGGCTCTTGCAGGCATGACCTGAGTCCTAGCAGTTAGGGGCCAGGTACAGGCCCCAACGCTCAGATCTGGAGAGCCAGGCCCAGATCTGTCTACCAGGCCCGGGGCCAGCCCTCTGGACAAGGATAGGAATGGACAGAGAGGCCACAAAGCAAGAAAGCGCAAAGTCAAGGGGGCCCAGATTTGTGACTTCCCTCTGCCCTGTTCTTGTACCAGGTGGTATGGGGGGCAGGAGGATGGAGGGAGCTCTCTGACCATCTTTGCTATTTTCCTCGGGGACCCTTCACCTTATCCGGGCAACTCTAATTCTCCGTGCGCACGGATGGACCTGGAAGTTTTATAACAAGCGTTTCTTCCTCGGGCTTTAGAATGACGTGATTGTTTGTATAAAGCATTCACCTTTGTCATGTGCTCTGTTCAGACAGGCTCCCATTGACTGTGTATTGCCAGACTAATTGGGTGGGAGAGGAAATGGAGGGGTGGGGAGAAAGGAGGCTTTGCGGAAAAGTGATGAGGGGAGAGGCCAGTCCAGATGGAGACGCCTGAGGGAGGCCTGACTGCAGGGTGTGCAGAGGGCCTGTCTCCCGCAGTAGCAGGATCCACTTGCAGGAAGGGGTCCTTCTACAGGGAAGGAAGCAGCAGGCAGCAGAGGCTGGGCCACAGGCACAGGCCGGGACCTGGGGTGGGGGCGGTGAGGAAGTCAGTTGAACCCAAGGCCTCCCTTCCCTGGGCTTTGGCTTTCTGTGTCCAGAGCCTCTGTGTTCTCCCTGAGAGAAGGGCCCCCAGCCAGGATGGCTCAGCAGAGCGGGCTGCAGGGGAAGACTGACTTTGTCTTCTGAGCTCACTATAATGAGTCCAAATCTCAGCTCTGCCCCAAAGCTCAGGAGGAGCCCCCAGGATGCTCCCCGCGCCTTCTCCTCTCACTCGGATGAGAGCGGTGTTCTTGGCCTCGGGCCGTGGCAGAGGCGACCTTGCTGTGGAAAGGCCGGTACCTCGGATAGCCCTGCTTGTCTGGGCAGCCATGAAGGCGGGTGGGGTGGATAGAGAGAAACGGTAGGACCGGGCTTGGGAGAGCTCAGGGATGCCAGCCTTTGGCTTCCAATGCCAGGCCCCCACAGGTGAAGACTGGCCTAGGCGCCCGTGGTGAGCCCCTCTTCCCTGCCCTCTCCCCCATGCCAGCTCTCCTCAAAGCCCAACAGCCAGTCCCTGCGCGGTGGGAACTGGTCAGAAAGGAAGAGTCATCGGCTGCCACGATTACCTAAGAGGCACAGCCACGATGACATGCTGCTGCTGGCTCAGCTGAGCCTGCCGTCTTCCCCCTCCAGCCTCCACGAGGACAGCTTCAGCACCACCAGCGAGCTGCTGTCCAGCCGCCGGGCCCGCCGCATCCCCAAGGTAGCTGCTTCCCCAGATGGAGCTGGGGCCTTGCAGGTGGGCGGGCAGGCAGCCAGCTCTGCTCTCCTCCCTCTCCTCCCCCATCAGCCCTCTTTGAATGAATTGTAGGTCTCTGGGCTGGACTCTTTGCTACCTAGTTCTCAGTAACACAGACACATTCATGGATCCCTGGGGCTCAGCCCGTGCTTTCCACTCCCATGCCAGTCTCAACTGATCACAATGGGGGACGGACAACAGAAAAGTGGGTGACGGGAGACAGCAGTCAGTGTAAGACATTGAAAAAAAACAATAGTTTATAAAATATCAAGGGTTCATGGGGGTGTATGCGTGGGAATGAGCTGATACCAAGGGCTCAAATAGAAAGAAAATGTTTTGAAAATGATGATGGCAACATATGTACAAAGGTGCTTGGCACAATGGATGGATGGATGGATGTGATAAGAGCTGTAAGAGACCTCAATAAAATGATTAAAAAATAAGAAAGAATTCCAGTCTTGGAAAGTTGCAGGGGTCAGTTAGACCTTCTCCTTATAGGCTTGCCAGGAGTCGGCATGGCTCTCGACGGCAGTGAGTTGTAACAACGAGACCATGGGGGCTCCCCAATAGTGCAGCCCAGTAGCAAGTGACCGTGAGCTTGCGGGGAGGTGGGTGTCCATGCATCGTAAAGGTTCCAGGCTCTTAACCCGAGATGGAAGCTGGAATCTTCCACTCTGTAACTTGCAGAGCCTAGACTTTTCAGCACTGATGTGCACGGGGCAGCAGGGGCCTGAGCCCCCCGCAGCCCAAAGCAGCAGGATTTAACCTAGCAGTATTTTTAGCCCACAAACAATGCTGGTGGGTATATTGGGAAGGAAGCTTCTTCCTGTCAGGGCCCCAGGTCCTAACCCAGAGGGGAAAGGCTGGAATCCTGGTTCCTGTTTTGACTTTGGTAGCAGCCCGTTGTCCCAGACAGTTCAGTGACTCTGGGGACCCAGGAGCTCCTGCCCTGTCTCGTTGGATCACGGTTTCTCCCTCTGGGGAGCTAACACCCGTGTCTTTGTCAGAGGCCGGGGCCTATTCAGTGGAGAGCTCCCAGGCATGGCGAGTGAACCTCTACTTAATGCCAGGCCTGCTGGGGGACCAGAATGGGGAAAGGGGGTGGTGGGCAGAGTTTTTTTTGGGGGGGGGGTTGTCAGTGAGGGGACCGGTGGACACAGACAGTTTGCACCAGCAACAGAAGGGTGGGCCCCTAATTAGCACCTTGGAAGTAGGTGTATCTTGTTCTGGGTCACCTCACCCCCTTCCTGCTTCCCTCCCCCAGCTTGTCCAAAGAATTAACTCCATCTACAGTGCCAAGCGGGGGAAGAAGAGGTTGAAAAAACTGTCTATGTCCAGCATTGAGACGGCGTCGCTGAGAGGTAGGCCTGGATGCCTAAGTGGTGTCACAAGTCTGGGGCCCCTGGCCATTAGGAGCAGGGACCGGCTTCAGCTAGCTGTTGGTCCACTGCAGGAGGGCCGAGCCCTGCTGGGAAGTGGCCACATAGGAGGGCCGGCCAGAGAGGGACTTTGAGCTGGGAGGCCGGAACAGGGAGGTGGGTGTGGGAACCTGCGTCTGGTGAAAGGAGAGGCTGGGCTTAAGGAGTTCTGGTCCGTTTCCGATTTCAGTCCTGGCTGCGGGGAGGGCAGGACCCTTGGGTTAGTTCCAGTCCTGTGGACCTCTCCATCAGCCCTCTCCTACCCCGGATCAGGCCCCAAGAGGCTTTTCTATGGGTTGGTGCCCTCAGAGACCCTGGCATGGGCCCCCAGGATCGCAGAGGAGGTTTGGGCCCTTCTCTCTGGAGAAGAGCTGGGAGGGGCGTGGACAGCCTTTGCCGGGGCGGGGCTCAGTGGGCTTGTCCTCTTGCTTTTCCAGATGACAACAGTGAAAGCGAGAGTGACTCTGACGACAGGTTCAAAGGTGAGCGCTCAGCAGTCTTCTCTCAGCCCGCCTGCGGGAACCAGCCTTCCCTCCTCCGCACACGGCACACGTGCTTCCCGTGTCCCCACCGGGCCTGGTCCGAAGATCAGGGAGCGTTAGGGAAGCCGGCTCCTGGAGTCATTGGTGCTCAGTGCTGTATGGGACAGCCACCGTCTCTTGACCCAGACGTGATAAACCCGCTGACCACGCCCAAGCTGTTGCCCAAGGGTAGTGGGTTTTAGATTCGGCTGGTAAATGGGGCTCTGGCGGGTCAGAGGTGGCTTCAGAAGATTAGACATACGGTATCTCTTCTGGGCCTCTGGGGGTAGTGAGGCCACCTGTCTCTCCAGCCCTCAGAGAGGAAGACTTCCTTCCACCTCCTCGAAAGATGCTGAGCCTCCCCCCCCCCCACCTCTCGGGCTGGCGCAGATCTGTTTGGGCTCTTGGGAAGCCCTGCCAGGCCATCCTAGTGGGGGAGTGTTGGGGAGCTTGCTTCTCCTTCCCTCTTCCCCTGGGTCCCCCGGGCGAGTGGGCAAGTAGACCTGGGACCTGGGGACAGGGACTGAGGAAGGACCCACGTGCCAGGCCTTTGGTAGGGTCTCAGGGTGTTCAGTTCCTTCTGGTCCTGTGTTGGTATGTAGGCAGGGGTGGGGTGAATGCCAGTGACTTGCCCCTGTGTTTGCCCAGAACCCTGGCGGCAGAGGGCTTGTGTACTGGGCTGCTAACCACCAGGTCAGCAGGTTGAAACCACCAGGTGTTCCATGGGGGAAAGACCAGGCTTTCCACTTCAGTAAACAGTTACCGTCCTGGAAACCCACAGGGGCCCTTCTACCCTGTCCTGTCAATCAACTTGATGGCAACACATTTTCAAATTTTGTTTGGCTTTGAAGTGCTGCTCTGAGCCCTAGCTCAGCCTCCAGGAGCTCCAGTAGGGCCAGGCCAGTAGCTTCTTGTGTTAGCACAGTATCTGTGCAGGTGTGGGCCCCTCACACCTGTACTGCTCCCCCAGACAAAACCGGGGGAGGGGGCAGGCTAGGTGCACGTCATCACATCACAGGAGAATCACAGAGTAGACACCCTGAGTCGGGGCCTGAGGTGGTGGGGTAGAGTGGGTTGGGGGGTTTAGGTGGGAAAATAAAGTGAGAGGCCAGTCTGCTTGCCTCCTGACGCGTGGCCTGCCCCCAGCCCACACGCAGCGCCTAGTTCACATCCAGTCGATGCTGAAGCGCGCGCCCAGCTACAGGACGCTGGAGCTGGAGCTGCTGGAGTGGCAGGAGCGGGAGCTGTTCGAGTACTTTGTGGTGGTGTCCCTCAAGAAGAAGCCATCCCGAAACACCTACCTCCCGGAAGTCTCCTACCAGTTCCCCAAGGTCAGACCCAGCCCTCTCCTGCCCCACCTTCTGCCCGCCTGAGGCTGAAGAACCATCCCATGCACCCAGCAGCCACACCCCTGGGCCCACTTCCCTTCTGCCAAGGGCGGTCAGAGGGGGCTTTTAGATGCTGTGGGTTTGGCCCCCTGCTCATTCCAGGGGTGGGGAGGTGCTCAGGACAGACCCCTGCTCTCAGCAGCTTTATCGAGAGGCAGTTTCCCCAGCACACAGCTCGCCCATGTTCAGCGTATAGCACGATGGTTTCGTGGGATCCTTACACAGTCGTACATCCTTCACCTGCTGCAACTTGAGAGCATGTTCACTAACCCCCCCCCAAAAAAAAAACCTGTGTACCAGGAGTGGTCATTTTCCACTGTGCCCTCCCCAACCTCCTTTCTCCCCAGCCTTGCCCCGCTCGCCACCGGACTACAGTCGGGCCTCCCCTCCAACTCTGTCCAGACTGCCCCTCTTTCCCTCAGTCCTGCGTCTCTGCTCGGGCAGGACAAGTCCTGCTTGCCCCACCTGCTGCCACATCACCTAGTTGATTCCCTTCGTGGCACCCTCAGAAATGGCCTCACCTGCTGACCTGCCTTGTCCCCTCTGTCTCACACGGTGGGAACCTCGGCACCAGCGGGCACCTCGGAAGCGCTCGCTCACTCGCTCGGCATTTGCTGATGGGGGATGATTTGACCCACATGCAGGCCTGTCTATCAGCGCTGTGAGCGGTTTCTGAGAGGCATGCTGGCTGGTAGCATGACATCTCTGTCCCCCGGGGGATGTTCCATGTCATCACTTGTCTCTCTGCTCCCCGCATTCCTCTTCCCCACAGCTGGACCGACCCACCAAGCAGATGCGGGAGGCAGAGGAGCGGCTCAAGGCCATTCCCCAGTTTTGCTTTCCCGACGCCAAGGACTGGCTTCCCGTGTCAGAGTATAGCAGGTGAGGCCTGCAGGGGCCAGCTGAGTGGGCTCACCCTAGTCCAGCCCTCCTCTTCTGCAGCAGCCTGGCCCTTCACCTCACTTTGTGCACCCCCCTCCTCCCCCAGTCTGCCCTATGACAGTCTCTGTTCTCCTGGGGACTTGCCCCGGCCCCTCTGACAGCACCCCTGAATCCAGACCCTTCCCTGTTCCAGTGAGACCTTTTCTTTCATGCTGACGGGAGAGGACGGCAGCCGACGCTTTGGCTACTGCAGGCGCTTACTGGTGAGTGGGGCAATCCAGTCCTTGGGGGCTGGCAGGCCAGGGGTAGGCCCCGTGGCATTTGTGTGCCTGTGTGTCTTTCCGCGACTCCAGCCTGCCCCTTGTGCTGAGCTTCCCAACCCCCAACACACCCATGCACAGCTGGTACCCTCCTGGAACAGCAGGGCCCAGCCCAGAGTGGCCCCTCTGCGGTGACACTAGGATGAGATTGTCTACCAAGAGGAGGAGGGATTGGGCTGTGGCTTACTGAGCTATCTTTCTTTTTTGACACTTTGCCTATATTTGTTTTTCATTTTCCATGGACTTTTGGACTCTGGGTGGTTGCTGGTCAGAACCTCTGCAGGATCTTGTTGCCCCAACAGAGCACATTAGATTATTAGATTGGATAGGGACTTCCTCACCACCATGTTAGGTAGCGTGTTCAGTGCCATGCTGCAGGCATGGGATGAGATGGACACATGTCTGATGGAGGAAGTTATGTGGTCACTCACTGCCATCAAGCTGAGCCCACCAGAACGTCCCCTGTGCGTTTCCAAGACTGTCACTCTTTACGGGAGTAGAAAGCCTCATCTTTGACCTGAGGAGTGGCTGGTGGTTTTGAACTGCCGAACGACTTTGTAGCTCGCAGCCCACTGTGTTACTTCTCCACCCCCGGGCTCCTGCACCCTCAGCCGAGACAGGAAAGGCAAAAGGAGCAGACACTCACGAGTTCAGCTTCTCACCAAACAGTTGTTGGCTCCTGAGGGGCGGACAGGAGAGCACGATGTGGAGATCACCTGAGGGGTCCCATGCCCCACAAACCCTGCATGCATGCATATGGGCTGCAGTGAAGGGGACTGGACTTGGTGCCACTGGGTGTGTTTCATCGCTTGCCAGGCGAGGTGCCGTCCGGAGGCATTTTCTTTCCTCCTCAGGACAAGCAGCCCAGGAGGTCTGCTCTGCCTGTCTCTAGCTCAGGAGACACTCCGGCAGGTGGAAGGCCTTGTCCAAGATTAAACCACCAGGGAGAACAGAAGCAGTCAGGTGCTCTTGGGGCACCCCATGGCTGGTGTGCATTCTTGGGTGTCTGGCCATCGGGTGCCCTGGGAGTGGGGCTGTGGAAATGTGGAGCCGTATCCACGCCAGGTGGAGGCTAGCCCTTCTGGGACCCCAGGGTGTCCAGAGTTGCCTGTGCAGGAGCAGAGGCCACTCTGCTGCTCCCTGCCGCCCCCAGGGAAGCCTCTGTTTGTCCTGGCCTGCGCAGAGGGCTGGGCTGGGTCCCAGCCAAGGGGGCTGGCGCTAGCTCGCTAGCTCGGCATTCCTGCAGATTGGACACAATGATTCTAACCCAAATCCCACATACTTGATTTAATCACTTGGGCCTTTCGTGGAGGCGGGGGGGGGGGGGAGGAGAGAGGAGCGAGGAGCGAGTTTCAGGCCTAATATGGACAAAAACAGATTCTGACTTCTCTTTAGATTGGTGACGTGTGGCCAGCAGGTCTGGAGACTGAAATAGCCCCATCTGCATTTGCTTAGCGGCCTGCACAAGGGGCGGGGGTGGGGGTGGGGGGGCAGCACCTGCTGTTCTGCCTGCTCCCTCTCCCCCTCCCCCTCTTCACAGCCTGGCCAGTCCCTCAGGTCTCTGGCCCAGGGGCAGCCCTAGAGCCCTGCCATCCTCGAGGGAGGAGGGGGCGGACTGAGCCCAGCGCATGGGGGCTCCGGGCCAGGGAGCCCTCGATATAGGTCTCCCTCCCCGGTCACCCACCTGTCTCATCCCCGTTTGTTCTTTGTTCTTCTTTGTTCCGTGAAAGGGAAAACAAGACCAAATGAAAACACAGCCACCTAGTGTCCCTGTAGGGCAGGGCAGAACTGCCCCTGTGGGTGTCCGAACCCTCATCTTCTTCCCAGGTTCAAACCGCCGACCTTGTGGTTAGCAGCCCAATACATAACCACTATAGCGCCAGGGTTCTCCCTGGCTACACGCATACAGTCCCAGGATTTCGACTTGGGCAGATGGCATCATCGTTGTGAACTCAGTTCCTTCACTTATAAAATGGGCATACTATCACAAGTTCACTTGATTTCTAAAGTCCTAAGCCCCAGAGACTCAGAGAAAACAGAGTTCCCTTTTCTGTCTGTTTTCCACTTGCCCTCTTGGAATGGCAAAAAGAGCAATTCCCAAAAGGGATGTTTTGCAGAATGTGCCCCAGGGGTGAAAAGGGGGGGGGTAGTAGGGTGGGCACACGGCTGTGTCTTGCTCCTAAGAATGAACATTACCACGAGTCCTCTGATTACCTGGGACCCTAGCCCAAAGGCTGTAGCACCACAGACCGCCCCCATAGTTTCTGTCGGGGTACATCACTGGGAGCAGCCCATGCTGGGCCTGGTGGGAGCGGAAGCCCCCTGACTAGAAAAGAAGCCTTAGCAGAGGCTGCCTTTGAGCCTGGTGGAGGAGTACAGGGATCTGGAAGAGGGACAAGTCTCCCTCAGTCCCCAGGTGAAGGAGTCACCCATGGTAATCCAGCATTCTCTGTGTCTGTCTTCCCCTCCCCTCCATGCCCCATGCCCAGCCAAGTGGGAAGGGACCTCGGCTGCCAGAGGTATACTGTGTCATCAGCCGCCTTGGCTGCTTCGGCCTGTTTTCCAAGGTAAGAGGCTCCTGGCTTGCGTCCCTCTCTTCCCCTCCCCTCCCCTCCCACAGCGGACAGCTCTCTTTGGAGTATCTGCAGCCAGCTCAGAAGAGAAAACCACCTGCTTGTGTGCGTGTGCGTGTGTGTGTGTACAGATGTATGTACGTATGTACATGGGTGTGAGGGAGGAGAGAGGACAGAGCGAGTACAAACTCGCTCTGACACCCTCCTCCTTCCAAAGCCTGGCTCTCACCTAGCCAGCTGGCATGCCCCAGCGTTCACACTTCCCATGTCTGCTCACCAGAGCGAAGCTGGAGCCCTTGGGGACAGAGACCATGGTGGGGAGGGGCTGGGGGAGGACCGAGCGAGACACTTTGCAGGGTTATTATAACCCCTGCCTTTGCCCCTCTGCTGGCTTGGCTCCTGAGGACAGGCGGGTACCCACTGAGGGGAGCAGAGCAGGCAGTGGGGGTCCTGGAAGTGGGGAAGCAGAGTGTGAAGACCCAAGCAAGACAGTCCTTCTGCCCGGCAGCGTTGGGCCTGGGAGTTGGGCAAGGGCAGCGCCCTGATGCCCCTCCTCGGGCTGCCGGTGGTGGGCACAGGTCCTGGACGAGGTGGAGCGCCGGCGTGGGATCTCTGCCGCCCTGGTCTACCCCTTCATGAGAAGCCTCATGGAGTCCCCCTTCCCTGCCCCCGGGAAGACCATCAAGGTGAAGACGTTCCTGCCGGGGGCCGGCAACGAGGTGAGGGCTGCAGCTGTCTCTTCCCTCGGGTTTGGGGGCGGGGGGGGGCTGGGGCGCCGGAGTGGCCGGTCAAGCTGGCAGTGTCCAGAGGTGCGGCACCCACCGCACCCAGACAGTAGATCCTGAGAGTTGACTGAATGAACTGTAACAGCTGCCCGTCTCGGCTCCCCTGAGGAGCCTTCCCTGACAAAGCCCCGGTGCGTGCCCTACCCACCTTCCCTGGAGTCTGTCATCAGTTATGTCCTGGACAGTGCGGGGACGTCAGTAGGATACTGCCCCCAGGGTCCTCATGCAGTTTATCTCAGTGGGAGCCCCTGGCGTCTGCACACAAACAGGTCCTTCCCACATGTGTCAAGTGAGAATAACAAGGGCGGGTAGCTGCCTTAGATGAAGCGGGTCGCAAAGGCCCCCTTTGAGGAAGTAAAATTGGAGCAGACATCTAAGGCTGAGTCAGAAGCGGCCCAAGGGGGAAGGAGACAGAGAAGAGTCTGGAGCAGAGGAGTTACTCCAGGTCAAGGAACATGGAGGACAAGGCTGAAGGGGCAGCTCGTCTGAAGGTCAGGGCTGAGAGGAGCTCTAGGGCTGTTAGAGGCAGTTGGTTGCCTGGGTGCTGTGACAATGGCTACCAACCCACTGCCATCCAGTCGCTGCCAATGCACCGTGACCCTCCAGGTCAGGGTAGAACTGTCTTTGTGGGGTTCTGTAAACAACAAGAAAGCCCAGTCTTTCCCACACCGAGTGGCTGGTGGTTTTGAACTGCTGGCCTTGCCGTTTGCGCCACCTGGGCTCCTGGAGAATGACCTGTAGAGGCACGCAGAAGGGGGGTGGTCAGCAGAGGAGCTGTGTCACTGGCAGGTGCCCCGGGGCATCCCTGGAGGGGCTTGCTGAGGGACAAGGGGCTTCCCCTGTCACTGAAGGGCAGGTTGGTAGTTTGTAGGTTCCAGAGTCCCATCTGATGGCTAGTTTTGTCAAAGCAGGCCGCTTCTGAGGGGATGGTAGATAACGAAACGGCGGGGCCCAGGAGAAGAGAGGAAACACGTTTGTGTTGTTACAGAGAGGAGAAAAGGGACAGATTAGGGAAACATAGTCAGTGTGCCAGGCAGTGCAAAGGCCCATTTAAGGTCTTCCTCTCGCCTCCCTGCCCCCCCCCACTCACCCATAGTCGAAGGAGCTTGGGGGGGGGCGGATCAGGAGCAGGACAGCAGACCCGCCCTGTAGTCCAACATCATTCTAGGCGTTGCGTGGCTCAGGGCTGGGCGACTCTCACTCCCTGAACCCGAAACCCACTGCTTTTGCCTCGAAGAACCCTCCCATCCCATCCCACCTACCCCCTGCTGCCTTCCTAGCTGTGCCATGCAGCGCCAGCATCTTGGGTGGAAAGCACAGGACGACCTGACACAGCCTGGGAGCTTCCGCTCTGCCCCCAGAGAGGGGAGCTGAGCTCTGCATGCAGGGCGAGAGCTGGCATCACTGTGATGATGACTGCGGGGGGAGGAGAGGGTGCAAAGCCTTGGGGTGTCATAGTGGTATGGTGTCCTTTCAGCCTTTGCCATCTGTACCCGTCGCTGAGCCTTCTGGGAGTTCACATCGTGGGGTGTGTGTGGGGGGAGACAGTGGAAACAGATGACTGCAGCGACTAGTGCGCATCCCTGCGCTCTGTTGGGGCCCGTGGTAAGCAAGGAGTTAGGACTGGGGACCCCATGAGATGCTGTGGGGCAAAGCCCCTGGAAAAGATTGTTCAGGTAGGACAGGGCTCTGAGAGGAACTGAGCTTCCCACACTCATGTTTGGGAGGCCTGCGGCGTCCATGCTGCTGGCTGCGGAAGGGGCCCGGCAGCTGGCTGCCAGTGGCCTCAGCAGTTTGTCCCCTGCTCCACTTCTAACTGCCAGGATCATCCGAAACCCCCGGCCCCTCATCCCTGCCCTGTGCTGTAGCACTGTCCTTGGACACCGCCCTCAGGAGAGCCGTGCTACCTTGAAGTTGTGGAGTCGCTAATCCTCCCTGGCATGGGGGCGATGAGGGGGCGAGGGTGGCAGGGCTGACTTAGCCTCTGAGCGGGAAAAGGGAGGGGGAAGGGCCACCAGGTCCCTGGCACTGCCTCCTCAGAGATGGCTGAAACATCCCCATGGCCTGGAGACCAATGGATGCTAGATCGTGGGCTCTGGTCAGCGCAGGCACCAGGACACCTGTCTGGGAGATGGACAGGAGGACGCTGCAGGGAAAAGCTGTGCTCAAAGAGAAATGAGCTCTGTCTCTTTCCCTTTCCCTTCACTTCTTCATTCAGGTTCAGGGGGTTCCTTCCGAGAGAGAGAGAGAGAGAGAGAGAGAGAGAGAGAGAGAGACAGGTGTCTCTCTCTCTCTCTCTCTCTCTCTCTCTCTGCCCCCCCCCTCTCTCTCACACACACACATATCTCTCTCTCTCTCTCACTGCACTTGGAATTGGACTCACAGTTTGAGTGCTCTGGGGCAGGGCTGTGGCCTGAAGAGATGAGACTGGACCTCGCCGCCCGGTGGGGAAGATGTAGAGCCCTGGAAAAGAAGGGTGGGTGGGAAGGGGCCAGCCACTCCCAGTGGCCTGGCGTGGGGAGCCTGGGGTGGCATCCACTTGCCTCCCCTCCTGCAGGTGTTAGAAGGTGGCGTAGGGAGCTCAAGGTGGCACCCACTTGCCTCCCCTCCTGCAGGTGTTGGAGCTGCGGCGGCCCATGGACTCCCGCCTGGAGCACGTGGACTTTGAGTGCCTCTTTACCTGCCTCAGCGTGCGCCAGCTCATCCGCATCTTCGCCTCGCTGCTGCTGGAGCGCCGGGTCATTTTTGTGGCCGATAAGCTCAGGTAAGGCCCAGCAGGCCCTTAGGAACCCAGTCAGTAGGCGGGCGGTGCCTGTGGGTTTGCATGGTGTGGTCAGCATCTCTTGGGGCAGGCCAGCCTAGCAAGCCCCAGGGGAGACTGGTTAGTAGAGGGGCCCCTGGAGGCCTTGGCCCAAGGGGATTCTTGGGGATTCCTTTGCTCCTCTTGTCCTGATGTCCCTGGACAGTCTAGGTTACCTGCTGTGTGCTGAGATGAAGGCCCCTAGAGAAACTTCCTCTTCTGGCCTTTTCCTTGACAAGCCCAGGATTCCTGGGGCGGGCCGTGAGGGAGGGTCGTCTCCCGTGTGAATGAGGGAGTAGTTGCATCATCAACTCGACTCTACACAGGTTTTCTGAGACTATAAACTTGATGGGAACAGACAGCCTCATCTTTCACTCAAGGAGCAGCTGGTGGATTCGAACCACCAGCTTTGCAGCTAGCAGCCCAGGGCCTAACCCACAGCGCCACCCTGGCCCCCTTCCTGAGGCATAGGAGGAGGTGAAGGAGGAAAAGCCAGAGGCACCGACTTTTCCAGACAGTTCGAGTTTGGAGACAGGAACCAGCCCCTGCATGTCCCTGTTACAGCCTCCTAGTTTCTGAAGGGACAGTTTGAGGTATTCTGCCGACCCTGTTGGACAGTGAGTTTGGTTTGGGCTTTGGTCTGTCAGGTCTGACCAGCTAGAACCAGCAGGGCTGGTGGCTTCAAGAGGCCCCTCCCGGCGTGTCTCCTTCAGGCCCTGGCTGCCCAGCTGCGATGCCCCTCTTGGCCAGCCCTTTGTGGCCTCTAGCAGTGCCTGGGCCCGAGGTTCCTTTTCCTGGAGAATCCACTGGCTCACCCTGGGCTGTGGCTCCCTATCCCTTTCCCTGCCCCCAGCCCAGCCCTGCAGGGTTATGAATACAGCTATTGTTCCCCTGGACTGCAGCTGCCTGGGAGCACATTCCAGGGCCCTGTAGGGAGGAAGGGCTCTCTGGTCTTGGTCAGACTGGGCATCCTAGTTCTGCCAAGCTTAGAAAAGATGTCCAGAGTCTTTTCTCTCACAAGGGCTCCTGCTTCTGCCTGGAGAGGGGAGGGGCGGCAGCTCTGTGATGGGCCCGCTTCTGTTCTGTTGCTCTCGGTTTTTTTTTTTTTAAGGTTTTCCACAAGTTTGGAATCCTTTGATCTTGTTGTGGGATTGAGATTGGGCTGGTCTGGTCTGGGGCAGTGCACAAAACCTCTCAGCCCCACTCCGCACCCCCCTGGAGATTGTGGCACACTGTGACCTCCCGCTGAGAGAGCCCCTTCCCCAGATCTCTTGAAGGAGGTGCAGGGGCACCCCTCAAGCAAGGCCCAGTGGTATTTTAGGGGGCGCTCAGGCACAGCCAAGCAGCACAGGGCACTGGCTGACAAAACACGCATGACCCTCCAGAGCTCTTTCTTGTTCCCGTCACAGAATGGCTCTGTGTTCTCTGGCTGGGGGAGTATTCCCTAGAGAGCCCGGGGCTTTTGTGGCGAATAGTGGGGCCCAGAGATGTGAGAGGGGCAGGCTGGAAACTGAGCCGGCTCCTGTGCCTCTGCCCCCTCATTTGTCACAGATCCGCTCCGCACAGCTGAGCGCGGCTCAGGGTAGGCGTGTGTACTGCAGACACACACTCAGGTCCCTTCAGTCATTGTGTTGAGTGACGTGGCCTAGAGGCCTGGAGCCCCCTCCAGGCCAAGAGAGGAATGACCTCAGTGAGAGGAGTGAAAGGGAGGGAGGAGCACCTTTGACCTGATAAGAAGGGAGCAGCCTCCTCCCCTGCTGGGACCGGGACACTTGGACTGAGAGCCAGAAGGCCGCCTGTGTCCTAGCTCCGCCACATAAGACCAGCCTGGCTGTCCCAGGGCACCCAGGCCTCAGCTGTAAAACGAGGAACCACTTAGAGGACTCCTGTGGGACCCTCCAGGTCTCAGCATGCGTGAATCGGGGATCAACTCCTGCTCATCCTTACCTTTGTACTCCCAAATCAGAGCAGGAGGTGAGGTCAACCTGTGGGACACTGGTGGCCCTTAGGGATAGGACATGTGTGTGTGCGTGTATGTGTTCAAGTGTTGCGCCACACCTCCAAGACTGACCCTAAGCAGAGTCCTAAAGAGGTTGGCCCAGTGCCCTGGAGGCCCTGAGCCAGGGGAAGGTGGGTGCCTCCCGGTCTGTAGGTCTGACTCAGGCGCAGGCACCCTGCTCTCAGTGAGCATTGCTGTCCCACTTGGCCATTGAGCCTCAGAAGAGAATCCTAGCCCCAGGGTGTAGACCGCACTGGCCTGAAGTGGCTGGGCCTGCCCTCAGTGCCATCTGTCCGCCCACCAGTACCCTGTCCAGCTGCTCCCACGCCGTGGTGGCCCTGCTCTACCCCTTCTCCTGGCAGCACACCTTCATCCCTGTCCTTCCGGCCTCCATGATCGACATCGTCTGCTGTCCCACCCCCTTCCTGGTCGGCCTGCTCTCCAGCTCCCTGCCCAAACTGAAGGAGCTGCCCGTGGAGGAGGTGGGCCCTGGGGAGCAAATGGGGGAAGCGGGGAGGGGGAAGACGTGGGGATCGGCATCTTCCTGGTCCTTGTCCTTTCTCCCAGGGGAGGGCTCCCCCACTGCCCCCCTCTGCCTTACTGGTGTTCTCTGTGGGAACCTGGGGGTGGTCTGGAGGCTTGGCAAAGGGCACCCCAAATCACTGATGATGACTCCTCCCAGGCGCTGATGGTGAATCTGGGATCGGACCGGTTCATCCGACAGGTAAGTGCAGGACCAGTGATGGTGTCCACCCAGGGTAGGGGCTTGTCAGACTCAGGGTCCGGAAGAATCCCTGCCCTTCCCGCCCCACTCCCCCTTCAGGCCTCTTGGTTGAGCTCTTGCTCTGGCTGTTAGGGGTCACAACACAGAGCTTGGTGGGGAGAAATTGACCCAAGCCCTCTAGCCCACAACAGGAGCTGTCTTTCTAGTGGGTAGTATTGTTAGGTCGGGGTAGGAGGAGCGTGGCCCGGAAACCTGGAGTCCTAGCATCTGGACTTGGCCGCCATGGGGCCCCAGGAACCTGTATGGGTCTCCCATCTTCTCTGAGTCAGTACTCTCATCGCCAGGGCATTGGGAGATCACCGCCCTTGAAACGTGACCCAGGGGGTTAGTCGAGTGCCCTGCAGAGCTCCTTGGAATGGAAAGGGATCAGTTCCTCAAGGGAGTCCCCAGACTCTCTACACAGAACTCTGTGCCCTACGCACTGCATGGGCACCATGCGACACACCACGGACAGGGTGACGGACTCCGTGGTAGCAGGTATCAAGGTGTAGACGCTGAGCCAGAATGTCGAGACCTGAGACTAGCTGGGTGCAGAGACTTCGTGGGAGAGCTGTGCTGGTTAGACCACACACCCTGGGCATCCTTGCTTCCAGCCCAGGACAGGATGCTAATTGAGGCTTTGGCTACCACTTCTGTTGGCAAAGTTGATGCTCTATAGAATCTTTCCAGCCTTTCCTGGATGGAAGACAAGCTCCCTGCCCTGAGCCAACTGTGCTTCCCACCCAGAGTTGGGCAGATTTCATCAGGAGCCCTGGCTACCCACGCCTACGCCTCGCCAAAAGGGGCTGGTTCTAGTGAATGCCCCCAGTTCCACCACTTGGCTGAGGCCAAGTTTCTTAACCCTTTTGAGTCTCAGTTCTTCAAAACGCATTTGATTAACATGTCTACGTCATAGGGCTCTTGGAGAGTTAGATGACACAGGTAAGCTCTTTCTTACAGTAAACGGCTGCAACCGATGGCGAGGGTGGCCCCTCTGTTCTTGTCCCTCTGCAGATGGATGATGAAGACACACTGTTGCCTCGGAAGCTACAGGCAGCTCTGGAGCAGGCTCTGGAGAGGAAGAACGAACTGATCTCCCAGGACTCTGACAGTGATTCCGATGATGGTGAGCAGAGCGCATGGAGCCCCCTCTGCCCTCGATGGCTGGGCCTGGACCTCGAGTGGACCCTGCTTCTGTGCACCAAGCCCTTCTTGGCCCATGAGGTTTCACAATCGGCTCATAGTTTCATTCCAGCCTAGAATTTCCTAGTCCCATTCTCACGGGCTCAGAGAGCTAGACCTTGCCGGGTTTGAGGGGAGAGAAGACTTGTGTTTACTCACTTTGTTCAGAAATGTGAACAAGGTTGGTGCTGCTTCTGGGGTGGCCCAGGCTTCAGCGCTGCCCCCTTCCCACTGAAACCAGGAGTCTGAGGAGGGAAAGCCCCAGTGCTGGTGCCAACCACAGAAAGTCTTCGTGGGGACAGACACTTAATTTATCCTGCCTCTCGGGCCTGGCCTCCCGCCACTGCAGGATGGAGGGAACATCCTCTTCCTGAGGGGCCAGGGAGACCACGTAAGGTGTGGGCAGCGGTTCTCTGGACCTCTGATTTCCACTCTCATTCACCCACCCAGACTCCCTTCACTCTGTAGGAGTGACCCATGCCCACGTTGGGAGATTGGGCACCCCGGTAGCTTCTGAGCTAGTGACGAGCCTGTAAACACCAGAGATGAAGTTTCGAGAACAAAACTTGGCAGGAAGTTTTGTGGAGAAGAGAGGAGACAGCAGTTGCAGGCTGAGGCAGACCTGCCGATCCTTGCCCTGAACCTCAAAGATGTCCTCTTCCCTTCCAGAATGTAACACCCTCAGCGGGCTGGTGTCGGAGGTGTTCATCCGCTTCTTTGTGGAGACCATTGGGCACTACTCCCTCTTTCTGACACAGACTGAGAAGGGGGAGAGGGCCTTTCAGCGAGAGGCCTTCCGCAAGTCTGTGGCCTCCAAGAGCATCCGCCGCTTCCTGGAGGTTTTTATGGAGTCCCAGATGTTTGCTGGCTTCATCCAAGACAGGGAGCTCAGAAAGTGCCGGGCCAAGGGTAAGGCTGGGGGCTGAGGGGCCGGCAGGGGGGAAGGTGGGGGGTGCCCTTAACACTTTGTCTTCAGATAGGAACTTCCAAGGGCGCTTGCCTCTCCCCTCCTCTTCCTAAAGAACAGCAGCAAACTCAGGGCCACCAGGGCCATCCCGAGACCGTAACTCTCCACGGGAGCAGAGAGCCTGGCCCTTCTCCTGCAGAGTGGCTGGAGGCTTCGAACCGCCAACCTGCACCGGTTAGCGGGCCAGTGCGTGACCCCTACACCAACCTCCCCTCCTCCTCAGAGGATACCACACTGAGCCACTGAGGGGGTTCTGGGAACCCAGCAAGGCCCCTGACGGGGAACTGGGCTAGCTGCCTGGGTTAGGTTGGTGGCAGTCTCCCCTCAGGGCAGAGGGGCATCTTCTCTGTAGTTATTTCATAAGCTTTGCTCTAGGGTCTTTTTCATTTCCCTAAGCCCTCTCCTCTGGGTGTTGACTTCTTCATTCCACCGAGACTGTCCACTGAGGGCAGGGGTGGGGAACCTTCCTTCTGCCAAGGGTCTTTGGCATATGTAAGACATCACTCGCAGGCCCCACTGCTGGTCCAAGATCTAACTCACTCAGCCCAGTGTGGTGGCTGCAACTGCTGCTCTTGGGTGAGGCCACGGCTGATGTCAGGTGGTCCTGAGGATTTCTCTCTTGAGCCTTCAGTTCATGCGGCAGCCCCTTTTCTAGACAGCGTGGGGCAGGGATGGGTGAGGGCAGCTCTGGAATCAAGCGTGGTGACGCATCTCAGTGGTGTGTGCCGGGAGGCAGGATCCCCAGGACAGTCTTGCTGTCCGCAGTAGAAACCACTGCGAGGGCATCAGTGACGGTTTGGATGCTCCTTCAAATCGTGATCCCAGATCCTTGGTTTCTCCCTCTTGTGCCCACGGGCCCCCTTCACTGCAGCCATCTCCCCTTGCCTTTTTCCAGTGCGGTTCTGTTCCGTGCTCCTGAGCCTTCTCCCGCTTCTGCCCAGGTCTGTTTGAGCAGCGAGTGGAGCAGTATCTAGAGGAGCTCCCAGACACAGAGCAGAGCGGCATGAATAAGTTTCTCCGAGGCTTGGGTGAGTTGCCTTGTTCCTGAGAGATGGTCCATGCTTCCCAAGAGAGGTTCAGCTGGGTGACCTTTCCCTCGGAATGCTGACTGGATGCCAGGGGGTGCCTATAGTGGGGCTGGGGAGGTGGGCAGAGCAAGACGAGGTCCCTTGGTGACCACAGAGTTTCTAGACCAAGGGGCCCAAGGACGATGCACACAGGATTTACCGAACTGCAGAACCAACAGAGACGAGAGGCCCACTAAGGTGTTGGGGTACACACTTCCCTAAGAGTGTGTCCTGTCCAAGCTTCCCTGGCTAGCACCTCCCCTCACTAGGTCCACCTCTCTACAGAGCTCCGCCAGCAAGCCCACAGTCAGTGTGCCTCGGATTCAGGGGGAATTGACTCCGAGGTGAAGTGGTTTGGCCCAAGCCTTACCGTGATCACACAGTGCCCTGGGGTGGGGGTGGGGGCTCTCGTGTGCTGTGACCTGCTTTGTCACAGCTGCAACCATCTTCCCCAGCCATGGGGTGGAGGCCGCAGGAGCTGCTGGCGCTGACACGGTTTCACTCTGGTCCTCTCTGGCACACAGGCAACAAAATGAAATTCCTCCACAAGAAGAATTAAACCGTTTGCCGAGCCGCGGAATCCAGTGCCTTGCAGAACCTGGAGCCTGGGCGGGGGTGGGGGTGGGTGCAAGCCTGTGACCCTGTGGGCTCCTGTGGCTGCACTGCCCCCACTGCCCCCACCCTCCAAGCCAGGACACCTCTGCCATCACAATATTCCCAGGAGACTGTTTGTAAATAATCTGCTGTAAGCTTTCCTATTTGGTTTTATTTTGTACTGAGCAAAGAGGATCTGGTAAATATTTGTATATTCCCGAGAGGCCGGGGCTTTCCTGCCCTGCCCTGCCCGAGCATGGAGGAGGTTTCGCTGGGTGCCAGTGACGGTCTCAGCCCAGCCTCAGCTCTTTCCCAGAGGCCCTGCAGCCAGTCTCAGGCCCTGCAGAGCACATGCTGCCTTGAGATGTACAGGAGACTTTTTTTTTTAATCTTAGAGTTTCTATTTTTTTCCCCTAGTTGTCCCCCACCCCAAGCCCTCTGTTTCTGAAAGGCAAGGGCCAGCCGGTCCCCATGTGCCGCACAGTTATCAGGCTCTTCGCCTGGCCCTCTCTTGCTCCTCCCACCCGTGAGATGGTCAGTGAGTTCCGGACATCCTAGCCTCCAGCTGTCAGTGCCCCTGGCAGGCTGCTGCCAGGGGTGCCACAATGCGGTACAGGCACCCCTCCTTCCCACTGTCTATGGGTGTTCCCAATAAACAGTGTACAGCGTGTGGGCCCACAGCCCCGTGTCTTTGGCTTCATTCGGAAAGTTCGCTCTCTGGGGAGGGGGCTGCCCCAGGCCAGACTGGGCGGAATCGAGCAGGCACGTTGGGAGTTCAGGACTTGATCGTGGGCTTAGTCAGTTACTGCACTGAAATGGGCTTCTCTGGCAGAGCTAGGAGGCTGGGCCTTAGAAGGCCCCTTCTCCCCACTCCAGCTGGGCTTCCCTCTGAGGACTGAAGCGTTCCCACTAATGCACAGGGCTCTCCCTGGCCGATCAGCCGGCTCCTAGTCAACCGGAAACCCTTCCTACGTCTTTGGCTGTCCTGACACGGCTGGAGAGGATGCCCTGTGAGAACGGACCCCAAGGCTTGGTCATAGTATGACCTATTGCTTATACCTCTCTGATGGCACTCTGTAAATTGCTGTGACCTGTCTCCTCTCCACCCCCCAACCTGGAGAAAACGCTGCTAAATGCTATGGGAAAGCAAGGAGAAAACTGGGTCACTGGCCTTTCTGCCCCCATCTGTGACCTGAGTAGAGCAGAAACCATAACCCCCAAGGTGGGGGCACTGAACTAAAACATACTTCATTAGTTTTGCGTTCGGGCCTGGCAGCATTTTCATCCTGGAAGTCTCCCCATCCTTCTGTCCCAAGCTCCCCATGGTCCTCTCCCGCTTCCACTCAGGCCTGCGCAGCCCCGGCTGTCAGAGGGCTGGGTGGCAAGGTGGAGACGGCTTCTCTTCTGAGGAAAAAGCCATCTTTGCCTAGGAAAAGGTGCCTATACTCAGCATTTGCCAGGAATCAGGGATTGGGGTCTTGGATCTGTGTGCGTCAACAGAGGGAGGGAGAAGAGTGATCAGAACCAGAAAGTCCAGAGCCCATTGCTCAGGCTGGACTCAAGACAGTCTTAGACGTGGATTTCTAATAACTACACAATCATAGTTTCCAAAGGGCACGATTTCTCTAACGTGATTCAAGCACTCTTAGAATGTAGGCGCCAACACTTTAAATTTTAAAATCTTTACGTATCTTTATAGCACAGGGTTGGTACATCTCTGGCCACAGCTCTGACCCAAATCAAAGCTCTGGTTCTGGCACAGAAAGGCTTGCAATAGAGGGGCGGGAGGATGAGAACGGAGGGGGAGGGGCTGGCTGTGTCCACACTCTCTGGTTTCGGATTGACCAAGTGCTCTGGGCTGTTCAGGTTCTGTTCTCATGTAATTTCAGGCCCTTAAAATCAGTGGTTCTCAATACTTCACTGCCCCCCCCACCAGTTTTTTTTAAGAGCAAATATAACTACCTCTTTTACTCTTTTTCAAATTTTTTCCCTTTTACTAATTTGAAATAAAATTCACAGATGATTTGCCTAAACATACCTTGTTGTGCATGGGGTTACTGCGAGCTGGCGGTTGACCAAAGGCCCATTTTGACTAAGCATTTCAGAACTCAACTGTGACTGCTGAGCTGATTCTGATTCACTGTGACCCCCCTTGTGTTTCAGGGTAGGGCTTTCTTGACTAGTCTTTACTGAAGGAAAGTTCAACGCTCAGCCGCTAGCCTAGCAGTTAACAGTTCAAATCCATCCATGGCTCTGTGGGAAAAAGACCTGGTATTCTGCTCCCAAAAAGACTACAGTCCAGAAAACCACGGACTAGTTCCATCTTGTAACCTGGCCTTGCTGTGAGTTCAAACAGACTCGACAGAGAACAGCCATCTACTACAGGATTGGTCTCTACTTCTCCTGAGAACAAAGAACGACACCAAAGATGAAAAGAAACGACTCTATCAGAGTAAATCTGCTTGTAGTATTTCTCCCAAGTGGGTGATACTATCTCTGTAGGGGGCCTTGGAATAAACTAGGGTGGAGATACCTACACTTCATTCTATAATACAAGCGTTCTTGTATTATAGACTGTAATACAAGTGTATTCATTTCTGAGGGGGATCGGTGGGGAGGCCCTGAGTTTTTTTTTTTTAACTGAAAAGGGAATGGTAAGCCAAGTAAGTTTGGGGGCTGTGGTCTACGTGAACTGCAGCCGCATGTACCCCCAAACCCAAAGAACTAGATGACGCCTGGCTTACCACTACCAACTGTTGTGGTCAGGACCCCAATGAATGGTCTGAGAGAACAGAAGACAAATGTAAAAACCCACCAACTTCACATGACTGTCTTGAGACACTCTTTAAACTTTGATCCCAAAGTAGCCTGAAGTCACTTGCAAATAAGAAATTGCCCCTCCCAAATACCACCTGTGAGTACTGTGCTTTTAAAAACTCATTCACACTCATGAGGGAAGGGGGAGCCGGGAGGGAGGGGAAAAAAGAGGACTTGATGCAAAGGGCTGAAGTGGAGCAAATGCTTTGAAAATGATTAGGGCAAAGAATGTACAGTTGTGCTTTATACAATTGATGTATGTATATGTATGGATTGTGATGAGTTGTATGAGTCCCTAATAAAATGTTAAAAAATTTAAAAATAAACTCATTCACGATGGATCAGTCAACAATGTCTTTAAAACAAAGACTGTCAGCATGCGGAAAACTAGTTGGATGGAAACATTCACTGCCCTTGAGTCGATTCCACCTCCGACTCATAGTGAGCCTGTAGAACTGCCTCTTTGGCTCCGAGGCTGTAACTCTTCACAGGAGTACAGGCACAGCCTCATGTCTTTTGAGGAGCTGCTGGTGGGTTTCAACTGCTGACCTTGTGGTTCCCAGCTCAATGCTAACCACGCCACCAGAGATCCTGAGGGTGAATACTGAGAATGCTCACAAATTGTGAAATGGGAACCTAAACTGCCGTGTAAACTTTCACCATACAAAAAATTTTAAAATTACACAAACACACACACATGGCACATAAATTATCTTACCTGAAACTGATCACCTATTCTTTCTCCTAGGTGGGTCCTGTCAGTGATTGGGCATAAACCACGTAAATATCTCAAATCTGACTGTCTAGGACTGACACTGACAAGTGCCCCATAGGGTTTCCAGGGCTGTAAAGAATTTAAAGTCATTTTACTGGGGACTCTTACAGCTCTTTTAACACTCCATACATCCATGTATCAAGCACATTTGTACATACGTTGCCATCTTCCCTTTCAAAATCCAGGGCTGTAACTCTTGAATAAGGACTCAGATTGTCACATCTTTCTCTCACAGAGCAGCTGGTGGGTTTGAACCGCTTGCTCTTCAGTTAAGCAGCCAAGCATTTTAACTACACACAACAGGGGTTCCTGTAACTGTATTATAAAATAGGGGAAACAATGAATTCTGAAGCTGGTACCTCAAATTACGGTGAATACAGTAGCTAACCCTATACACAGATCAAAGTGTGTATTAGTTTGTGTTACCAATGGTGAGATGGTTTTCTGGGATGATGAGCAAATTCTGGGCAAAACCATGTAAGCGCTGATTTATACAGTAGTTGGAACCCTAAATAACTAGGGAATAGAGAAGCTACAAAAAATAGGGGGAAACGAACTAGATAGGGGAGGGGAAACTATGTGTCAAACGGAATTAGTTTTTTATCTAGATTTTGCGTTGTGTAGAACCAGCCGTTCCAGTGCAAGACAGCTAGTGTTCTCTGGGGACTTCCCCTCCGTGACTGGACAAAAATGCTCCGATAAACAACCATCTCAAGTCCCCAGAGCAGTGTCCCAGTGGGCTGGTGCCCTCCGGAGAGGCTGCCAAAACGGGCCCCACCGGATTATAGGCGACAGCAGCTTAAATTGCCAGAGGGGCCCGGAGTCACTTTTTCTGAAAAGGGGCGGCTCGTCGCCATCTGGACCGTGCGGAGACCACACCTGTTGGGAAAGGCACCGGGCGGCGGCGAGGTCACGCTCCCGCCTCTCGCGCAGGGCGTCGTGGGCGGGCCCGCCGGAAGCGGCTGCGGGAGAGGCGGGGCCAGGGCTTGAGTGCCCCGGAACCAGAACCTTCCGTCCTCAGGAAGTGCCTCGCCGCAGGCCCCGAGCACGTCGCGGCTCCTCCCGCCAGCTTCTCCGGCCCTGCAGTGTAGGCGAAGGCTGCACACCTCCGGCGGGTGCGCGCGCCGGACGGCTGGTTCCACAGCGCACTGACTCACAGCGACCCCACGCGGTGGACGGCCCCTGCGGGTTTCCAAGGTAGAACTGGTTAACTCTACCAAGGCTCCTTAGAGCTGCAATATATGTGCGCATGGGAAATATTATGTAGCAGGCTCCCATTAAGATTGCTTCTGCACTAAAGTGCGGACCAAAAAAGGTCTCAACTCACACCCAATAGGTTCGAAATTGGGGGATGTTTTGCAATTCTTTAATCACTAGCAGGTGCCCATATTTAGAAGTAGCAGAATAGAGATAAGGGGGGGGGTTGTCTCTCCCATACCTCCACAAGGCCCCCTACAAGAGGTTGGGAGAAAACCAGGCATTAAACACCTACGAAGACCTTTATGGGGCATGCTCCAAGCCTCCCAAGCCAGGTGTGCCACCACGCCTCCCCTGCCGGAGGTATGTTACCCTGGCCAAGGGAACTGTCTCTTTCCACTTTACCTAGCTTCTGTCCTCGGGCCAAAAATTTCTCTTTGGCCTGAGGTCACCACGTGTGGGTGAACAGTCCATGAGGTTGCCTGTGTTCAGTTGTGGGCCCCAGCGTAGTTTGGCACACTTCCCTGAAATAGCCTGTACTTTTTGACTGTAAAACACGAAACTTATGCCCATTATAAACCAGGTTTCAGTGTGAATTCTCACGCAAAGCCAAGAACCAAGGCATTACCTACCAGACCTCAATGGCTTTTAGTTTAAATAAGCACACATGGAAGTACACCAGCCTGTGTGATCATGAGGTGTCCAGGGGGTTGTTAGAAGATCCAAAACATGATACCAAGGGCTCAAATGAAAAATGTTTTGGAACTGTTAATGGCGATGTATGTAGAAGTGTGCTTAATACAATTAGATGGATTGTTATGACTTATGGGGTTGGAAACCCAAAGCCTATCTGCAAACAATTGGTCATGCCCTCACAGAAGTTACCAGGGTACAGTATAACAGACAAAACATTCCTCTAGTTCTTGAATGCTTCCCCACCACTTACCATCATGATCCAGTTCTATGAATCTGGTCAGACTGGATAAAGAGCTCTCAATGCATGCAACTTAGGACAGATAATCCCTGCAGAGCAATACATGGGAATCATGAGGGTGGGATCCCATCACAAGGTTGGATATTCAGCAGCCCCAGGAGAATGAATAACAGAAATGTGGGTAAAGGGAGACAAGACCATGTAAGATGAAATTACATAGTTCAAGATTGGGGGAGGTAAAAAATGAGCTGACAACAAGGGCTCAAATAGAAGATATTTTGGAAATGTTGATAGCAACCTATTTGTACAAGTGTGCTTTATAGAATGTTGGATTGCTGTAATTTATAAAAGCCCCCCCCCCAATAAAATAAAAATTTTAAAGGATCTGAGCTAGAGATCATTGTGAATCTCTATGCCTGAACGGTCATGTCAAAATGTTAGTGGATTTGAGCTCAAAAGATGCACTGGCATAAAAGTGGGCTTGAGGTTTAAAACTTGCTTGTTCCAGACCCTCATATCATTAATTACACAATGCATCTAATCTTCCACACCCTTACATAAACCAAACCAGTCAAATATATCATGCCACCAGGGATTCTTTAAACTTTTCTAATGCAGGCTCATATGCCAGCTTCAGAAAAACTTCAGCCTGTACTTTGTAAGCTTTCAGTTGCTCAAGTGGCATTAACAAGCTACCCAAATTCAGCATTCACAACCCACCAGCTGCTGGAAGATGAGCCTCTGAATGCAAACAGCCTCCTGAATCCCAGAGGCAAGTCTATGGTCAGTTGGAACCAACTTGAAGGCAGGTGTCTCATGAATTCCTGGAATGGCTTAGCAGTCGCCCTGTGATGTGTGGACCTGTGTTCCAAAGGCTAAGTCCTCTAGTCCTTTGGAGCCCCATGGTGCGTATGTACATTACTCTCCCACTCACTATAAACATGAGCAGGTGTTGCAAGTAGACTGCAGTTTTAACAGGTAAAATGCCCACTTTATGGGAGTTTGGAAAATGCTCCCAGCCTCCTAAGTACTGGATTATCACTACCATAGTTTGAGCACTCTGCTGGAAACACGGGTTGTTTTACCCTATCCTATAGGGTCACTATGAGGGGCATTGACTAAATGGCAGTGAGCTTTAACTCTTTATGGGAGGACACAGAAGCGTTAAAGAACCTACATTTAGACTATAAGGGAAAAGCCATTTTCAACTTTTAATTAAACCTCCACGTAGCTTCAAGCCACCAGGACACAGGCCCCCCCAACACCCTTAATCTTCTCCTCAGCTCTTCTGCTGAAGAATTTGGCCTTTACGATGACGGGCTGCTTTGGAAGCTTACCCTTCCCCAGAACTTTGTAGTAGCCCTAGAAGAAAGAAATGGACTTGTGTCACACCAGGTTCCAATACTGACAGGTACAAAGCAAGATGCCCACCATTCCCATCTCCCAGGAGCCTGGTGCTGGCAGAGCATGTTTCTGACCTGGGCACTAGTGGAGGCACTGTTTGCCCCACCAGTGAATCAAGGCCAGCAGGTCCTCTCCGAGGACTCTAGCACACCAAGACAAGAGTTGTGTCAGGATGTGACTCTAGTCTCGGACAAAGCACAAACCCACTCAGCCATGCTAGAAAAGGCCTCATTGACCACCAGACTTGCTTAAGGGGCACGAGACAGGCTGGGAATCAAGATTTAAAGAAACTTGAAGTTTCTCATGGGGTCTGAGTTTAAGTCTCTTAAGAGTATGTAGCCTTGAATGACAATCATGCTCATTATGAATTTATTCTACAAGGAATCCAACACTGTTGAACGATGAATATACTCTCCATTAAAAAAGTGGGGAGCCAAGACAAGAAATACCACCTGGTTTGATCCTGGACAATTTAGAATTGACCAATAGATGGAATGACTTAGTAGCTAACTGGCTAAGTACACAGTAGAAGAAATCTGTAAAGGCAGCAAACCAAATCCACTCACCGATCGCACCACATCAATGATGGGAGCAGCTCCAGTCTTATTTTTGGCAGCATTTACCCTGGTCTGCTCACTGACTAAGGTCCACAATTTATCGAGGTTCACAGTTGGGCAGAAGTTCTGGTTCCTCTTCAAGTGGTAATGTCGCATACCGACTTTTCCAAAGTAACCTGGATGGCTGGGGAGAAAAAAAACACCATTTGGTTCACCCAGTCAAGAAGCTAGGCTCATCACCAAGTCAGTGGGCCCCACAGTGGTTACACAGGAGTGTAGTGTTATGACCAGCTTTTTAACAAGCAGCTAATATGTGGAGGCAAGGCCCCATCTCATTTCATGGGCCCAAAATGGGAACTCTAACTTCACAGTAGTTTATAGAAATTGCACACCCTGTTAACAAAGCTTGCCTAGGTATCAACCTGAGGCATGTCGCTAACCTGGTGACTGACTGTGCCACGAGACGCACAGCCAGTGAATAAGGTCAGCACTTACTCTCCGAGGGCTCTAGCACACCAAGGCAATAACCAGTGCCCAAGCGTGACTCTAGCCTCGACCACAAGGTCTCTTGGTTCCCAAGTGTTTAAAACCAGCCATTAAGAACAGCATGTGTGCGCTGCAAGAGGCTTGCCCCTTACTGGGGAGCTGAATGAATGAAGCCAGCCCACTCTGCCATTACCCCAGAGGGGCTGGACCAATTAGCAGTGAAAAGAGGCCACTCACTATTTGTCGAAGTTGATCCTGTGATGATGCAAGCCACCAGCATTACCCCGGCCTCCTGGATGCTTCCTGTGCTTCCCTGCCAGAACACAAAGCTACATGGTCCCTCATGTTCCCAAACGTATGTGCAATCAACACGAATCCTTTCCCCACAGCAATGCCTTCAAGACGCTGCATTAAAAATGTCTGCAGTTGTCTACGGCAAAGACACGGCTTTCCACTCCGTAGTTATACTTGTCCACAACATGGGGTTTTTTTCAGTATGTATGAGACCAAGCGTCCCTGGGCTGCTACATTAACTAGCAGACAGGGATAGTTAAGAAACAACTTCACTTTGAGCAGGGGGAACGACAAAATAGCACTTAACAGCTATATTGTAGTCTAAATCCTGCTGTCGCAGTACTCTTAAACCAACTCAACACGGTACTCCCAACCCGATTTGTATCTACCACTGACGGGGCAATTCTCACAGTACTAACCAGCCTCTCAAAAGAAATCAATAGCTGACGGCTCGATCCCATCAGAATCTCTACTAAAGAGTTATCTCGCCCAAAGCTCTACTAAACCACTTCTAAACCACTTACCTACTTCCTTCTAGACTAGCTAGGGCGCCGGCACCACGGGCCCAAGACCGCCCGGAGATGTCCGCACTTACCGATGCGGCCGTGGCCGTGGCTCACGTGGCCCCTAAGTTTCCGGGTCTTCCTCAGTCTGGAGGGCTGTGGGGAAACGGAAGCTTAGCAGTCGGTCAGCTTCAGGGAGAAGGGGCGCAGCTTTCCAGGCTGCGAGGTTCGGCAAAACCATGGCGGTGGGGGCTCAATCAGGGCTGCGGCCCGGGCCTCCTGCCCGCGTGCCCGAGATCCGCACCCCACTGAACACGCGGCCGCGGGCTAACCCCATCGCGCTCCCACGCCGGCCCCCACCAAGCACGGGCTGGAACAACCGAGCCAACGCGGGAATCGGAGGCTGGGAGCAGAGGTCTGCTACGGCGACAGCGGGGCGCAAGAACTACCTACCATGTCGGCGGCCGCGACGAAAGAGAACGGAGCTTGGCGAAATCTCGCGAGGTACCGATCACGGGGGCGGGCCGAACGCCCACTTCCGGCCAGAGGCGGGGTCTCGGGCGCGCCTTCCTCCCAGCCGCGCGGCCGCGTCGTGCGCGCCTCCTCTTTCCGTCTCCGTCGACTTTATTACGCAATCCCATTAGCCTTTGCGGCCGGGACCCTCCTCCGGGCCGCTTTGAGCGCAGCCTCCCGGGAGCTGGGCTCTCGAGGAATTCGGGTTGGCGGCTCCGTGGTGCTTGTTGTCGCAGCCTAGGCGACCCGGGCCTCTGCCGGACGTTTGGCCCGGAACCGCTACACCGACCCGGAAGGCTCTTTCCCAAGTGCCCAGGCCTTGGTCGCCCCGCGTGCCTCACTCAGTTTTCGGGGTTTTCCACGGCCCGGCGGTAGCCCTTGCTTGTCTGCCCCTCGGCCGCGGCGAGGTGCCCGCCCGCGTTCGACTCTGCCTCCCCACCCTCAGCACCTGCCCGCCCGCTCTCCTGAGAGCACGGCCGCGTTTCCTTTCTCCTTGCTCCGTCGTTCTAGGCGTCTCCGTAGTTCGAACTACGACCTATACTGCAGAAGTTTAATGGAAAGGACCATCCTCTCCTGGTCGTTCAGAATTCATATTCTTTCCAGTTTCAGCTTGTCTTCTCCCTGTGGTTTTCCACAGCCCTCCTCACTTCCATGCTGAACGCACTCGGCTCGGAAGCCGTCTAGACCCCCTTTCACCTTGTAAATTATCGGTGGTCTCTTTGGAAAGTGTGTAAACCCACGAAGGCCCCTCAGGGAGCTGGCTGCAGTCTCTGTAACTTCAGGTGACCAGTACAGGAAGGATGTGAGCATTACCCCGGGTGGCCCCTCCCAAATGACAAAGGTACCTCCTGACATAAACTTAAAAAATAAAACCACTGCAGCCGATCGAATCGGTAGCAAGAATCATAGCAACCCTTTGGACAGGGTAGAACTGCCCCTGAGGGTTTCTGAGACTATACTCCTTGACAGGAGTAAAAAGCCTCATCCTGCTGCAGATGGCTGGTTGTTTTGAACTCCGGACCTCGAGGTTAGCAGCCCAACTCATAACCACGACCCACCAGGGCTTAGCTATATAATAATTAAGGTTCCTTTCTGCCTGAACACTGTAGCCCGACAGCTTGTGATGCATCACATTCTTGTTGGTTTAGCCAGTAATAGCATGTTTCTTCTGTTTTTCTGAGTTGCAGCAGATTTTGTTCTTTTATCTCAAGAGGCATCTGGTTGCTCTATGGTCCTTTTGTTCATATCCTTTAAATAGTTTCTCCAGCCTTAATGTTTTAATTTTCACCTAACTTTACTTGACACCTGGGATGCCTTCCTCTTCTGGCTTAGAGGACCCATGCCCAACCTAGAAGGAGCCTTGATGGTGCAATGTTTACCTGTTGGGCTGCTAGCCTCAGGGTAAGCAGTTCAAAATCACTGGCCGCTTTTCAGGAGGATGAGGCTTTCTGCTCCCGTGAAGAGTTACATACAGTCATGGAAACCCACAGGGGTAGTTCCCACCCTGCCTTGCAGGGTCCCTGTGAGTCAGAATCGACCCGATGGCTGTGAGGTTAGTGTGTGATCCCAACCTAGGCCCAATGCAAGCATCTCCCTTTGTCAGACATTTCCAATGCAGCCAGTCACAATTGTTCACTTCTCCCCTTGTGCCGTCCACAATCTAACTCTGCATAATAAGTCTTTCCTCCTAGACCAAATTCCTTAAGGACCCCAAGACGATGTTTTTTAGTTTTGTATTCCCAGTTCCAGACATGCCATATATGTTCAACAGATGATTGCCGGATGAGTAATGAATGTACTTATCCTCACCTCCATGTAGTGATAGAATTAAAATAATTTGACAGCCAGTTCGCTGTCCTAATGAGCATTTAAAATATTAAAAATTATAAACAGGTGTATTATTTCAACATGATATCAGAACACTGCTGTTGTGCAGATGAATGTTAAAAAAGAGGAGTATAAATTTGTGATTTCCACAACGAGCGGCTTGCTAGCTGCCCACGTTAGAGAAAACCCTGATTACAAGTGCCATTTTAACAACTGGTTCACCAAACTCAACAAACAATTCGGTATCAGTTCTGTTGAAGGAGTGCTAGCCAGCTGAATCCCACCACGACCACCAGGTCTTCATTACTGCCCCCCCAAATGAGCCAATTGACTACCCTGCATCGATTCGGACTCATGGTTACACTATACGGACAAGGTAGGACTGCTCCTGGGAGTCTCCAAGACTGTCAGTAGAAAACCACATCTTTCTCTGGCTGGTGGTTGTGAACTGTTGACCTTGCAGTTAACAGGCCAACTCGGAACCCCTCCGCCACCAAGGCTCCATCTTCATTCATAGTGGTAGAGAGCTGTTCTTCAATTGAGTCTGCTCCTCTCATTTCTCATACCACTTCTGTCGTGTTCTACCACTTTAATTTCTTTTTCTGAAAAAGCTCTTGCCTTCTTCCTGCCTCTCCTACTTTCTGTTCAGGTTCTTCTGACTTTGCCCTCTAGCGTAAGGTGACCAGAGTTTAACATTGGTAATGGGGGACACCATTGATAAAACCCATATCCTGGTGAAATAGCCACATGGCAGCTGAAAACCGCATACCCTAGCTTGTTGTGCATTCTTTCCAAAAATAGGGACTTTTAAAAAAATGCCGTGGGATGCGGGAAAAATTGTTAAAAATCGGGACTGTCCGCCCAAAGCAGGACGTCTGGTCGCTTTAGTCAAATGTTGCTGCTCCTCAAGCTTCTATCTTTGCCCCTCTCATCTTTTCACAGTGCAGTGTTACTGGCCACACTCATCTGGGGAGACTTCCCATCTCTGTTTCTGAACTCTACATCCCTATAATCATTTAATTACAGGTTAGTGTCCTTGGACATGCTACAAATAAGTACCTGAAGAACTGAGTCTTCCCTGCTTGATGGTGCCTTTCTGGTGTTCTCTATCTTGGGGTAGAGTGCCACCATATTCTACTAAATCAGTAGTCCTCAAACTACGGCCTGCGGGTCACATGCGGCACACTGGGTGTTTTTGCCCCCCTCTTTTTACTTCAAAATAAGATATGTGCAGTGTACATAGGAATTTGTTCATAGGGTTTTTTTAAAAACTAAAGTCTGGCCCTCCAATAGGTCTGAGGGCCAGTGAACTGGCCCCCTGTTTTAAAAGTTTGAGGACCTCTGTACTAGATAATGATGCCAGTGAGACCTCAAAATTGTTCCAAGCTCTCTTCTAGTTCACTGTCTTCATCCTCTTTTGTTTCTATAAAAGCACAAGTGCCACTGCCTTCCTTCAGGCCCTCACGTCTTACCTGGATATTGAGCACCCGCCTTTCAGTGGTCACTCTACCTGCATTCTAGCCCTCTTCCCATCTTTCCCCCGTTCAAGGTAAATCTCACCCAAAGTCCAATGCATGGCTCGTCTGTCTGTCCAATCTTACCTCAGCTTCTCCTCTATGGAAGTGCTCTATTGCAGTCGAACGTACATCCTTATTGCGTTTGCTCTTGTCGGTTCTCATGCCCCGAGTGCCCATTCCCTTCCTAACCACGTATCCCAAAGCTTCCTCTACTCAAGGCCCACCTCATAGTCACAGGCACAAGAGCTCCTGGCAGTTTATAAAGTGCATCTCCCACGAGAGCAGCACCACGGGCTCTCTTTTATGAACAAACCAAGCCCAGAGAAGTTGAATGATTTGCCCAAGGCTACATGAGAAGAGCTCAAGCTAGACTTACCTTTTCTCTCCTAAGCCACCTGCTTTTACCTCAGTGACCACTCCCTCTCTGACCTCACAGCATTGTGGTTTCCATCACCCCTGAAGTCCTTGATCACAGTCCCTGTGGCCAGCAGAAAGAGGGGCTTTGAAGTTGGGGCAGGGTCTAAGAAGAGATCATCCTCAGGCTGAAATAGGACTGGCTCGTAAAGTCCACAAGTGATGCGTTGTGCTACCTGTAAAGTTCCCTTGGCGGATGGTCTGTGAATGGAGGTAAGTTGGGCAGAGCCTTGGGAATGGAAGGTAACCCCCTGTTGTCTTGTCATAAAGCGAGGACCAAGACTGGCCAGGGGCTGGAGATAGTGTTCTGAGTGTGCTTCCGGATAATTTGCCAGGCTCCTCTTAAAGAGGAGGGATATTCAGTCTCTCAGGCCACCTGGCTGAGTGAGAGGCCACCTCAGTGCCTGGCATTCTTCTCATTGAGCCTTTGATCTTTAAGGTGGAGAGAATGCCCTGAGCATTTGTCTAACTTGGTTTTCTAACCAGCTCTCTCTCCATCACAGAGTCCTGAGGTGGTTTAATAATAGGCACATGTGGGGTTCATTCAGGGTGGGTCAGCTCCGAGAGCAGAGAAGGTTGAGTTTTAGTCCCACCAAAGTGGAGGCGCAACCAGACATTAGTTACAAGGTGACCTGACCCTCCCTGCCAGGCAGCCAGGGCCATGACCCAGGAAAGGCCTCCTCCTCTGTGACATCTCTCCTGAAGCAGGGGGGTGGTCTGTGACATCCCTGGTCTCTGGCCTCTGGGTGTGCCTCCTGCAGAGAGACAAGGCCTCAGAAAAGATCCGTGACAAAGGCCTAAGGGAAATGGTGGCAGGCAGCAGTCTGGCCAGGCAGGTAATATTGGCGAAGCCCTTTCTTGCTACTGCAGGTCTCTCTGCAGGTGCCTCTCCCTCTCATCTCTGGGGCCCTGAGTTCACCATTGGCAACAGCCGTGTGAATGGATCTAGACTCGGCGTCTGCTCTCCGCCTTTAGACTGATTTATTTTATGTACAATAGGCAGAGACAGGTACAGTGAGAACTGGAGAAAACTCAGAAATCCAACTCGATTTGGATTTGAGGGTAGCGGGAAGGCAGTAGAAAGGACAGGACAGCATGAAAGGGAACTTGGAAAGAGCACGTAAGGAGTCAGATCTACAGTGCTGTCTTCATTTCTGAATATCGCTTCTCAGCCCTGTCTACCTGGAGACAGACATCTGCAAAGCCAATGATCACAGTACTCAATGCCTTCCTCCTCGGCTCTGCATTGAGGACTCTGACCATTTTCTACATCATTACCCAGTCTTCATTATTGCTGCTGTTAACGGCTGAAGGGTGGTTTATCTTCAGGATGTGCTATAATTTACCACAACATTTCCCCCCTTTCATGCATCTCCGTTTTTGTTGTTCTGTGTTTTTTGCTACTGGAGACAATGATGCACTGAGCATTTGTGTATAGATATTTTTTCCTTCTATTGAATAACTTGCCTAGGATAAATTCCCAGGGGTGAAATTACTGGAATATAGAGTACAACTATTTATATGATTCATTTGATATTGATTTTTTCAAATGGATTGTACAAGTTTATACAGTTGCAGTATGTATACTTTCCACTTTCATGCCAACATTATCAGGTTTAGGGGTGTTGTGGTTTTTTTTTTTTTATATACTTATAGACTCGAATATAAGCCAACCCGAATATCAGCCGAGGCACCTAATTTTACCACAAAACTGCATTAAAAATATGCTGAAAAACTTGTCTTATACTCAAGCGTATATGGTATGTGACATTTAGGGGGAAATCTATCAGCCCATAAGTGGGGTTGTCTTCAGCACAAAGTAAAAATAATGTAACTCAGAGGTAAGAGCTTTCTAAGAGTCTTTCAGGTGTCCAATTAAAAAAGATCTCATTGTAACACAAAGCAGTTATAGTCCTAGAATTCTGTTGTAAAATGAGAGTAAACAGTGTTTGCTGCCAATGATAAAACTCAACTTCTCGAGCAAAAATGAGACCATTGGAAAACCTAGAGCTGCTGATAGGAGCTTGCCAGTTTCCCCAAACTTACTCTTTTCCTGATGTAATTGGAGGTATTAGGAAGAAGTGTGATTTTTTTTTTGCTATTGTATAATGAAATTTGTTAATATTTGTGGTGGCCTGAATAAATCATTGAACCAGTATTTTCCAAAACACTTGTTTGGTGTTATAAAAG
Organism: Tenrec ecaudatus; assembly: GCF_050624435.1. Lineage (NCBI taxonomy): Eukaryota > Metazoa > Chordata > Mammalia > Afrosoricida > Tenrecidae > Tenrec > Tenrec ecaudatus. The sequence continues at coordinate 61,963,066 of NC_134533.1, forward strand.
AAAAGGCAAGGCAGAGCAATTCAAAGTGAATGACAGGCCAAAGAATTAGAATTTTATGAGGAAGAAGAGGTCATCGCTGTGGTTTTAGCTTCCACTTAACAATTGCCCCTAAAATACTTGTTGGATTTTGTCGTAGTATCAAAAGAATAGTATCCATATTTATCTGACAACGATATGAAAATACTCCTGGCAGTGCTGCCAACGCCCCGGCGGAGAAACTGAGGTCAACATGGAGTTTGAAATTAAAAGTGGAGACAAAGCTATTTCAGCAATGTGGACAATAAAGTGTGTTGTTGTAGGTGATGGTGCCGTTGGTCAAACATGTCTCCTGATCTCCTACACAACAAACAAATTTCCATCTGAATAGGTACCAGCGGTTTCTGACAACTATGCAGTCGCAGTCATGATTGGTGGAGAGCCGTATACGCTCAGACTCTGATACTGCGGGGCAAGAGGATTCTGAGTTATCCACACACAGATGTATTGCTAGGCTGTTTTTTCAGTGGTCTCGCCGTCCTCATTTGAAAATGTGAGAGAAAAGTGGGTACCCGAGATAACACACCATTGTCCAAAGACTCCTTTCTTGCTTGTTGGAACCCAAATTGATCTCAGAGAGGACCCCTCTACTATGGAGAAACTTGCCAAGAACAAACAGAAGCCTGTCACCTCAGAGACGGCCAAAAAGCTGGTCCGGGGGACCTGAAGGCTGTCAAGTACGTGGAGTGTTCTGCACTCACACAGAAAGGCCTAAAGAATGTATTTGACGACGCAATATTGGCTGCCCTGGAACCCCCAACCGAAGGTTAGCCGCAAGTGTGTGCTGCTATGAAAGGGCCTTTCTGCACAGCTGGTGTCGGCATCATACTAAAAGCAATGTTTAAATCAAACTAAAGATTAAAAATTTAAATTTGTTTTTGCAATAATGAAAAAAAGAGAAAATACTCCTGTTGTTTCCAATGATCTATTGGTGTGAGCCTGGATGTTCCTCATATACTTCAAACAAAGCAATTCTGATGGAAGCAACTCTGGGACACCAGCTGTCGTCTAGTAAGCAGACTTTAAAGAGATTTCCAGGTATCCAGCTGCGGTAGAGAGAGGAGCCACTGCCGCCACCATGTCGGCGCATCTGCAATGGATGGTTGTGCAGAACTGCTCCAGTTTCCTGATCAAGAGGAACAAGCAGACGTACAGCACGGAGCCCAATAACTTGAAAGCCCACAACTCCTTCTGCTACAGCGGGCTGATACACCGCAAGACGGTGGGCATCAGCAAGGGAGCTGTGGTGGTCCTGAAACAGAGGTCAGGCCAGCGGAAACCGGCCACTTCCGACGTGCGGACCACCATTAACAAGAACGCCCGGCCACACTCAGCAGCGTCGGGCACATGATCCGCAAGACCAAGCACCGCCCCGGCCTTCGCGTGGCTGCCATCCGCAGGGCCAGTGCCATCCTACCAGCCATAAGCCTGTGATGGTGAAGAGGCTGTGGACTCGCCCCACCAAGAGTGCCTGAGCACCCCTCGACCAGAGCAATAAATAGAACTGCCCTCAAAAAAAAAAAAAAGAAATTTCCAGAAATGAAAAATATAGCATCACTTTTCTCAATAAGTGTAGTTTTTGAAAATAGTTCGTTTTCCCCCAAAAGGATGTTATTCATGAAACATGTTATGGCAGTTAAATAATTTCCTGTCAACTCGAGTGAAGGGGTGGAAACTAACCTGTCAATTAGGTCATTGCCAATGAGACCTCTGTGTGGGCATGGCCTTCTGAGGATTCTGGGAACTCCTAGTTTCCTTCTGGAGGCAGGACACCCACTCTCCCTTCAAGACATTCCTGTGACAAGCCACATGGAGACACAATGATGGAGCCAGTGTCCTGGAACCGGAGGAGGAACCACGGGGAGACCCATGGGAGAGCTTAGATGCTTCCACTGCCACTGGATCCACAAGACTTTCTGCCCACCGGGCTGTGATCTTCCTGCATTCGACATCATTGCGTGGCTGCGCGAGTCTAAAGAGGAATGTATGGACTAGTATCAGACATATGGGCTAATGATGGACTTATAGACTTCATCTGGACTGGGCTGGGATGTTTTCTTAATATACACTTGCTCTTTGATATAAAATTCTCTCTTACACACATACGAGTCTCCCTAGATTTGTTTCTCTAGTCTACCCGGACTAACACACATGTAATCGTGGTTTTAAATTAATTAATTAATATATATTCTCAAGTTTTCTCACTTTTAATGTCTACTCTGATAAAGAGCAATGGAAATAACCCACAGAAATAAAATCTGTTTGGGATCCTCAATAATTAAAAAAATGTAAAGAGGTTCAAACACCAGAATGGTTGAGAACCTCTGGTTTACAGAAATAAAGCCGGCCACGTTTAAACCTTGTAGCAGAGACTGGTCTTATTCCTGTGGGCCTGCTGCCATGGCTGCTTTCTGGGAAATCACTGCCCTCGGAGCCCCAGAAGGAATCAGAAGTGAAGGGGAGTGGCAAATTGCTGGGCCTTCCTGCTACCAATCTCTCCCAACCTTATCCCCCTTCTTCCTGCCTTTTTCCAAAATCAAATCTTAGTTCTAGCTTGTCCATCAATGAGAGGCAGAGGTAGGTGGGAGAGTCCTTTGAAGGCAAGCAGCCCTGGGTTGCTCTTGTCTTGTTAGGCGCCGTCATAGCAAGCCTAGGTGTCACAGAACGAAACACCGTCCGCCTGCGCCGTCCTCACAATACTCATGTGTGAGCCCACTGTTGCAGCCACTGTGTCAGTCCGTCTTGTTCAGGGCCTCCTCTTTGTCACTGCCCCTCCACTTTACCAAGCAGGATGTCCTTCTCCAGGCACCGATCTCTCCTGAAAACATGCCCAAAGTACGTGAGACGAAGTCTCCCCATCCTTGCCTTTAAGGAGCATTCTGGCTGTACTTCCTCGGAGACAGATTTGTTTATTCTTTTGGCAGTCCACAGTACTTTTAATATTCTTCCCCAGCACCATAATTCAAATGCATTGATCCTTCTTCAGTCTTCCTTAGTCAATGTCCAACTTTCACACGACTGGAAATACCATGGTTTGGTAACAGCCTTGCTTTTCAGCACTCTAAAGATTTACTCAAGGCCATGTGTCATTTGATCTCTTGACTGCTGGTTCCAGGAGTATTGTAGTGGATCCAAGCAGAAGGAAATCTTCTTCTTCCATCTTTTCTCCATTTTCATGATGCTGCCTATTGTTCCAGTGGTGAGGATATGGGCTTTCTTTACATTGAGTCCTATAGATACACAAAGCCCACAGCCACTTCCCTGGGGTCCATAGAGAGATGCTACACTCACTTTGGATCCAAGTGAGCGGCTGAGGTTGGGCCATGCCTTGGGGCCTTAGCCTCCAGCTCTAGAGAAGGACAAGGCAGAGACTTCCAAGGACTTGCTTGTTGTGGGATATAAACAGACTTTCCCCCAGCTTTGTCTTCCCCAAAGATATGCCAAACATTAGAGGCTGTTTGTTAGCACTTGGTGGGAGGTCAGATGTGTAGAGATATTCTCCCTGAAGACAGTCACACTGCTGAATGCCTTACTGATCATGGTGTCCATGGAGAGCCAGAGAACAGGTCAAACCTGCTGGGTGACACCCAAAGTTAGGCTGCCATCCTGAATCTGGGATCCGCCCATCTTGTCACATGTGTGCCCCAATCCCTCCCCTTTCTAATGCGTGTATATCCATAGATCGTCTCCTCTCATTACTGTATTACCTATAGTGCAGTCCCTTCCTGTGACATAAGTCTTTACCTGTAATTAGTGGGCTTGCTTGCACGCCCCCCAAAGTTATGTAGCCCTGGATTAGTAATACAGATCACTCTCCCCTTGGCTCTCTCCCCCAGTCCTCACTCCCCTGTCCACTCTCCCCTTGTCTTCCTTTCACTCCCCATCTCTCCTGCCCTGTACCACTAAGAGGAGCTGTGAGTATGCTACCACGAAATGCATCTGACTCCATTATTTCACTCTCTCTTCTGTCTCTCATGCTCTCTATGACTTTACTATAACCTTCACTTATTATCGCTGTACAATTGCACCTACCAGACCGGTGACAATTAGTGGGGGGCTGGCCTTCCCCCACCCTTCATGTGGCTTCCTTGGTCTGTGCAGGAACTTCCCTCTCCCCAAAGAAATAACTTGCTCTGTTTTGTGCTTCACTTGCAGGGAGTGGAACTTGCTCGTTCTTCACGCTGCTTCACACCTGAGGATATTAATGGGGAAGTTCCAGTCTCGGGCACGGGCAGGAGACTTAGGGGACTGCCACTAGGTGGCCCTCGGAATGGACAGATGGAGGCTGTGGGCCTGACGTGCTCACTGTGTCAACAGGATCTGCATGGTTCCGGCTCCCGCCTTCTGCCCTGCCACCACTTGCTCTGTAAGGACTGCTTCCAGGGCTTGATCCAAGAACTGGGCCAGGTTGCCAAGGAGCAAGGGGCTCCCTCAGAAGGTGAGTACAAAAGCACCACAGCGTCACCTCATTGTGCACGACAGGCCTCTCCTTGTGTCATAGGCACTGAATAGCAGTGTAGGAAGAATCAGAATGTAACGACCCCAGGGGCACTGATTGCTGAAAGGAACTCTTCAGGGACTCTGTGAGACAAAGCAAATTCTCTTGATACCTAACATGTCTGTTTTGTAAGCTGGGACTTTCCACAATTGGGGTTTCCTTAAAGCGGTAGCCAACGCAGAAGGTGAGAAGGTTTGGATTTAAGGTTTGGCTGACTCTGCAGCTGGAGCAGGCAAAGCTGGGCTCATCAAACCTCTGAGGCAGAGAGAAGAAGGTTGGGCTATTCAAGTTGGTCAGGCAGAATCACACTAACTCGTTAGTGAAGCCTTTGCCATATAAGATGCTGCCCAAGCTGCCAGGCAGATAGGAGTCTTCTGTGCCTTGCTTCTGAATGTCAGGTTTCCTAGGAAACAATCACATTGCGACGAAGTCCTTGGAGATGGGAACCATGTCCCTTCATTTAAGTATTTTAACACAGAACATGTAACAGAGGTACAGCGCACATCTATTGGATGAACCTGAAGAATGAGACAGTGACATGGATTGGCAGTGCCTAGAGACACCGTCTTTGCTCTTGCTTGTTGTGTGCTCGGCAGCATTTCCAAAGGGGTTTGTAGCACAGGTCTCTACCCTCTTTGATGCATGCTAGCATTGTGCTCCGCAGTGTGGGCTTTGAGACCGTAGTGACGATGAGCAAGCTCTGTAACCTCTCGGAATCAGTTGTGAGTTTGGGGCACAGAGAAACATTGTTTACAGTGGTTTATCAAATTTTCATTTGATTCTAAAAATTATAACTTAGAAAAACCTTAGTTCTTCTTTCAGCTTTTAATTATACCTTATAAATCTTAATATTCTATTTATAAGTGGAACAAATTTTAACAATCACTTTTCAAGAATCTCGATAATTACAAACTTAGTTAATAATTTCTTTGATAAATTGAGTCTTTTATTTTCTTTTGAAATACTGTTCTTACAAATTAAATCAAACCAAATCCACTGCCACTGAGTTGATTCTGGCTCCTAGTGACCCTCAGGAGGGCTTCTGAAGGCGTGAGTCTTTCAGGGAGCAGACAGCCCCGTCCTTCGCAGAGCACTGGGAAGGTTTGAGCTGCCAACCTTGCACTCAGCAGCCCAGCGCTTACCTGACAGTGTCACTAGAGCTTCTTGTCTAACAACTAGATCTTCCCAATTTATAAACATGGGAAAATATAAATATGTCTTAGAAGTTCTAGAACCATTCATCAATTGTCTCAGCGTGTGATATCAATAAGAGATTTTAAAAGATTGTGGATATATCTTTTTAAAAAAGTTATCACATTGTTTACTCATTTATAAATTCTGTTATATCTTTGTACTAAAATTATACATCTAAAACAACTACTTAATTACATATTTTTAATGAGAGCCCCTGGCTCATCTGTTAGATATGCTCAGATGAACATGTCAGATTCTTTTAAATGATCCAGGTACTTCAAGTGCCAACTAGCCACAGATTCCTTTTAATAATCCCCAATATGCAATATCTTCCCAGAGTTAAAATATATTAACTGAGAAAATAAGCAAGTTGGAATTTGGGGGTCGGGGGTGGGCACTGAAGTTACTTAAAAGCAGAGAGCCTTCCCAGCTGGTTGCTTATCATAGATGGTATCATGGGTTCTATTTATACTTAAGAAGTAAATAACTCATGTCCCTGTTATTTTTAATAAAACATTTACTGCAATATAAGGTGTATACAGAAAAGTGCACAAATCACCCATGTACCATTTGATGAATTATCACCAAAGGAGCACATCTGTGTTCTCAGCCCCGCCGACCCCGCCCTCACCCTCACCCTCACCCTCACCCTCACCCTCACCCTCACCCCCACCCCCACCCTCACCCTCACCCTCACCCTCACCCCCACCCCCACCCTCACCCTAGCCCCCACCCTCACCCTCACCCTAGCCCCCACCCTCACCCTCACCCCCACCCTCACCCTCACCCCCACCCTCACCCCCACCCCCACCCTCACCATCACCCTCACCCCTACCCTCACCCTCACCCCCACCCTCACCCTCACCCTCACCCCCACCCCCACCCTTAGCTCAAGGGTTGACCATTGCACGCTCCCTTGTACTGTTCACCGAAGGAAGGTGACCACTAGACTAGAAAGGTTCATAAAGTTCATGGAAAAGCCCATTATCTTCTAATTCCATTTCCCCAAGAACTTTTAGAACCCCCCTGGCTTAGTAGTGTGGCTTCTGTTTGAATTTTATGTAAATGGACTCATGCGGTTTATACTATTTTCTGCCAGGCTTTCCTTGTTCCGTTTTATTTATATGGAAACCATGTCTTGCTGCCTGTTACAGTTTGCTCATCTCGTTGCTGTCTCGTACTTCAGTTAGTGAGTATGCTTTGCTCTAGGTGCCAGTCTGTCAGCACTTGTCCCTGGTTTGAACGACATTGTGTAGTTAGTTGCCATCAAGTTGACCCTGGCTCGTGGTGAGCCCCGTGGGCAGAGTGGGGCTACTCCCTGGGGCTTCACGGCTGTAGCCTTTCCGAAGCAGATAGCCAGGCGCTCGTCGGTGCCTCTCAGCTCACTCACTGTGCTGAGCTGATGCCGATGCATAGGGACCCCATAGGATAGTGCAGAACGGCTTCTATGAGATTGTGGGCGTATGACTGCTTGCAAGAGTAGAAAGCCCCGGCTTTCCCCCCCAGACCGGCTGGTGATTTCATTCAAAGCCCCAACCTTTCAGCAGGTTGTCAAGCCCATCACTTTTTAGGCCACCCAGCCAACCAGCTGTGAGATGTCACAGCTCAGTCCCTCTGGTCACTTCTCTGAGGCCCACTTTTGTTCGCCATTGAGTTGATTTAGACTCAGAGTGCCCTGTATGTCAGAGTACCACCGCCCCCTTGGGAGTTTTCGAGGCGGTAAGGTTGACTGATGCAGGTGGCCACGTCCTTTCTCCCATAGGCTGACTGGCAGGCTCCCACCACAGACCATTTTGGTTAGCAGCCTGTGCTTAACCCGTGCACCACCAGGCTTCCAGTGCACACAGAGACGAGCTTCTCTCCGTCACTACCTGGCTTGCTTTGAGTTTATTTGGTTCGTTTTAAGATTTTTAAAGTAAGCCCCATGAGGCTTTCTTTAACTCTCAAACTGGAACTTTAAAGACGTACTAAGGATAATTATTAGAATCATGGTTCTGGGTGCCACAGTTAAAATCCTTAGCTTTGGTGTCAGCATATCTGAATGGGAGTCCTGCCCTGCCTGCCGCTGCACGCTTGTCTTACGTGCTCAAGTTATTTCACCGTCTCTGAGTTTTCTCACCTGGAAATGGGGCTGAAGATGATCCTAATTAACTGACAGAGAGCCCGCTGCGAGGATTACATAAAAACAATCCACATAAAGCATCTTGTTTTGTAGACTCGTTAGACTTTATGTTTACATACCATAGTCTGCTTATCTGTTCTTTCATGTTCATAGTTAGAGATGAAGGAACGTGGCAGGGGAAGAGGGGAAGCCACTATTTGGTGGGGACCCAGAGACAATTTCCTGAAGATGCGGCATCTGATATGGTTTCCTACCGTCTGGTCAGGCCATGTTCTCCTTCTGCATTTGCATTTGTGGGCAGAGTGGCATGAGCTTCCTCCCTCCTGGGGTGTTGAGGACCCAACACTGTGAAAGGATCCCTGGTGGGACACTGGGTACTGGCTGGGCTGCGCACTGGAAGCTGGATGCCAGTTCAAACCCAGCAGTTGGTCCTGGGGAGAACCAGGCGACAGTCTGCTTCGGGAAAGATGTCCAGTCTTGGGAACCTGGGCCCGCTCTATTCTGTCCTATTAGGCCGCTGTGAATTGGAGTCATCTTAATGGATTTTGCTGGCACTGTGTAATAACTGTTGGTTTGGGTGTCTGTCTCCTCTGTGCTCCAAGTCCCATGGCACTCAGGGCACAGAGATGAGAAGACCGGGCCCTTACCTTCAAGGGTCATACTCCAACGAAGGAAACAGAACAGTACTAACAACATTTCATAGTACAGTGAGGTATGGATGTAAACGGAAGATTGTGAAAAGTTCAGGCACAGCATCAACCTCTGGAAGGTGCCGAGGTTTTCACAGCAAAGGGCTTGCCTGAGCTGTCTGTTGACGGTGTAATACAGGTTGACCAGGACGAGCACTCAGTCTTCAATCATCTCTAGGCACAAGGACTGATGGATATCAGCTGCTCACTAAACATTGACAAAACAATGGCACCCAAGTGACTCTAGCAGCTAATGAGAGGCAGAGCTGCCATCTGTCCCTTGAGAGTCTGGTGAGACACCCAATGCCTGGTTTCTGATCTGTGATTTGAGTAGTCATGCTTTGGGAGTCTGGCTCTCTGGAAAGAGCTTTCAGCTCTGTCACTTTATCCAGCAGAGCAGGAAGGACAGACTTGCTAGAAGGCTTTTTTGTTTGTTTTTTAAGCTGCCAGCCTTGGGTTTTTAATGATAAAATGTGGGAGCAGATAGGGTAATGAGGAAAGGAGTAAAGAGGCCTATCTGACATCAACCCCTGGAGCCAGATGGGGCCCCTTACATGCGATGGGTCTGTTCCCACAAGCCTGTTTCCTTTGATCGCTGGGCAGAGTGTGGAATGGAAGAGGGGTTTTGCCTGGTTCTTGAGTCTGTCCAGCTGGTCTTAGTTTGTTTGTTTTTTAAACTGTTGTGAATTACGCGAAGGTTTACACAGCCAGATCAGTTTTTTTTTCCTATTCAGAGCATATCTGTTTTACATACAAGAATTCATACATATTCCCTTTCTTAACTCTTCTGAACTTTGGGGAAATACTACCATTTTGATCTTAAATGGTTGATTATTCTGCAGTCCTTATAGACCTGCCTATTGTTTGGCTGAAAATTGAGCAAGGATGGCTGAGTTGTTGCCAGACTGGAAGGGTAATTAAGGACTATTGTCTTGGGGCTTCTACCAGTCTCTTTTTGGACCAATAAGCCTGGTCATCTGTATTTATTTATTTTAAATCATTTTATTGGGGGCTCATACACCTGGTCATCTTTATGGCTTTGAGTTTCATTCCACATTTTTCTCTCTACCTAGGACCTTCTAAATATGATCTCTTGGCAGAGCGTTTAAGATGCCCGTCGCTCCTCACCAAGTGCAGGATGTAGATCACTTTCTATGTTCTGCAGAACATTGATACCAGTTGACTCCCGAGACTGTATGGCTTGAGGCCACAGGCCAGTGACTCACTGCCTCAAGATATTTGGCTGTGTCTAAGAGCTTTCATAACTTTGCCCCTGCGGTGCTCTACCACATTCATAGAACGCAACTAATCATGTACAAATGCCCTCTATCAAACCTACGTCCGTATGTTCCTGGTATACTCCCATTCTCCCGTGTGCCTATCCATGAACCTAGTCACACATTACTGTTATTGCAGGTCTGTGTACATAACATAGTGACCTCGCTCTCCTTTATTTCTCGCTCTCCTCCCAGTGTCTCGCCCTGCTTCCACCAGGCTTTTCCAACCTCCTTCTTCATGTATATTGCTTTTCCCTTCACCCAAGTTCACACGTGTCTGTATCTAGCCAGTAACTTAACTGCCTTCCTACCACTGGTAACCACCAAATAAACTGGCTTGCACTTAGTTTGACTTTTAAAAATAGTGGTCTTACTTATTTGGCCTTTTGTGAATTACTACTAATTTCACTCAGCAGTTGCAGTCCTCCAGGTTCACTTAAAGTTATGAGGTGTTTTGTAGACTCGTTGTTAGACTTTATGTTTATATACCATAGTCTGCTTATCTGTTCTTTCATTAATGAGCATATAGGTTGTTTCCATCTTTTTGCTATTGTGACAGTGTTGCAATGAACACGGGTGTCCATGTATCTCTTTGTGCTATGGCTCTTATTTCTCTAGGAGATCCCCACATGTGCTGGGGTGTATGGTTTTTTCTATTTCCAATGTCTTGGGGAAGTGCCATCCTGTTTTCCACAGTGGCAAACACCATTTTACAGTCCACCAGCCCTGTATGAGCGTTCCAGTCTCTCCACACCCTTGCTTCATTTATTGCTTTTTGTTTTTGAACTTTGCTGTTGATGTCGGGGTGAGATGAAATGTCATTGTTGTTTTGATGATGGTAAGTGACCCTGGCTGTCATATAGGTGAGCAGGGTTGCATTCCCCAACAGGGAGGCAGGTGCCCTGGGAGGAACGCTGGTAGCATGGTTGTTTTGCATTGGGATGCTAATCACAGGGTCAGCAGTTTGAACCCATCAGCCTGTCTGTAGGAGAAAGATGAGATTTTCTGCTCCTGTAACGATGCGCAATCTTGGAAACCCACAGGGGCAGTCTGCTCTGTCTGAAGGCTGGCTAGGAATTAGAGTGGACTCAGTGGCAGTAAGTTCTGATTGAATGGCGTATAATCATGAGCATTTCTTCATGGGATTGTTGGCTGCCTAAATGTCTTCTTTGTTGAAGTATGTGCTGTTCATGTGCGCTGTCCATTTGTACTTTGGATTCTTTTTTTCTTGTTGTGATGTGTTTCCTATATAATTTAGAGATCAGTTCTGTCTGATAGGCCTTTATCCGCTTTTTTCCCCTGTCTGTGGTTCTCTTTTGACTCTTTTTTTTTTTTTAAATTTTAACAATTTATTGGGGCTCATACAATTCTTTTCACAGTTCATATATATACATACATCAATTGTATAAAGCACATCTGTACAGTCTTTGCCCTAATCATTTTTTTCTCTTTTCTTCTTTTACATTTTATTAGGGACTCATACAACTCTTACCACAATCCATACATATACATACATCAATTGTATAAAGCACATCCATACATTCCCTGCCCCAATCATTCTCAAGGCATTTGCTCTCCACTTAAGCCCCTTGCATCAGGTCCTCTTTTTTTCCCCCTCCTCCCTCCCCATTCCCCCCTCCCTCATATGCCCTTGGTAATTTATACATCGTTGTTTTGTCATATCTTGCCCTATCCGGAGTCTCCCTTCCCCCCTTCTCTGCTGTCCCTCTCCCAGGGAAGAGGTCACATGTGGATCCTTGTAATCAGTTCCCCCTTTCCAACCCACTCACCCTCCACTCTCCCAGCATCGTCCCTCACACCCTTGGTCCTGAAGGTATCATCCACCCTGGATTCCCTGTACCTCCAACCCTCATATGCACCAGTGTACAGCCTCTGTCCTATCCAGCCCTGCAAGGTAGAATTCGGATCATGGTAGTTGGGGGGAGGAAGCATCCAGGATCCAGGGGAAAGCTGTGTTCTTCATCGATACTACCTCACACCCTAATTAACCCATCTCCTCTCCTAAACCCCTCTATGAGGGGATCTCCATTGGTCGACACTTGGGCCTTGGGTCTCCACTCTGCACTTCCCCCTTCATTTAATATGATATATATATACATATATATACATACATATATACATATACACATATATACACATACATACACACACTTATATCTTTTTATTTTTGCATGATGCCTTATACCTGGTCCCTTGGGCACCTCGTGATCGCACTGGCCGGTGTGCTTCTTCCATGTGGGCTTATTTGCTTCTGAGCTAGATGGCCATCTCTTTTGACTCTTTTGGTGAAAACTTTTTGTTCAGAAGTATCTAATTTTTAGTAAGTCCCAGTCAACTATTTTGTCATCTGTTATTTATGTGCTTTCAGTTATGTTTGATATTGAATTTATATCATGTATTAAGGGACACTGTTTGTCCTAATTTTTCTTTCTGTCTTTTTTTTTATTAGAGTAACCTTGGTGGAAATAGATTTGATTACTCTGCAAATCATGGCTAAATTACTGTTAAATAATTTGCATTCTGTTACATGGTTTTATGTCTTAGTACAGAAAGAAACACTCAGGTTCAAGTCCCTAAGTGTTTACTAGGCTATATACAGCAATTTTGGCCTCACATAAGGATTTACAGCTGCTTGGCACATTCTGTGCTATAAGCGGTATCAGTTCGGGTAATTAGGTATGACATGTGATGCAGTCTCAAGCTGACACGATTATGTTCATGCCTAAGAACCTAGATTATGTGAACTCTTTAACAGTATACACACACCTTACCTTTTGTATTGAGTACTGACTCTGTGCCAGGTGCATTAAGTATATTGTTTATTTAATTACCTAAGACCTGCAAAGTAGATTTAAAAATAGAATGTGACTTGGGGGTTGGGGGTGGTGGTGGTGTCTAATCTCCTGTAGCTTCAGAGGGGGAAGGGAAAATCAAGCTCCACATCAGCATCTGCCATTCCTTGTTAAGCTGAGGCCTTTCACCATTCCTGTGAGTTCTGACACCAAGTGTCTCTCTCACAGCATGCTCGACTTTTCAGCTGTGTTCAATAATTAAGTTACAAATGCTCAGGATGCAATGGTTCAGACAGGACAGCTTCTTCTCCACTGTGCCTGCCCAGGCAGCCCACTCTCTGGTCTTGACTGAGGGCCACCCAGTCCATTGACCTCTGCCTTGCGTATGCAATGTTAGAACGTTCTTTGGGATCTGCCAACAACACCTGAAGAGCATGCCATGCCATGCCCCCATCAATCTCAACTGGGGGATGCTCAGATCCAACCCTCAGCCCTTTCATCTTGGACCAGCAAACTTCGCTTCCTTAGTTACGTACCTGGAGGCACTGGACCCCACAAGCCAGCCTCCTGCCCTCTTATTCTCACTGCTGTGGTGATTCTGACGCATAAGAACTCCATATGACAGATTAGAACTTCCCGTGTGGGTTTCTGAGACTGTAACTCTTTGTGGGAATAGAAACACTCATCTGTTTCCTGTGGATTCAAACTGCTGACCTGGAGGTTCGCAGCCCAATGCAAACCACCATACTACCAGCACTCCTGACCTAAGATACTCAGGTTTACTTGGGAAGCTGGCTGCTCTGTCTTGTGCTCTGGAACCAGCGGGTGCCGTTCCCTTGCCACTCCTCTATTGCTCCTCTATTGTCACAGCTGTCTTCTGGATCAAGGGGGTTCACTGTGCAGGACGCTCTCTCCCTGAGAAACAAACTTGATGGCACACATGTATGTATAAGATAGAGCTGTAGGTCGAGAATTAATCTTATCCCAAGAAGGCGTCCCAGCCCAGTCCAACCCAAGGCCATACGTCTGCTGCTAACAGCACCCCTCTCCAGATTCACATAAATCCTGGGAGGGCAGGGTGACACAGAAAAGGGAAGTGGGATCCAAGAAGATCCCAGGACTGTGGGAACAGAGTCCCATGGGCGTGAGTGGAAACATGGCAGGGAGCAGCCAGCCCTCAGAGTTGGATGGCGCACATGGGACCACCCCCTGCTTCAGACAGAGTCCCAGCAAGCAGGAGAGCAAAGGGCGTCCTAATTTTCCAATGATAATATTTATAGTTCTAGCTCTGACATTTAAGTCCTTAATCCACTTTGAATTGGCCTTTGCATATGGTGTGAGATTTGGGACCTGTTTCATTAATCTGCAAATGGAGCTGCAGCACCATTTTCTTTTTTTTAAAACATTTTATTAGGGGCTCATACAACTCTTATCACACTCCATGCATATACATACATCAATTGTATAAAGCACACCTGTACATTCTTTGCCCTAATCATTTTCTTTTCTTTTTTTACTTTTTATTAGGAGCTCATACAACTCTTATCACAATCCACACATATGCATACATCAATTGTATAAAGCACATCTGTACATTCTTTGCCCTAATCACTCTCAAAGCATTTGCTCTCCACTTAAGCCCTCTGCATCAGGTCCTCTTTTTTTTCCCCTCCTTCCCCGCTCCCCGCTCCCTCATGAGCCCTTGATAATCCAAAGATTGTTATTTTGTCATATCTTGCCCTATCCGGAGTCTCCCTTCCCCCCCTTCTCTGCCGTCCATCTCCCAGGGAGGAAGTCACATGTGGATCCTTGTAATCACTTCCCCCTTTCCAACCCACTCACCCTCCACTCTCCCAGGATCGCCCCTCACGCCCCTGGTCCTGAAGGTATCATCCACCCTGGATTACCTGTGCCTCCAGCTCCCATATGCACCAGTCAGTACCATTTTCTAAAGAGACTATCTCTTGCTCATTTGACGCCTTTTAGCCCTTTGTCAAAGATGACGGAGGTCCATAATTGGATGGATATGCTTCTGTGTTTTCAGTTCCATTTCATTTGTCTATGATTCTCTCCTTATATCAGTAACCAGGTGGTTTTGTGATTGGGACGTGAGAGGTCTACTTCTGTAGTAGTTTTGCTTATTCAGGGCCACTTTTCATATAATGTTGGTGGTCAGTGATGTTGGAGTAAGTCCAGCTGGTTTTCAGTTCCCTTCTCATAAAGGAGCTCCCCAGGCCTGTACTCCTGACGGGGGCTCAGAACAAAAGGACCCAGTATGAGGCGGGCATCTTCTCAGCCAGTTAGACTGTGCCTTTCAACCTGCAGCCCAACACAGACTCGGGCGCAGGCAGGGACATAGTGAACATGGAACAAATAGTTTGATCGAGGACTCCATGAAGCCCTCGCATGGTTCTTTCCTAAAGAGGAAACTTCTCACTTGTGATGCTGCCCCTCCTGTTCTTCAAGGGAGAAGTGCAAGTGCAGTGCTCATCACATGCCTACTGGGTGACAGGACCAGGCACTCGGGCTTCCATGACCTCTTTAAAGCTTGATAACAACTCCAAATTGTAGGCAAGATTATTCCTACATTTTATGAATGGAGAGCCTGGGGGCTTAGGAAATTTAAGGTCCTACGGTCTGACAACCAGTGTCAGGCCAGGATTTAAGCTCAAGTTCACCTGACTTCATAGGTTATTATCCACTCTAGCACCTTTCTTAGGGAGAGAGTCCACACTTACCTGGAATCTCACCTGAACAGAGGCTATGGAGAATCTTTTAGGAAAAAGCCAGACCTGCTGCCTGGGCCATCAGGCACTGCTGCAGCCCAGTTGAGATTCTCCCCAGCACACCAGAAGTGGGTCGGCATCATCTCCGGCTCGGAGGAGGCCAGCTGGGCAGGCCAGAGCCGTGGCAGGGGTGACGGAGTGCTGAGCATACAAGAACTTCCCCACGTGGTGGGGTGATTGGAGTTGCAGCCTTAGTGCAGAATGGTTGGCTAGTAGCACTGGTCGCCTCAGCCTATGAGAAGATCTGCTTGGGGATATTTGCTTATTAGCCTAATTGGAAGTGGTCCTAGGACAAATCCTGGTTGGAAAGTTGGCCGAGTCCCAAAGTGATATTTTATACGATTTTATCTTCCAACATGATACTTTAAGTAAACGTAGCAAGCTCTATAGGGAGCTAGCATCTTTAGAACTTCCATTTCTTGTGTGCTAACTCTGTCTCGGAAATGCCCAAGGCTCCTGTGGTTTGATTTGTTGTTTTATGGGGGGGGGGAGTAAAAGATGATTGGATATTTTCTTTCTCATGCAAGTAAAAGGAACATTATTTATTCTTTCTTTTTGAATCGACTAAAAGACAAATCCTGGCTTAAAGCCTTTGATTCTGAAATCCAAATTCCAAAATCTGCTTGTTTAGTATCTTTAACATGTTCACCCTGTGGAGAGAATGAGGATGTGGGAAGAGCCCTGTGCTGGAAGGCACAGCCCTGGGAGCTCATGAGCTTACCTGGACGCTAGCCCTAATGACTGAGTGATCTCAGACCCTCTCTGGTTTTGCAGGGCTGGAAATGATGAGCCCTTGCTTCCTGATGGCAGTGGAGGGTGGCAACACATGTCCCCTGGACACTACAAATGCTGAAAGGGGGAGCAATCACTGTCCCTTTGTGGGCAGGCCTTGGGGCTTTGGGAAGATCCAAAGAGAAGGGACCTGATGCAAGATGCTACAACCTTGGAGTCAGAGAGGGAAATGACTCTTAATGAGCAGCTCAGCCGGAGGGGCTCCAATGGCCTGCGGCCAGAGTGGGAATTGGGGGGTAAGAGCCCAGCCACAGGGCTATGAGAGATGGGGTGACTGCCACCTGCTAGTCTCAGGTGTTAAGCAGTGTGCTCCACCTGGCAGGGTCATCTGTGGGCCGTGACCTCTGTAGGTGGAGGGCAGGCCACCGAATGGGGGCTGAGATAGGTGTGCAGCAGGTGCAGAAGCTGGAGTTGCGGAGCCCTGTCAGCCGGATGGCTTTTTTCCTCATGAACAGTTTCCTCACCCTAATTGGCTCTCCAGGGTCCTGAGAGTAGCGCTGGCACCTCAGAACAGTACCTGTTACTGGGAGAACAATTCCCCTGGTGATGGAAAGGAGGCAGGCTGTGTTTGGGGGTGGGGTGGGGGGAGTGGGGCAGTGGGGAGGATGTGCTTGCTGCTGCTAGTACTGCTTGGAAGATGACAGCTGGAACAGATTTGCTGAGAAGAGGGGGTTTGAGGTGCCTGGGATTAAGGGACCGAGTCTTAGAACTCGAGCTCTCTCTCCTTCAAGGGGACTAGGAAATGGGAAAATCTCTTAGAGTTCATGTCTAGCCTCTCACCCCATGACCTGGCCATCAGGAGGCCAGAAAGGGTTAGGATCCTGCTGAAGACACATTGCAGGTCCTCTGCAGAGACAGAGCAGAAGCCTGACTCCCTTGACTAGAGCTTGAGGCTCCACAGAGAATGCAGAGCTAGGGTAGGATGCTGCCCTTGGCTGTCCACCTGTCTCTTTGTACAAGCTTAGTTGGAAATGGGGTCAATGATCTTGAATGGAGTATGCCAGTGCATTTCTCCTTGTATTGACTATGGGGTTTGAAGGTGAAAGGAGATAGAGGGGCCACCTGACTCATTGGCGGTCATCAGATGAGATGAACTTGGGCTCATCTTTCCTGTACCTTCTGCATCCCGCTGTGGCTACTTTTTGCACACAGAAAGCCTGTTCACATCTGTGTGGGTCCCAGACATCTGAAGGCCATGGACCAGGCCTTCTCCTCTAGCTACAACCAGTCCCATGGCTCTCATGCTTGGATACTAACTTTTGGCCCAGATCTCCCACCTGACCCTGCAGCTCCCTATCTGGCCTCAGCTTATTTTCTGCTCTTTCCTGGGGTGATTTTTTTCCTCACCTGCCTTCACCTCTGGCCTTGCTGGGCTTGCTTACAGATCCTCTGGCTTTCCCCCTGGATCACGTCTCTTCAAATTGGGGCCTGCGTATGCAGCCACCTAAGGAGTCCACATTGCTTGCAGGTCAGGATAGAACATTTTTAGTATGGTCTTCCAGACTCTTTCCAATCTGACTCCAAGTGAGTTTGGAGTCATTAAAAAAATGGGGATGTAATACACAAAGCATCTCATTCCATAGTTTAATCAGATTAAGTAAGATTGTACACATGCTAACACCAAACATTCTTTTATGACACGGACTCCTTGGTATTGTCTCCCTTTTATTCCACCACCACCACTGTTCCCCCTCCCCTGAACGCCTTATTCTACTTGCGCTCTCTCTATAGGTTCATCAGTCCTGGATTCCCTATACCGAAAAACGGACAAGCATGTAACCTAGCGAAGTGAATTTTATAGCCCCATTTCTTGCCTTTCATTACATGTTTGAGCCTTACCCATCTTCCTTCAAAGAAGCCTCACACCTGGACTTCTGCAGTTTCTGCTTAGACTGTTCCTCTGCGTCTGAAATTTCCTTGCTGGCTTAGTAACATCCTGTCCAAACCTGAGGACCCAGCTCCAGTGTAACCCATTAACAGAGCTAGGGATATGGCAAAAGGGATAGGCATGGACTGGAGGACACAACCTTATTACCAAAATTGAGCCCCAGAGGATGAGGCAGGGGCAGTTTAAGCAATTGTTGGTTTAGGCCCGAGGTCAGCATTTTTCTATAAAGAACCCGATGCTAAGTATTTTGAGGTTTGCAAACCATATGATCCCTGTCAAAACTGCACCCTGCCATTGAAGCACGAAAGCAACATCGCTGGTAGCAAAACGAATGGCCGTGACTGTGCCTCGGGGAAACTATCTACACACCCTGGGGGCCTAGAGTGTGCTGCCGCCTGCTTTCAGTTCCTTCCGGGGGAGCTGGGCAGATTAGAACCTGTGGGTGGAACATCCATGCATCAATAGAGGGTCAAGTAGGAACATCAATGCAGCAGCCAGACACGGCCAGAAAGATGTGAGATATGGGGGAGGCACTTTCAGCTAGGGAATGGTATTAAGCCAGTGGTTCTCAACCTGTGGGTCGTGACCCCTTTGGGGACAAATGACCCTTTCTTAGGGGTCACCCAATTCATAACAATAGCAAAATTACAGTTATGAAGTAGCAATGAAAATAATTGTATGGTTGGGGTCACCCCAACATAATGAACTGTATTCAAGGGTAGCGGCATAAGGATGGTTGAGAAGCACTGCATTAAGTTGAGGCACAGAGCCATTATTAGGAACGGAATGGCATTTATTTTGGCTGGAATTTGGGGATTTTCCAAACTGTCTTTGGAAAGGAGATTTTGGACCAAACTCTGAAGGATCTCAACCAACACAAGCAACTAGGGAGCCACTGAAGGTTTTGATTGGGGTGGGGGGGGTGATCTGTATTTCTAAAAGTCATTGTGACTTGCTGAGAGTAATGGGAGCAGAAGGAACTGGATGCAAGAAGACCTGTCAGGAAGCTGCTGAATCCTGATTGCTGAGTCCTTGGTCCAGTGCTGGTCGGGATGCCTAAGAACTACCCCAGACATTTGTTTTAAAACACGAATAGCTGGCTCCGTACAAACAAGGGACTCGGGTTTGAGCGACTCAGGCTTTGAACCAACCGTCCAGATTTGGAAATCACTCGTCTAGGCCGAGAATGGATGCCAGAGACCATCGGTCCAGGTAAATAAAGTAGGCCCAGCTGCCCTGGTCCTCCTCTTAGGACCTCTCTCTGTTCCGAGCAGTTCATCCACATGACTCCCTTCTTGCTTTTCCGCAGACCATCACTAGCCTTGCATCTTATCTGGGTCATGTCCTATTTATTTTCGTGGAAACAACTCTGCTTTTTCTCTTTCCTCTTCTACTTTCGGTTAGCATTCACTGATGTTCTACTGGACAAACCTCCTCCTTGTCCTCCCTATCACCAGTCTCCCAAGAGATTCAGAAAGCCCAGAGCCTTTCAGGCTTTCTTTGCCTTTTAGATCAAGGTGAATTCAAGCTTCTTAGCTTTGCACCCAGGACCCTTCAGGGGCTTACTCTCCTGCCAGTCTTTTCCAGCTCTTTTCCTGCCACTCCCCCAATGGTCTGTGCTTTGGAGACTAACCTGGACTTCCAGTCTGCCCTGTTATCTTTCCTCCAGCCATCTCTGACTTCCTTCTCCACCCCACCCCCGCTGTGGCTGGCCGTGCCTTCCAGGGGTGGGGGCAGAGTGAGGAACTCTGAAGGGACACCTGCCAGGACCTTTATGCCTGGTGAATGCACGTCTTCTCCATCTGAAGTCCTAATCCTCTGCTTGTGATGGACAGTTGGTCACTATGGCAACTGACTGTGACGTCACAGGATAAGGACTTCAGGTGAAGTGGCAGGAGCAGGTGAGTGTGTAGCAGACAGATTTTAATGGCTGTCTAAGCGCTTTCCCCCCCCCCCCCCCATCAGTGTCGGGGCATGGAGGGATGTCTCGAGTGCCTGCTGATTTTTGAGCCGCAGTGGTGAGAGAGTGTGTCTGGCATCCGCGGGCTGCAGTGTGGGGCTGACAGAGTGTGTCAACTTGAGCTCTGGCTGTGCAGGCACCGCTGCCGCGTGAGCCTGTTATTCCATTCTGGATTGCTATTTTGATACCCAGATTGCATCATTCTTCCTACGTATAAACAGGGGGTCCCCAGGGCCCTGCAGCTACTCACTTCTCCACCAACACTGTTGTTGTGATGAGCTCTATTTAAATGAGCTGCCGGAGCGGGGCAGGCTCCAGCCACACACGAACACTGTCATTTTGGGGAACATGGAGGGCTGAAGGATTTTTGGATCGAGTCCTGAAGGGCTGAGAGTGATGGCCTCCCGAGCTGTGCTGAGGGCGGCAGAGCTAGTTCCTGAAAGTTGAAAATCTCGTTTTCTGCCTTCTGAGCTTCTCTTCCAAGGCACCCAAAGGATTAGGAAGGAGATGCAGCTAGGAAGAGAGTCGCCTCTTTGAGGTCTCCCTCTTGCTGTTCAGTTTGGGAAAATTTGCTGCAGAGCCTTCGAGATAAACAGGAGCAGGAGGAGCCACCCAAAGCCTCCCTTGCAGGAGCACCTCAGGTGAGCCGGAGAAAAGCCGCCCTGGCTAAGGATGTATCGGAGAAAGGAGGCGAGGAGCCAGGCTGCTCCCCTGCCCCACCCAGAGCCCAGCTCCTTGAGGCGAGGGCCTGCAGGCCAGCCGGCTGCAGCATGCAGGGTGGGAGTTCCTGGGGGCTTGGTAAAGCGTCATCCTCTGGGACTGGTGGCCTCACCTGTCGCTCTTCCGACTTCTCTCCCAGGGCAGCAGGGCCCACAGGTAAGCCTGCTGGCAGCCAGGGTCAGAAGCGGCAGTCACCTACGGGAGGGGAGGTCTTGAATCCAAATCTGTCTTGCTAGCCAGGGGGTGGGTAACTGGGGAGTGTGTGCAATGGGTTTCCCCAAGGTGGTGGTGCTCTGAGGAATAGACAGCTGTGGGGGCTGCTACGGCGGGGGCCTTAGCTGATGCCTAGTAGCCTTGGGACTGCCTTTGGGTGGGAAGGCAGGAGTAATCAGTGAGAAGGCCAGTCTGCCAGAGGCTATAGTCAGGGTGGCTCTTCTCCTGAAGGATCAACTGACAAAGGCATAAGGAGGTTGAATGCCATACCTGTGGCCAGAGGTCATTAAACACTGCTCAGTGGTCCCAGATATGAGGACAATGTGATTTTTGGCTGTCGCTGTGTCTCCCTGGGTCTTCCTGCTCCACTATAGAAGGCGAGGAAATTGGCTGGATGAATGGTGAAGGTCTGTCAGCATTGGTTCTACAGGTGGGCACTGGCAGGGGAGCTTCGAGGCTGTTCCAGAGGATGCCACTGCTCTGCCAGGGCCAGGGTTTGAGCTCAGGTTCTCATGTTTTTTGGAGGTCTGCACAAGGACTGTGGAATGAAGGGCTTCTGAACTTTCCGAGGGTGCCTCAGGGTTAAGTCTCCAGATTATGTTCCTGAGGGGGTAGGTAGGTATACCTTGACCTCCTTGGGGTTGCTCTTCCACCCAAGCTCCAAGTGCCCAAGCTGCTTTGGCTTTTGCCATTCATTCTTGCTTGAAAGGTGGCCTCCCCAGCCCAGGCTCCATCTCACTCCCTCAGACCCAGCGGCAGTCGTCCTGAAGGCTGCTTCCGGGGAGCTGGGAGTTAGGAGAGGCACGACTCCTCGGCCTCCAACTTACCGCCCACCTCCAGGGCCCCGGCTCTCAAGAGACTGCCTGTCTGCTGGGAATCTACCCTTTGCTTTTCTTTGCCAGGGAGGAAATACATCACAGCTGCAGTCAGAGTCTGTCTGAACTTCCTGGAGCCTCTTTAGAACAGAGCAAGTGCTCCCACCCCAGCCTGCCTTTCTCAGCGGCAGGAGCTTGGTCAAGCCCTCAGCCTTGGGCAGCTTGGGCCACCCCAGATAAGGAGTGCACTCTCTAAGGGAGTGTTCGCTAACTAACCATACAGAGGACTCACTTGGGAAGTTTGACAAATTACCGATCCCTGGGCCCCATCCCCTACAGTTCTGATTTAATTGGTATGTGATGCTAGGGTGTTAAAAAGTTCCTTTTGATTCAAACATGCAGCAAAGCTCGAGAACCATTGCTGTCAAGAATGAGCTTGCCTCCCAATTTATGATCTACTGACAGCAAAACCCCGTTCGATTTGCTTTTCACAAAAGTACCATTTCTTAAGACTTGGAAGCACAGTTGGAGTGGCTCCCAGTTCCTTCTGGCTCTCCTGAGTCCAGAGCAGGTCATTATGATGGGATAGATTTTCTATCTGATTATGTGCCATGCATTGATCTCTTAACCACAGAGTCTGGGCTTTGAACTCATCTGCTGCTCTGAAGGAGAAAAGAAAGATTGCCTGCTCTGGTAAAGATTTAGTCTCACAAAACCCAAGGGGCAGATATACTCTGTACTGTCGGGTTGCTATGGGTCAGAGTCAACTCAATGACAGTGAGTTTACATTTATTTACTTAAAATTGAGTTGTCCAGTTATTAAAATAATTTATCTTGCTTATTCACAATTGAATTAGGGAGGAGCATGGAAGAGTAGAAGGAGCCCTGGTGGCTTAGTGGGCTATGAATTGAGCTGCTAACCACATGATCAGCGTTCAAAACCCACCAGTCACTCTTCAGGAAAAGATGAGGCTGTCTGCTTCTCTGAGGGTTTAAAGGTCTAGGAAATCCAAAGGGCCGGTTCTAGTCTATGAATTGGAATCAGCTTGATGGTAGTGAGTTGTGCTTGTGGTTGTTTTTAATAGTAGAGAAGGCATGCGTTTTAGAGGCAGACCGACTTCAAATCATATCATAGCTGAAATCATAGTTCTGTCTCTGTCTTTGTAAGATCTTTGACAGGTAACTGAACTTCCCCAGTCCCTCAGGTTCTCCAGCTGTAAAACGGGGATAGTGTCTCCTTCTCAGAGATGGTTTGATGATGAAGTTAGATTAAATATGATAAATGTCTGGCGCAAGAGGTAGTGTTCCCAGATATCAATTTGCCCCAGACTTCCTGGGAGCGGCAGAGCTGTTCTGGTGACAGAGAGGCTGCCTGTCCTCCACTTTCAGGCTGCTCTCTGGAGTCCTTAAGTCACAGAAAAGTCTTGGTGCCTGTGAGCTATTCCTTCTGGATCAGAAGCCACACCTTCTCCAGGATGGGAGTTTGGCCTTCGGTCCTGGCTTACACTTTTCTAAGGCGCGCTGGTGGGGTGGTAGTTAAGGGGCAAGGCTGCTAAATGGGCCCAGCCGCTCTGAAGGAGAAAGCTGTGGCAGTCAGCTTCCTAAAGATTACTACCCAACAAGCCCCGCCGGCAGTTCTCCTCCGCCTTTTCAGGCTGCTGGGAGTCCAAATGGACCCCCACTCTAGTGGATTTTGGTTTCATTTCTTAGAACTGATGTTTCTTTATATGAAACAAAAACTTAAGACTGTTGTCTGAGCAGCTCAAATATGAGAAAAGAATAGATCTTACGTATTTCATGCAACATGTGACTTAAGTGTGTATTCATAACTAAATTCATTGTATTTTGTAAGTTGATGGTTTGGTTGTTTTGTATATATCCACAACCCTAAAAGTTTATATGTTCAAATTGTTTAAAATGAAACTTAAAGAATTCTTATATTCTCATTGACAATGGAAGAACTTTCTCTAAATAAAAATATAAATTCAAGCTTGCAGCAGCTTGCTGGGGGTCAGGGAGCTCCCGATAGAAGGAGCAGGGAGACCATTGGCATAGGACACATGCTCTCTGTGTTCCTTCTGGGCCCTATGACCTGCCTCGCACTGGGCTCACAGCTCTGCTGTGATTCTCCACCTCTTCTGCCTGCTACAGCAGTCCCCTTTGGAGGGGATGATCTTTGAAGTGCAGGCCTCCCCTCAGTCACCAGCGAGGTTCGGACTTCATGACACGGATGACATCAGATTGCCTTTTGACTTTTGTCCGTTTTTATCTTGCTTGAGAAATATATCTGAGCAGTGGCCACGGTAGACAGAGGGAAAGGGCTGGGTTATCTATGTTGTTATTAGGTGCTATTGAGTTATGTATGATAGAAGACAACACTGCCCAGTCCTGCAGTGTCCCCACCATTGTTGTGTTTGAACCCATTGTTGGAGCCACCGTGTGGATCTGTCTCATTGAGAGTCTGTTTTCTTTTTTCTTTGTGCTGATCCTCTACCAAGCAAGATGTCCTTTTCCAGGGGCGAGTCTCCTGACGTCGTATCCAGAGTGTGTGAGACCAAAGCCTGCCTCCTCTGGTCTAAGGAGCATCGTGGCTTTATTTCTTCCAAGGCAGATTTGTTTGTTCTTTTGCAATTCCCAGTACTTTCTAATAATCTTTACAGGCACCATCATTCAAATGCACTAGTTTTTCTTTGGTCTTCCTTATTCATTGTCCAACTTTCACATGAAGATGAGATGATTGAAAACAGCATGGCTTGCGTCAGGCGCACTTCAGTCCTCACTGGGACTTTGCTCTGTAGCACTTTTAAATAGGCCTTATACGGATTTGCCCAATGCAATATGTCCTTTGACTTCTTGATTCTGCTTCCATGGACTTGACTGTGGATTTAAGTAAAGTAAAATTCTCAACATCTGTCTATCAGTGATGCTGTCGATTGGCCCAGTTGTGAGACTTTTTGTTTTTGTTATATTTGATAATCCATACTTTTCTAATATTCCTGTTTCCCTTATTTTAAGGATATAAAGAGCGAGGCTCAGATTTAGGGGATCACTTGCCCAAGGTCAGATATACCAGCACTGGGCCTGGAACCCTATCTTCTAATTCAGTATCTTTGCAAATAACTAACCTCTTTTCTGCATCAGATGAATTGACTCATTCATCATTCCAGATTGGCTTTTTTCCACCACCCAGCAAACTGCCAGATGGGTTCTTACATCTTCCAGGGGCTATGAGTACAAGGAATACACATGGAATATATAAACTCAAAGGAAACATAATTGTCCAGTCTGCTAAAAATCATACAATATCTGTTAATCCAATTGTGAATCCTCTTTGTATATTGATGTAGCCAGGAACAGATCCTTAGAATCAATGTGCTATATGTTAGACTAAAGAGAATCAGCATAGGAGATAGTTAACTCCTCCGAGTGGAAATGAGACCCTGTTTCCCAAGGTCCAACATTTGAGCAGGTTTAATAGGAGGATTAGGAGCTCATCTGAAGGGATGAGAGGAAGAGAGACTATTTAAGGAGGAGGAAGGTGGTGTCTTGAAAGACTGAATTATGAAGGGTTTGGTGCTCACAGGAGATAGCAGGGATGCCTGGCAGGGCAAGGACGGGGGTAGATGGCAGATGAACTAGAGCTGAGAATAGAGAAGGGATAGCCCAGCTTAAAAAGGGTTCCAAATGCAAAGCTAGGGATTTTGACTTTGAAGGCTTGTGGGGTGAAGTCGTGTATGACCTGTTCAATTCTTTCTCTCAGTCTCTCCTTTTAATGTTGCTAATGAGGCTGTTGCTATGCCTAATGCTTGAGCATCTGACATCAGGGATTTTGGAAGTCTTGTGGAAATCATTGTAATCCATCAGAGCTGATCTCTGTCCTGGAGAGGTGGCTGAGGAGAGGAGGGTCTCCCTAGGGACAGCCAAGTAGACAGGAGAGATTATTACCTGGTTCCCCTGGATGGTACCACCCATGGAGAGCTTCCTTCTCTCTCTCTCTCTCTCTCTCTCTCTCTCTCTCTCTCTCTCTCTCTTTCTCTCTCTGGCCATGGTTTTGGGGAGGAGATTTCAGAACCACTCTGTCACTCAGGTCCACGGTTCTGTGAAGGCTGGAGGAGTTTATCTTCAGGGTGGGGGCATTTTTAGCAGTTACATGATTTTTGACTTTTTAAAAAAGGATGTATGAGGTACTTTTTGCTGCACAAGAAACCACATCAAGACTTAGTGGTTGAAACAATCATTTCTTTAGTGATTTTACAGGTTGACAATTTGGGCTGATCTTCTGGTTGGGCCTGGGCTTGGTTGAGCTCAGCTGGTCTCCTTCATGTATCTGTGTTCGGTTGTGACTGAATGGTTTTTGTCCCTCAAGTGGGACGTCTGAGACAATTGAGATCTATTTCTACATGGACTCGTAGCTTATAGCAATCGAACCTGGGCATCTTCAGTCCTAGAGTTCTGGGAACAAGAACAGAATCCACTCAAAGCCTCTTCAAGTCTAAACTTGGAACTTGTTCAATATCCCTTTTGCCGCATTCTGTTGGCCAAAACAAGCCAAAAATCCAGCTTAGATTAAAGAGGTAAAGACTAGACTCCACTTCTTGATGGTACGGATCACAAAAGCATGGATGCAGGGAGGGGAAAAATGATGAAC
This sequence comes from Tenrec ecaudatus, assembly GCF_050624435.1. Lineage (NCBI taxonomy): Eukaryota > Metazoa > Chordata > Mammalia > Afrosoricida > Tenrecidae > Tenrec > Tenrec ecaudatus. Next base: position 61,989,517 of record NC_134533.1, read on the forward strand.
TCTACCACTCTAGCTGTCTGACTTTCATCACCAGAGAGTTGATAATTGGGGTCATCGCTTTATGATAAATAGCATATGAAGAAACTTTTGAATTCAAAGTCAGCATTCATGGAAGAACATGTGTTTTCACAATCATTATCTAATTTAATCCTTAAAATAATGATTTCCCCCCCTTCCTATTATACACAATGCAGAAACTGAGGCACATAGAAGTTAGGTAAAATTAGGTGACTTGCCCAAGGTTATTGGAAGGTAAACGTAATATTTGGGCGTGTGTGCCTGACTGTAAGTCTAGAGCAGCTGCTGTCATCTCATTCTTTGGTATTTTGATGAGGTGAAGGGGAGAAGGGGGAGGGTGATACTGTTGTGTTCACTGCCATACCCAGTCTCTTTTCAGGCCATCTTCATCCTTGGGGACTGGCACCTTGCTCTACTTTGTAGGCTTACTTCCTTCTTCCCTGTGGGCTGACTGTTTTTAGAGTGAACCTAAAGAGTCACTATAATGTTCGTGGGACAGTCATTCATGAAGTATTAGTTTCTAACTAGCCGGATGTAGAACTTAGAAGTCTCCTAGGCTGAGGCATGTACTGGAGTCTGTTGCCTTTCTCCTAGTGCAGGGTGTGTGTGCATACAGGGAAGGAGGGGAAGAGGACAGGATGTGTGCAGGTGAAATATATGTACTGTACCAGTCATCATAGACTAGGGAGAGAAGCCCAGAAAATGATCTCTTAGATGCTGGGGTCAGACTCATTGTATTAGCTGCACCAAGAGAGAGACACTGGATAGGCCATGAATAGACAGAGTGGCCGTGTCTCTGGCTAAAACCTGCTAGCAGCCCACGGAGTTATGTAGTTCTGCTACAAGGTACTTTTAATGACTGGAGTTGTGCTCAGAGTGAAACTGAGCCTCTGGAGCCTGGCAAGCTATGGGAGCTGGGTTCTCAGAGCTGTGGAATTAGGTGTAGAAGCAGTAGGAAGGCATCTAATGGTCAGAACCAGAGTAGGATTGGACTTGTAGTAGCCTGGCTTGTGGGTACGTGAGAAGGTAGGGCTAGGCAAGAACAAGGATATGAAGAGGGTTTAGAACTGACCTGTAAAGCATGGTCATGTCCAGAATAGCTAGGGGTAAGTACAGGTAGTCTCTATGATAGAATGTCAGTGATAAAAAGAAGAACCTCATCTGTAAATATATTTATATATGGGGATGGGGAAATAGACCTATGTGCAGATATTTATAGGTTTAGTGTTAAGGTAGCAGATGGACAGACTGTACTCAAGTACTCAACTACTCCCTCAATGCAAGAACACTTTGTTCTATTAAACTGGCATTCCATGATGCTCGCCTTCCTAACACAAACAATGAAGACAAAGTGGGTGCATAAGCAAATGTGAAGAAAGGTGATGGAGCCTGGCTATCAAAAGATATAGTATCTGGCATCTTAAAGGCTTGAAGGTAAACAAGCGGCCATCTAGCTGAGAAGCAACAAAGCCCACATGAAGGAAGCACACCAGCCTGTGTGATCATGAGGTGTCGAAGGGTTCGGGTATCAAGCATCAAAGAACAAAAATAAAAATCACATAATTGTGAATGAGGGGGAGTACAGATTGGGGACCCAAGACCCATCTGTAGGCAACTGGACATTCTCTTACAGAAGGGTGGCGGGGAGGAGACGAGTCAGTCAGGGTGCAATGTAGTATCAATGAAATATACAACTTTCCTCTAGTTCCTAAATGCTTCCTCCCCCACCCCCACCCCACTATCATAATCCTAATTCTACCTTACAAATCTGGCTAGGCCAGAGGATGTACACTGGTACAGATAGGAACTGGAAACACAGGGAATCCAGCACGGATAATCCCTTCAGGACCAGTGGTGAGAGTGGTGATACCAGGAGGGTGGAGGGAGATGGGATGGAAAGGGAGAACCCATTACAGGGATCTACATATAACCTCCTCCCTGGGGGATAGACAACAGAAAAGTGGGTGAAGGGAGACATCAGACAGTGTAAGATATGACAAAATAATGATTTATAAATTATCAAGCTTTCATGGGGGAGGGAAGGGAGGGCAAAAAATGAGGAGCTGATGCCAGGGGCTTAAGTGGAGAGTAAATGTTTTGAGAATGATGAGGGCAATGAATGTACAAACGTGCTGTACACAATTGAAGTATGTATGGATTGTGATAAGAGTTATATGAGTCCCCAATAAAATGATTAAAAAAGAAAAAGAAGAGCCTCGAGATGGAGTGACACAATATTTATAACAATGAGCTCAAATAAAACAACGGCCAAGAGGGATGGTGCAGGCCCTGTGTTCCTTTCTGTTGCACACAGGGTGACTATGAGTCAGAACTAACTCAACAACAACGATGTAGGTTACGGTATGAAACACAGCTCATTTTGGCACAGTGGGTACTGACAGTTACCCTCCCTGCTGCGTGTTAGAAAGCCTGTGTCTAGGTCTTTTGTGTGGTCTGCCAGGCTGCTCTGACCCTGCTTTCTCTCCTTTTTCTCTCCCCAGAGCTCATCTCTTGTCCTGGATGTAAGTGTGTGTACCTTACCAGGGATGTAACTGAACATTTTTTTCTGCAGTGCTTTCCTTCTGGGCAACCCAAGATGGCCAGGGTAAGTTGGGACAAGGTAAGATGCCGTTAAACCCTTGCTTACATATCTTGTGCCCATGTCTGTCCATCTATTTCCTCATCTGACTTTTTACCCCTCTGTCAGTTTGTCCGTCCATCAATCACCCATTCATCCTTCCTTCCTTTCGTTCGTCCGTCCATCCATCCATCCATCCATCCATCCATCCATCCATCCATCCATCCATCCATCCATCCAAGGAATACATCTTTCAATTGGGGAAAGCCAAGTTGGAGTTTTCTATTAAGTAAGGATTACTATTTCTCCTTTGTGTAGATGCTTTGAACACAAGGCAAAGATGCCCCTTTGTAATGTGTCTCGTATCACTTCAAGGAGCTCTGGTGGTATATGGAGGAGGTTAGGGGTTGGACAAGATCAGAAGTTTAAAACCACCAGCTGCTTTGTGAGAGAAAGAGGAGGCCTTTCACTCCCGTGAAGACTGACAGTCTTAGAGACCCACAGGGGGAGTTCTACTCTGTGCTGTCGGGTAGCTTTGAGTCAGAAATGACTCCATGGCAGTGAATTGAGATGCTTTACAGGGGAGCCCTAAACACTAGGAGGCCTGGTGACACTGTAGGTTATGCACTGGGATACCAACCACAAGGTCAGAAGTTTGAAACCACCAGCTACTCGAGAGGAGAAAGAGGAGGCTTACTACTCCTGTAAATATCTCAGACTCAGAAGCCCACAGGGGCAGTTCGACTCTGTCCTCTGGGGTTACTGTGAGTCGGAATGGACTGGATGGCAGGGGTTTGTATTGTCTATTCTCCACTACTCCCTCACAGTTCTTATTGAGAAAATACAAGTACTGAGCTTTTATTTCAAATTTTCCTTTTTTAATTTCCACCAGCCTGGATTAAAATTTATTTCCCCCAGTGTGGATCAATCTTGCTACATCTAAAAACTAACACCCTCTTCCTGAGTTCCTGGAATTTTATATAACATACAGATGGATACTCTCCCCTTTATGGTTTCTGCACTATCACTCATTTACTTTATTGCTCCTATATCTCATTCTTATCGAATGCCTGCCTTGTGCCTGTGCTTGGTGTCAGGGAAACAGAGACTCGAGTTCTCTAACCTCAGGAGTTTAATCAATAAAGCTTGTCTAACTGTCCCTGTCTAGCCCCTGTCAGACTGAGAACAAAAGTTGTCAGAATCCACATCAATTTGGTGGCCTGTATCGTTTAGGCTGAGCTATGTACTTGGTAGCAAAGAGTCTGCCAGTTTTTATTATGTGTGTGAAACTCAAACAGGAAAAGAAGCATGTGATGACTGGTTCTGCTTTTATGGACTGCCCTTGGACTTGGTCTCATATGGTCAGTGGCTCTCTGAATGCATCATGGATGCAATCTGATTTCAAACAATGTTACTATCGCTTTTCATCAGGGGAGTCTTACTGGGAATCCCAAGTGATCAAACAGATGAACTGCTCTGGTGGTCACAGTACTCTGCCCTTTTTGCCCCCCTCTTGTCCCCGAGGTGACAAGTTATTCCCAGTCATAGCTTGAAAGCCACTGTACACAAAGGAGGCCACCCTATTGACTGCCTCTCAGGACAAAACTGACCCCCCAATTTCAACTCCGTCTTCTGCTCCCCCCCACCCCCCCGACACAACCACCCATCCACTGTGCTTATCCTTCCTGGCCGTCACCCTGCTACCTGCACGGCGCAGCATGCTCCTACTCGCTGTGAGCACCCGCCTCTGAGCATTCCTCCCCACACGCTCAGGCTGGACAAGGGGACTTTTTTTGGCTCCTCCTCCTCTCCACACATTGTTTCATTCATTCCATTATCAAACGCTTACTAAATCTTCTCGGTGAGCAGAGTGCTTCCTACCACTCAGAAACACCGGCATGATCCCAACTGTAAGATTGGAGTTGAGAAGTTTTGAGAAACTTACTTAGTGAGTAGCTGACCAGAGATGGAAATCTAGCCCTTCAGTTTCCACAGGCCAGGCTCATTCTGGCCCAGTATTTTACCTTCCCATGAATTTGGCAAGGACACTATAGTTGTGTAAGCCCTTGGGATTTTTTTGTGTTCTGCCAGACACAAGATGTTATGTATGTATTTTTAAAAAGATAATAGTGGAATCTCATCTTCAAGTTTCCTATGGTTCAGAGTGTCTGGGCCTTGTGTTTCATGCTTCCAAAAGTTTGTTTTTGAGAGATACCAGCTGACTCTCTTGCTCATAGATCTTAGGGATTAGTAGCCACTTGCCACCTTTGGCAGGCAGGACTCATGGCAAAGCAGAAGGCCAAACAGTTGCTGTCAGATCTGGTAGCAGGAGGAAAAGAAGGCTTTTCAGACCCCTTTGCTTCCTCCATCAGTTAATGGAGGTTGTGTGGGTAGGGCCATAATATAAAGTGGCATAGATAAGAGAGCTTAAATGTTTCTGGCAACAAATGTACATCTGATCTTGACACATGGACGGATGTGTGGATTGTGATAAGAATTGTACGAGCCCCCATAAAGTGATTTAAAAATATTTAATGGAAAAATCCTGCTATCTTTTCATTTCATTTTTTTCCCATGAACTTTCTGAAGCCCTCTCACAAGCATTATACTATATGTAGTGTATTTAGTTGACAAGAACTCCAGCTAGTGTCGTTTGAGGGGGTAAAGTTTGATCCCAATCTAATAACATACCTGAAAAGCGTATTATCCAACTTCCCTCAGTCCCTCTTCCGATGTTTTATATTTGCACTGGCAAGATGCTTGTTGATTGTTGACCAAGTGGAGGAGCAAATGAGAGCACTAGGTACTCTCAGGTCCTCAGGCATTCCTCAGTCGGGAAACACCCCAAAAGCTGGCCTTGAGAAACAGTGTCAGTTCTCTTGGAACCCAGCATGAGGTTGAAGTGATCCACCCAAGCTCTCCTCTGAGATGACCTTTGAACCTTGAGTCTTGAGAAAACTGGTTTTCTACATCATCTTTAAGTCAAATCATAGCTCTAGCCTTGGGCATGCCGTTCTCCTGAAGCATTACGCATGTGCATGTTGAGCAGGAACTTCCAAGATCAGCCTCGAGCTAGCTGTGCTTCAGGATAAATCAGTATTGTTTTCATTGTCCTTCAAGGCAGTGCTCTTTGAGATCCTTCATGACTGTTGTTTCTTATCTTTATTGTTCTGGAAACTTCTCCATGGGAATGTATAAGGTTTTTTCAAAGGGTGCTCGGAAAAGTGGGATGAAAAGATACTGTAATACCGACACTAATTTTTCAAATTCTCTTTTACACTAACTTTTTGAGGTCTTCTTGTATCATTATTAGCAAGAAGAATCTCTGGATGTTTTCTTGTTTGGAACATGTTTTACTCCAAATTTAAAACGCTGCTCCCATTTATGAAATGTACATTAAATCACCTTCAGTCAATTTATATTATATGATGTGATTGGCGTAATTTGATCTGTACCAGTCTGCTTTTACTCTCTCTTGGCTGTCTTTGATCAAGTCCTCCCTCTAGGGATCCCTCTCTTTTACAGGCATGTTGAATGTTCTGCTTTGCTCATGTGTCCCCTCTGTTCTACCTGGTAAACTTCTGCATGTCGTGTATTATCCACTCCGCTGTCATCTCTTTGTGAAACTTTTCCTGGCCACTCCTTGGTTGAGCTCAGGGAGACCTCTCTTTCCTCAGCACTAGGCGCATCCTTTTATGACTGCATTATCCATTAATTAAGGTCTGCCCCCACCTAGGCTGGGAGGCCCTTGAAGGCAGGGCCCTGGCTTATTTACACAGATGCCTTCAGGCTCAACAAAGGACCCACTTGGTTAGTGAATAGCCCCTGTTGTTATTGTTTGGTGCCGTGCCTCCCTCGTGATTGGTCCGTTTCAGCCCATGGTTGCAGCCACAGTGGGAGTCCATCTTGCTCAGTCTTCCTCTTTCCCCACTGATCCTCTATAAGGAAGATGTCCCCGCCCCCCTACTAACATGGCCAAAGAATGAGATATGAAGTCTTGCCATCCTTGTCTCTAAGGAGCATTCTGGCTAGGCTTGCAAGACTGATTGGTTCGTTCTGGCAGTTCATGAAATGTTCAGATTCTTTGCCAGCAGCCCAATTCAAAGACATCAGGTCTCCTCAGTCATTATTCGTAAGTCACAGGGCACATTCCATTACAAGCTCCCCCTGCCATTCCCTGGCAACTCTGCAGAATTGGCTGACCTTTACATGGTGGAGCCTCAGGACCCAGTCGCCAGTGTACTTGCTGACCTCTGTACTTGACTTGACAGTAACCCCAGAACTCTCTGCTTCCAGAATTGCTCAGAATGCAAGGAGAAGAGGGCAGCACACATCCTCTGCACCTACTGCAACCGCTGGCTGTGCAGCTCCTGCACCGAGGAACACCGGCATGGCCCTGCCCCAGGGGGGCCACTCTTTCCCCGAGCCCAGAAGGGGTCGTCAGGTACCGAACCTCCCTCTCCCCACCAGCCCCCATGCCCCAGGTCGGCATGGAACTCTAAAACCCCGAGGAAACTGCTCTCTGACCTGGTTTTCTTGTCCAGGGAGGTAGGGGTGGTCTCAGAACCCACCCCAAAGGGAGGAGGTTTCCTCCAGAGTCAAAGCAGGGGGGTGTAAGGCTCCCTCTGTGAGAGTGGGTGAATGTGGGTGTGATAGCACCGGGGTTCCAAATGACCACAGACGCTCGTCAAGCTCCCGCCCTCTGCTTAGAACAGCCAGGCCGCACTTCTCTTTAGTTACTTGATTAATCTTTCAGCCTGGATATGGTTTGTCCATTTGTCCTTCCAGCACCCTTTGTTTTGAACGAAAATCTTCTTGAAAAGTCTTTGCTAAAGGCCCTCGATGATGGAAGGGGTTTCGCCTTTGTCCAGCCTCTGGGAACTAACATTCATGACCTTGTGTCGATAGCTGGGGATCTAGCAAGCCTGGTCATAACAGAATCCAGGCCCGTGAGGAGGTTTAGGTTAAGTTTTGGAGGATTCCTTGTGCTGCAGGAGACCCACCTGCTGCAGGACCAAGTACCGCCCTCAGCCTCTGGTGGGTGGTAGGCTGCATGGGAGGCAATGGTGGGCACGTCCAGAGAGATGGCAGAAATGACAAATGCATTCCAGCCGAACCTTGTACTTTCCTTTGCTTCTCTGGACCTCATTGGCCTTGGAACAGGCATCTTTTCTGCGAGTACTATGTCTCCTGGATGCCCATTGAGGGCTGAGAGCGACTCCGTGACTCTAACCCGAGAGTCTACCTCATCTAGAAAAGCTCATTTTCTCCTTCTTCTCCGGCAGGAGTGAATGGTGGTTCCGGGGACTTCGCTTTGTACTGCCCTCTACACACACAGGAAGTGCTCAAGCTGTTCTGCGAGACCTGTGACGTGCTCACATGCCATAGCTGCCTCCTGGTGGAGCACAAGGAGCACAGGTGCGGCTGGCTGCCTGAAGCGAGTGCAGGACGGGGAGAGCTCTGGCTCTGGGCTCTCCCAGCATATCCAGATCTTGCCCCTGCCTAAGCCAACCTGCAGTCCCTGGGCTAATCCGAAGTTTTCTCTACTACCGTTGAGGAGTTTCTTTGGAGAAGGCCTAATGGGCCAAGCACCTGCAGCATCTCTGACTGTGTAGATATAACTACAGTCCCCAGGGGCCGGGCTGAGCTCTGCATGGTCCAGATCCTTGTTTGGCTGGCATTCCCAGACCAGGCGCTGCCCCTCTCAACTTTCTTTCCCTTTCTCTTCCCCTAGGTGCAGACATCTTGAAGAAGTTTTACAAAACCAAAGGATGCTTCTGGAAAGTGTGACTACCCAGGTGGCCCATAAGAAATCCAGCCTGCAGACATCTGCAAAGCAAATTGAGGACAGGTAGCACAGGCCAGCCCCATCCAGAGCTGGGAACGGTCTGTTTCCCTACGTCCTCGTTCACAATATCAGACTATCAGATGTAGAGCCTTTGAAATGGACGTACCGTTAAATAGATGTGGGAAAGGCCCTAAAAGGTGTATATCCTGGCCTTGGAAGGTCCCAGGGCCTGGGAGGGGGGTGGTGTCTTAGGATCAGCACTTGGTACCTGAGGTTGACCTCTGTCAGGGTAAACAGAGTGAGCCTGGGCCAAATTTCACTTCTGCAAGTGATCATGAACTAACCAGACGTAGGTGTTTGAGGACGTAATAAGTCAGTAACAATCTCCCCCTTATCACTCCCTTGTTTTTCATGTAAGTCTACAAATGACATGCCTTCATTGGTATTTTACATAGGTAGAATCAGTAAACTCTGAGAACTTGTGTGCCAGGCTTTGAGTTGGGTATTATATGCACATTATTTTGTTCAAATCTTACAGTTCACTGAGGTAGGAATTGCCTCCGTGTCACTGATGAACTGATGGGCAGACTCATGTTCGGAGACTTCAGGTGACCAGTCTGAGATCACACAGCTGGTCAGTGGGTTGGGCTTAGAAGTTATAGCTGCGTGACTTCAAAGACCATATGCCTGCTTTTAAAATAGCAGCTCTTTTGTTGTGTAACAACATACCCTAACCCACCCCCCTTTCAATTCAGTGATGTTTAGTATATTCACAGAGTTGTCCAGCCATCACCAGTTTTAGACCATCTCCAGCACTACAAGAGGAAACACACAAACAAGCACTCTCAGGTCCTGGCAACTGAACTCTCCTGTCCCTTCTCATGCTCTTTTTACCACAAGTGGTTTTTCGAACACCTTCTTCCTTAAGGCAGAAAATTACATGAGATCCTGCCCTCCTCCTTCCTGATCCTGCTTCTGGTGCCAAGTGAATTGGGAAGCTGCTGGTTTGACCTGAATGTGGATTTGTGATTCACCTAGAGATAACGAAGTCCTTCCACTGGACCTCTCCCTTTGCAATGGAAATAGTTCCTTCTGCTGGCCTTTCTCCTCTCGGGGATGCGGCGTCCGATTCAGTCAGTGTTCACACTGACACCTGGCCCCACTTGCACTGGGTTATCAAAGGATGGGCGGTGGGAGGACACGTCTCTTTTCTCCTCCAGTTGGTATCTGCCAGGCCTCAATCTCAACAGGCAGCCTCCAGTCACAGGCTCTCTTCCCACAGTGGGTCTGGGGTACAGGGCTCACCACGCTCTTTCCCACTCTCTTTACAGGATTTTTGAAGTGAAGCATCAACACAGGAAGGTAGAAAACCAGATCAAAATGGCCAAGATGGTTCTGATGAATGAGCTGAACAAACAGGCCAACGGGCTCATAGAGGAGTTGGAGGTACATCTGGATAGATGGCTCACGTGGATGGGCTCCATGCTTTCCCTCGGGTCAAAACCCAGACAGCTATCAAATGATGGGCTCAGGGCAACCGGAGCTGGAGTTCATACGTGCACGTCCTCAGCTCTCTGCTGCTCCCTGTATCTTAAAATGCCTGCTCTCATCTTGAGAGAGTGGCTCAGTAAGGTCGGGGAAGTCATTTCAAAACTCCCAGCAGTGCGACTGTTGTTAAGCAATGCCTTTCTGGGTCTGGGCCATGCCGGATCATAGCCTTGCAAGAGAGAGCCGTGGAACCGTTTCCTTCTTCAGAAGATGTTGACATTCATTCATTTCCTCCTCGTTACCTGCTCCATGATTTCCCTATGCAATCTGGACGCTCCTTCTCCCTCACCCTCGGGTCTTGCCATGGCAATACTGTCCGTCCTCCTCCTCTCGAGGACACTGAGCCATCAGATCCCATCAGTGCTCACAAAGACACAGCAGGTCGCAGGGCTCAAAGACTTTGTCTCCTTTGTACCCAGGGCATCACTAATGAAAGGAAGCGGAAGCTGGAGCAGCAGCTGCAGAGCATCATGGTTCTCAACCGTCAATTTGAGCATGTCCAGAACTTCATCAATTGGGCTGTCTGCAGCAAAACCAGCATCCCTTTCCTTTTCAGCAAAGAACTGGTAAGAGGACGTCAGACTTGTCAGTCTATACTCGCAGCTGATCAGAGCCTCATCTCTGCTCTAGGGGTGGTGGGGCAGTCCCTGACTTCCTTCAGAACGGATAAAGACAGTAACTTCATCTATCCTTCAGTTAATCAGTAGCATTTACGTCTTTCACCAAATGCTATGTACAAAGGATCAGGGTTCTGAAATGGTTCTGCCTTCCTCCCAGGCAACTCACCAGGGAGGTGACAGTTGTTCGTCTCAGGTCATGGACTTGGCTATTATCCTAACAGTGTGTCTTTCCCATAGGAAGTTCGTGTGGATGAAAGGGTGGTGGTGATGAGGATAAAGAGGACAGGAAGAGTGTTGAGGATGGCAGTGAAGTTTTGGTCTCGGGAGGAGGAGGATGCCCAGGGGAAGCAGCAAGATCTCCGAGAGATGTTGATGGGGTTTCCACTGGAGCATGTTGAACTGCAGATTCCTGCAGGTTATGTGAGAGGAAATGTGTAGCAGCTACTTGAACATAAGGACCTGGAAGGGTGAAGAAAGGCTAGGGTAGGAGATAGAGACTTGGGAGTCACTGAGCTATTGGTAGTAAAACCTTGAAAGTGTGTGTGGAGGAAGGGAACAAGAAGTCTGGACCCCAGAAAAATAGCATCATTGCCAGCCTAGGTAGCAGAAGAAGAGAGAAGAGCATCAGGAGAAATAGGAGAGTGCAGTGCACAGGAATGACCAGCGTCTCACACTTTAAGTGACCAGTGTTGTCAATTCTATGGAGGTGCAGGATGAGTAGTCTTGAGATCAGGAATTAGGAAATCCCAAGTGACTTTTTTAAAGGCCTTCTTGTAAAGTGGAACAGTCCATAGACAGGTCACGGAGGCAGAGGAGGTAGCGAGGTGAGGAAATGGAGCTGGAAGTGAGGAGAAGGGAAATAGGAAGGTGGCTTGAAGAGGAGGCAGAGTTGTGGGGAAACAGTTTTTTAAGAATGGAAACCACGTGCCCACATGTCTCTTAGGGGAGAGGTTGGAGAAAGAGAGCTGTGGAGTTAGCATGCTGAGCAGGCAGGAGGAGGTGGGATCTGAAGTGAACGGTTAGCCTTAAACCAGAGAGACACTCCTGTCCAGGAAGGGAGCAGGCCAGGAAGGGAGCAGTGTGATGCAGAGAAGTTTGAAGGTCCAAGGGGTGTAAGTTGGTAGGAGTCTGCTCTTTCTGGTCTATGTGGAGCAAGCGAATGACAAGGTGAGACATTAGGTAAGTGACAGGGTGGAGAAAAATACAGATTTTCAAAAGTCACTAAGCACAGTGTAAGAGGAGGCGAACCAGAGACAAGGAAAATGATTGGAGCGTGCCCTTGAAGTAGTCGAAGGTAACAGGGCTTTGGGATGGATGGATTGACCAACCTTTAGGAAATGGTGATGTAGAAGGCATAAAGAATCCTAAATGAAAACGATGGGAAGCTGGAAAGACTCTATGGCCTGAAGAGCAGGGCTTGGAGAGAATTCCATGAGGTTGGAAGCCATCCTCTGACAAAGCATGTACTAGTTATGTGGTCAGAGATCAGACTGTTGAAGTTTAAGGTCTCATGGGTAGAACTGTCCTAGATGATATGTCTAGGTATGTTTACTACTGAAAACAGAGGGAAAGGTGACTGGCATTACTGAGACCAAGCGATTAAGAGGCAAAGGTGTTGCTTGGTCTACTAGTTACCGAGATGATGGCAGGGTAAACGGGACCCATGCCATAGTCCTAAATGGTCAACTGGGTGATAGAAGATAGATGACAACAACGAGGGAGGGAGGAAGAGGGCAGGTGAATAGAACGGAAGGGGGTTTCACCTGCGGGCAGAAGAGCTGCAGTGGGAGCTCAGAGAACATTTGCCCACTTAGAAAAAACATCAGGTTATGGGACAATGACTACAACATCCTCGAGAGGGTTTCCAGAGAAACGAGCTGAGAGAGAATTACAAATCATTTGAGGTCTGCAAGAGATGAGGCTGTCAGGGTTCTGGAGACTTGATGGATCTCAGCTCGGGGAGGCCGTTAAGGTGGGTGGTGAAGGAGAAGTATTAAAATAGAAGGAAATGAGCATTTAAGGGGAAACAAGAGGCCAAAGGGCCAAGACTCTTTGAGCTCTTCAAACTGTCCAAAGGGAGAGGGAGAGGGAGAAAAAATTGTCATTTAGCCACGGGCTGATCAAAGAATTGACCTTTGGTGGTGGTGTCAGATTGTGTTCCAGATGCAACGACTGCTGGAGACAAGTTGTAACACGGATCCTGGTTCCCCTTGGAGTATCAGGTTCACCTGGGAGCCTAACTTCTGGACCAAGCAGCTGGCTTCCCTTGGTGAGTGGGGTCCCACTGTGAGGGCATGTACGTAATTGCTAAGAATGAGCATAGCACATCTGTTATCTTACTGGGTTGGTCAGCATAGACCCAAGGGGAAGCACTCCTGGAGACTGCCAGTGGTCATGGAGTTACCCAGCAACACCCCACCCCCTTTCTGTCTCTGTCTCGGTGTGCAATAGCACAATAGCAATATAGGACTTTGTCCCAGGACTTGTTGGCATCTGAGCTTTGCATCCTTCGGGAATGTCATTCTTACTTCTGTTATGGTTCTGGAGAGGAGACAGTAGTCCTGCTGCATGACAGTACACTTGTGTCCTACAGAGGCATTCATGTCTCAGCAATAGTGAGACGTGGGAGTGTGCTTCATTCATCCTTTGCACTTGACATGCAAGCAGGGAAATGCATGACTTTGTGCACATTTCCTTTCCTGCTCCCATAATTTGCTGGCATTTAACCAAATGCAGACAACTGACGTTGTGCCTGTGTTGAGAACCCAGTGGAGGGTGTGTTCAACTAACGGCCAACGGCTGCCTTCACTTGGAGCTGCCACTCTCACTGAAAGTTGATTGAACTTGGTAAAATGATATATGAGACGTAGGTTTATTCTTTGCTTCCATTTCCCCTCTGACTGATTCAAGAGACCTTTGGGGAGATGGGCCCCAGGCTGGGCACTAAAGACCACAGGTGATGAAGCCACATTTCCTCCTCTCAACAACCAAACCCAAGCCCAACCCACTGCCAAGCCCATTCTGACTCATAGTGACCCGACAGCACAGGGTAGAACGAGCCCTGCGGGTTTCTGAGACGCCAGCTCTCGAGAGGAGTGGGAAGCCTCGTCCTTCTCCCAGGGAACAGTTGGTGGCTTTGTTCTGCTCACCGTGTAGTTGGCAGCCTCACACGCGATCAGGGTTCCTCTGGAGGAGCACAGTCTGCATGGAAGCAAGCCTAATCAGAAACACAGCGGAAGGAGCCCTTGTGCTGGGATACCAGTAGGAGTCATCCACTTATGCCGGGGACCGGGGCCTCCAGGGGCAGTGCTGTTGCCTGGCCTAGGAGCTTCTCTCCTCTTTCATCTCACTTCCCAGCACATAGTCGCCAAGGTCTGGTTTGGGGACTTGTTCATTGGAAAGCTTGTTGTTACTTTTCAGCACATAGCTTCTCACTCCTGCCTTGGTCCCCACCACTAACAGTGGCTCTGTTTTAATGAAAGGAAAGATAAAGGAGTGGATGCTGTTGAAAGGAGCCTGTGGCTTCTCTCCTGGGATAGAAGAGGCAGACCTGAGCAGGTGTGCAAAGCTGAGCTAATCTCTCAAACTCCCAGTACACACACTTACAAATGTTCCTGCTGGCGGCATGCTAGGCTGAGCCTCAGCGACCAGAGGTCTTGGTCATTCGTCTGTGTGTACGTGGTGTGTCTGTTCCGGGGAGCAGGAGTAGCACACTCTCTTCTGAACTTGCAGGCTGCATAACCACCGAAGGAGGACACCTGTCCCGGGCCGAAACTCCAGCATATGGCAGCTTGCAGGCACCGTCTTCCTTTTACCAAAGCCACCAATCCCCAGTGACGGTGACGCAGCAGGAGGCGCTTAGCCACTCCTCACACAAGTTCCATCCCCAAGCCCTGTGTTCCTCCTCTGTGTGCTGCTCTCATTGCTCCCCAGGCTCGCCCGTCCTCAAAGGCCAGCCCCCGCCGCCCCCCAGCACACACCCCACCCACGGCTTTAGGCAGCCCTCGGAGACGGTGCCTCAGCCGCTCGGGCCCCTGCAGTGCCCCACCCTGCTGCCCAGAGAGAAAGAGCTACCCTGCAATCCTCACCCACCAAAGCTGCTGCAGCCCTGGCTGGAAGGCCCCCCGCCCGCCGAGCCCGAGGGCACGCCCCAGAGGCTGGGCCAGCCGCCCACCGCCCAGCCTGTGTGCATCGTGCCCCCGCAGGACGTTCAGCCAGGAGCCCATGCCCAGCCCACCTTACAGCCACCCTCTATCCAAGTCCAGTTTGGCCACCACCAGAAGCTAAAGCTTAGCCACTTCCAGCCACCGCCACCGCTGCCCCCGCCGCAGCAGCCCCCTCCACCCCCTCCACCGCCCCCCCCACCACAGCAGCCACCCCCACCGCCATCCCAGCATCTGGCTCCCAGTCACCATGAGCACCCCCCTCCCGGGCCTGCCTGTTCGCAGAACGTGGACATCATGCACCACAAGTTTGAGCTGGAGGAAATGCAGAAGGACCTCGAGCTCCTCCTGCAGGCTCAGCAGCCCAGCCTGCAGCTGAGTCAGACCAAGTCGCCTCAGCACCTGCAGCAAACCATCGTGGGGCAGATCAACTACATCGTGAGGCAGCCCGCACCTGTCCAGTCCCAGACCCAAGAGGAGACGCTGCAGGTGAGCATCATGTTGGCTGGGGCACCTATTCGCCCCACCGTAGGACGGCTCAAGGAGCACAGCTTCCCCAGTCACAGGGTGGCACCAGAACCAGTGTAGTGGAAGCTCCAGAGAACACAGTGCTCAGCCCCTACACCATTCTGTGTTCAACACTTTCACTCCATTCCTGTCCTGCTGGTCCTTGCCCATGGGCGCTTCCTTGCCCATGGGCAGCGCTGGACTCCTTCCTACCAGTGCCAGGGCAGAAGGGAGACTGCCCTGTCTCTGTCACCTGCCCGATTTCCCTGCTGCGAGCTTCCTGTTTCCAGACAGGTTGGTGTTAGATGTCACCCTGTGGGTCCTGGCCCTCAGCGACCTCAGGCACAACAGAATGCGTGCCCTCCTCACAATCGCTCCCTGTGCCTGAGCGCATGGCAGCAGCCACGGTGCCAATCCGTCTCCTTGAGGGCCTTCCTCTTTCTTGCTGCCCGTCTGCTTTCCCCTTTGACATTTTGAGTGCCCTCTGACCCAAGGGGCTCATCTTCTGGTGCTGTTTTTGACAATGTTCTGCTTCCATTCATTAGGCCTTTGGTATCTGACACTATTTTGAGGCGGTGCGTAAGGTTTTTAGCAGCCACTTCCTCTGAAGTGGGGAGCCGATTCCTTCTTGGTCGTCTGTTCTTAGTGTGGAGGCGCCACTGAAGCCTGTTCACTGTGGGTGACCCTGTGGGCATTTGAAATACCAGGGACCTAGCTTCCAGCATCACAGCCACACACGAGCCGGCACAGTACGACAAGCTGACACACCAGTGGTGGAGACCGGGGGTAGGGACGAGGTGAAGGAGTGTGTTACACGTAGGAGCCAGCAGTTTTGTAACACTGCATAGATAGGGATTTCCCATTTTTTTCATCGCCTAAACCCGCTCGATCTATGTGCACTGCCCCAATGTCATTAGGTAGTAGGCATTACCATCTGTATTCTACAGGTGCAGAAGTGGAGGTGCCTAGGAGGGCAGCAGTTCCCCTGGTAGCCACACAACATTGAGTATTAGAGCCACAACTTGGCTCCAGACCCGCTGACTTTTCCGTAATCCTGCAGAGGAGTCGTCCTCTGTCCCTCAGGGTGCAGACACTCCTTAGAGCTCTGGGAACAGCCCGTGCTTCTGGAATCTTTGCTGTAGTCCACATGTTCCCTCTCAGCCCCTGCCTGTATTCTAAGTCCCTTCCCCACCCCTCTTTGCTTTTCCATAGTAGCGCTCCCCTGGAATCCGTCCTTACCCTTCTTCAAAGCAGTGCCGCTGACTTTTCCTCTCGTATAAACTGGCAAGGCCTCCCCTTTATGCTTCAGCACTCACGGCCTCAGATGTCTTCCCACGAGCCTCAGTTCCTTTGAGGACTCTGGAGTAAGCCTCATGAAGGCAGAGAAGAGTCCAGAGCCCATCGATCACAAGCAAACTTTAGGTCAAAACTGTGCTGTGAACCAACCGGGTAAGTGCGACAGAGTTAGTTCAGAATTCTCAATTTGGGGTCTTGTCTAAGACCATTCTGTTAGGCTTAGGAAGAGTTTAGATCGTGTGGCTCCCTTTGGGAACAAATTGCAAGCTGTCCACACTATTTAGGTGGGACGATGAGTGGGACAGGTTGGGCACTGCCCTTCCTGCTGCTGCTCCTGCAGCTGTTGCTAGTCTTTGCAGTGGAACCCACTCAAGTTCTCATCTTCTGTTCCAGGTTACAGACGAACCTCCAGCAGTGGAGGGCCCAAAGCCCACGCTCCCTCTCAATAAGAATACTGCTGCTGCTTTGCCCCAGGCATCTGGGGAAGAGACCCCGCTCAGTGTCCCCCCACAGGACAGCACCATCCAGCACTCCTCTCCGACTGTGGTGAGAAAGGTACTAATGGAGCCTGCTTCCCCTGGCCACACGGGACCCACTGCCAGCCAAGACCCCCAAGACCCGGATGAGGATGATTGGGCGGGAGGAGGGGTATCCCTGTTTCATCCCTGGACATCGCACAGCCCTGACTCATGCCTTCTGTCCTAATGAGTCAGCAACAGTGGTTCTCCTCCACCCTCACCCTCCATCTCTACGCTCACATGCACATTTAACATTGGGATCAACTTCATTTAGGGTAGAAGGGAAACAGGAGCGGCAGCCACTTTGGGGAGCACTTACTCTGTGCCCGGTGTACTTCACAAGCCTGTTCTCACAGTTCTGGGATGTGGGTGTTCCTGTTTTACAGGGAAAGAAACTGAGGCCCAGGGTCCCCCCCCCCCCCCCGCCCGTAACTAGTCGATGACAAAGCTGAGGTTATCTAAAACTTGTCAGAATCCCAAAACTGAACTTTTTCTTCTCTGCAATGAAAATGCAGAAGAGAACTTATGGGTCCCATACCCCCAAATTGCTTGGCCTCAGAATTGGAATCAATGGCGCTGTTGGGTGAGTGGTCAGCAGGCTTGCCCTCTGGAGGTGACAGAGCATCTAGGAACACGGAGACTAAGATCTCTTGAAGGTGAATGGTTAGGGGCCTGTCTACCCACTCACTTCCCTGGCAATAACAGAGTCACAGAACCGTCCCATCCTGTCACCCTTCCAGCTAAAAGCTCAGTCCTGTGCCGTTCCCCGCACCCACCCCTCCCTGCGTTCTTGGACTCTGTTCCACTTTTCCTGTTGCCTCCTCTGACTTGGTGTGCTCCGCTCATCCCACCCTGTGCTTCTGCATTGTCAGCCCTGCAGCACCCTCAGGCTCTTCAGCCCTTGCTCTGCTTGTTGTGCTGTCTCTAACTCCAACCATATCCCCTCCCACCCCACTGCCCCAACCCAGTCAGTAATGCCATTTTCATGTATGGCTGAGGTCAATCTGATTCAGTGGCATTTGAGAAAAGAGTTAGGAAAATGGGGGATAGCAAATTGAAATGTTAACTTGGAAATCCCTGGTGACTCCTGAAGTCTGGCAAGCCTCTGATATTAGCGATGTTTGGTCTGTGCCTTGCCTGTTTGGCCTTTTGAAATGGTTTGGCTTACAGGTGCTGAAAATGGGCCCTCTTTTAATACTTGAGCCAGTGACCTATCCATCCATCCATTTATCCATTCAACATTCAAAAATATATCTCAATCTCTTAGTATATGCCAAGGAGCACTGGTGGCATAGTGGGTTACACCCTGGGCTGCTAACCTCAAGACAAGCAGTTCAAAACTGCCAGCCACTCTGAGGAAGAGTGTGACAGCTTCAGAAGCCCACAAGAGCAGCTGTACTCTGCCCTACAGGGTCGCCATGAGTCAGCATCAGCTTGATAGCAGTAGGGTTTGGGGTATGTGCCAAACATTCTGCTAGGTGTTGAACTCACTTTGGTGAACAAGAGAATCTCAGCTCTCACCTGGAGCTTACATTTGAACGAGGCGGACAGTTAAGCAAGCAGCACAATATGGTCACGTGGTACCTCCAGGGGCTCTAGGAGGAGCGCCGTAGCCTGGGAGAGGGGCTGTTCCCACAAATCTCCTGCTATAGAGGAAATTATTTGAAGCTGAGATTCGAGGGAGGAAAAGTTAGCCTAGCTGGGGGGTCAGGAGAGTTGAAGTCAGAAGGAAGGAAATAACGGGGGGCAACTAGGGGTCTTCCAACAACTTGGCTTGTTGGGAGCAGGGAGGCACACTGGGGAATGAGAGGTTGTGACACAGGTTGGAAGACCTGCTAATTGTGCTCTGGGACTGAGATCTGTCCTGCAGGCTATGAGGAGCAAATGAAGGATTTCCAGCAGAGACAGGGTTCCGGCTAAATTTTAGATAAGTCACTTTAGCCATGGTAAGGGAAATCAGAGTGCAGAGGAAGAAGAGGAGAGGATGAATTAAACCAGCTGTGATGGCATTGAGGAGGAAGTCAAGACTTCCAGAGCCATTCCAGAGTTGATATCTGACTGACAATGGGAAGTGATAGAGAGGAAGCCCTTGGGCTTGGCAGCCCTCCTTGTTTTAGCTCACTGGATTGTCAGTCTCTGAGCCTGGGAACATGGGAAAGAAGGTACATTTTGGTCATTGGTGTTCTCTTGTGGAAGCTATAACATGGCCAAAGGATAGCCATGGCTGGCCCCATGGTCTAAGTGGCAATAGAATGTGAAGGGTTGGCCGTGGAATTAGTGAAGCTTCTAGAAACCCTGTCTTCTCATTTTGAGCTCCCCCTGGTCCATATCAACTGAGGTCCAGGCCAAGGTTTGAAGGGGAGGGAGACCTGTCATTTCTTAGACGCTTTATTCATGGTTTGAATGACCAGGAAAAGGACCCCAAAATTGTTGTTCTGACCCAGAGGAACTCCTGGATCTACTTGACCGAGACAGAGTTCAGGTTACACACATTACACACAAAGCTGTTTGAATAAGGAGAGGACTTTCTTTTTGAGGAAGAAAACAAAAAAAAGCTGGACTTGGGCAGAGGAGGTGTGAAGATCCCAAATATCTATCTTAAACATCTTATTGAATGATAATATCTGGAAGAGTATTTTCCATTTTTTCATGTTTTACATGGAGTATTCCATTTTTATCTGTTTGTTTATCCTAGCAATACTATGAGGAAGCCACTTTCTTATTCCCTTTTGAAAGATGTGGAAACTGAGACACAGAGAGGTTGAATGATCCACCTAACGGTTATCCAGCCGGCCATGGGCCATGTTAAGTTGAGCACAGGTTCCTGACTCAACCCAGTGTTCAATGTTGAGGTTAGGTTACCTCTCTTTGTGCACTGAGGTCGGAGAAATAGAACTCCATTTGGCTTCTCCCCTGCTGGATTTCCCTTCCTGTCCAGTCTTTGACAGTAGACTGGGGCTCTGCTGTGGGGAAGTCTTAGGACCCAGCCTGGTTCTGGTTATCTCTTATCTAGTCAAGAGGTTTGGGCTCCAGCCTGCACTTGCCCTTTGCTGGCCTCTGAGTTCCTGAAGGTTACCAACCAAAGAAGCCGATGGCCCTGGCACCTCTCTGCCTGGGCCCCAGGGACTCCTTCAGGCTCTGAGCCGCTCACCAGCATTCTCACCACAAGGAGGACTCTTGTCAAAGCAGAGGCGCCGTGCCCCAGTGAACACAGAGCTTGCTGCGCGAATGAGATGTCAGACTCCTAGAGTGGGCTTTCCCAAGGCTTGAGCCTTGCAACTCAGGAGCAGCTTGTCTCATGGCATTGTCTGGAGCCTGCAGGATGTCTCCGAATGAATGCTGAGAGTTGTTGGACAATCACTGTTGCCTGAGCTTCAAGTTCTGGGTCCAGCCTCTCCGGAAAGAGATCATGGTTGCAACTGTACAACAGACAGAACCTCCTAAAACTTTGGGGAAACAGGAAGGCATGGTGGTGGCTTCATTTCCTGCTTGTGGACTAATTGACTGCTGAAACATTCATAGAATTCATTCTTCGAAGAGTTCATGGAATGAAGAAGCACAATCCCAGCTCCATTGCACCTACTGAAGGAACCACTTTTCTGCACATGGTGTAGCCCAGACATTCAACAGAGGCCTTTGAGGCCGTCGTGTATGACTTGGGAGGATTCTGGGCTTTATTTTCATGATGGATATAGAAGCAGTAGGCATCCCTATGATTCAGATCATTAAGAGTGAGGAAGAGGAGAAGGATAATGACTGGCACGTGCCAGTTATTCCATTATCAAAGCATTTTCACTGCCAAGCTCTTACGTTGATTCCTACAACTCTACCTTATTAGCATGTGGAGGAGGAGCTAGAAGCCCAGCAAAGATCTTTCTGTCTGACCTAGCCCTGATAGTAGCTTTGCTCAGAATGTTCCAAGGACCGACTGAGGCTTTCTTTAGGACACAGCCTGTGTTCTGGTCAATAGCTGCAGAACTATGCAGAGATCCACTCTGTCCTCCCCTGGAGTCACATCAAACACCCAGGCCAAGTATCCTGCACTCAGCTCCCTCTGGGAAGCCCATTTCTTTAATTGTTTCCTGCTTTCAGTGAAAGACCAGACCCAAGATGTCTGTCTGGCTCTCTTGACTTGGGAGTTACTGGGACCTTGCTG
The DNA here is from genome assembly GCF_050624435.1 of Tenrec ecaudatus. Classification (NCBI taxonomy): domain Eukaryota; kingdom Metazoa; phylum Chordata; class Mammalia; order Afrosoricida; family Tenrecidae; genus Tenrec; species Tenrec ecaudatus. Next base: position 62,010,709 of record NC_134533.1, read on the forward strand.
CTAAGCTTCGGGCTATAAAACAAAACAACCTCCAAACTCACTGCCGTTGAGTGGATTCCAACCTATAATGACCCAATAGGACAGGGCAGACCGTCCCCGTGGGCTTTCAAAGTGTAAAGTGGTTTTGCACTGCAGAGCCCAATGCATCACCCGCTAGGACGCCGAATACCTCTGACCTAATTCTGAGTCTTTAAAGGCTTGGCTTTAGAACGTTCCACTCGGTGCTCACTTCGGCAGCACGTAGACCTGAGGGCTCCACTCATTCTTTCCTTCACTCCAGACTTGCTGGAGATCCACTCCTTCTAACTCATACTCCGCAATTCTCTGATTTCCAACTCTCCCTCGATCTTCAGGGCGCGGGCACTCCTCACTTCTTCTTTGTTCACTACCCATAGGCCCTTTCCCACTTGCCTTTGGCCAGCTAGCAGAGATCAGCATAGTTATATCTCCATGGGATAGGCTCCACCTTGCCCAGGACCAGAGCTTGTCGCTCAAATGGAGGAGCGCTCACTGTCAATGAGAGCAGCATCACCGTTTACTTGTGTCTGCGTGTTTTGTTTGGTTTCAAAGGAGCAATGTCACTATTACAAACCCACAGGTGAAACCAGTCCATGACTGGAAAAGTTCGTTCCTCCCTTAGCTCTCTGATGCAGAGTTGTCAAGAACTAGTAGGGTTAAGCCAGGCTACCTAACTGACGCTTTTGAAATATTCACGGACTGTTCCAAGGAGTTCATTCACAAATTCCTTTACCGCTGCTCTGTCCCCTTATTTGTGTCTTTGCCTGAATATAGACCACCTCTGTGTGTTTCCAAGACACACTCCCTGTCACTGAACCGTAGAACTCACCTTAACCACAGAGCCTCATCCAAGTTCCGAGCTCACTGAGAAATGTTCTCACCAGGCTCTGTCTGATAAGACAGGGTAGTGTGGAAGGGGGTTTAGAAGTATCCCCATTTGAAGTCATGTTTTATGCCAATTACATTTTGTTACCGAAAGAGGTATGTTTCAGCAATCTGGAAAATTAATCAATGTGCAACGCCACCCTATCTGAACTACTTTATCCCAGCAATATTATCTTGCTGTAAGAACCTGAAACTTATATTAAACTCAGGGCATGTGCACGAAGTGTCTGTTTATTGATTTCACAATCACTTCTGATTAGCGTACTAGCTTTCTAGCTAATGGCACAAGCTTGCAAGCGGCCAGTAATCTTTCAAGACTGGCTCTTGGTTCCTAGTCTGAGAGCTGTGTGACCCTGGGGCACCGGGGCATCACTGTGCATGAGTTTCCTTCAGTGCCAAAGTGAAAGAGCGGTGCTGCTGCCCCGGAGCGCTGGCACCGTGTGGTGGTGCACAGCATCATAACATCAGCGAGCTCAGCTCTTCCGCAGAGACCCCGGGGCTGAGGGCAGGCGGGGCAGGGAGCACAGGCTTGTCAGATGACGTCCCAGTGTGAAGTTTCTCTGGTGACAAGCAGAAGACGCTCAAAGTCAGACAATTTCAGGGGGTCCAGAGGGGAAAGCTGGGCAGTGAGATGGTCCACACAGGTAGACCCATTAAGTTACTGAAAACTCAAACCCAAACCCGGTGCCACCATGTCTAGGTGTGGTAATTCCAAGCAGTCAGGCAGGTGATAGAGCAGGCAGAGCGAGATAAGCATCGTACAGTGTGGAGAAAGAAGTTGTGGAGCAAATGAGAACAGCGAAGGGAGAGAAGAGGGGACTTCTTCAGACTCAGCAGAGGCCCCCGGCATCATCCCAAGACAAACTAACTGGTTGTCGGCGTCAATATTTTTGACATTTTGACTACTCGTTCTTTCTGAACTAGGAAGTATTTTTCCCTCACAGACCTCAAAATAAGTCTTTCCCTCATGAAATCCCAAGAGTTTTGCATGTGCAGGTAAAGTGGGGGTGCCATTTAGCCGTGGGCAGCTTAGACATGTCAGTGATAGCCAGCCCTACACAGACGTTACAGCAGCCCAGCCCTTTGCATGTGCTCCCGTTCGCTCTTAACACGCTGGCCTCTAGAGGGCGCAGGCAGTGTCCTCTCAAGCGACAGATGTGCTCCTTCCACGTGGGAAGCACCGAGTGTCAGACAACCTGGCCACACTCCCCAAGCCTCCTCCAGCCCTCACAGGCTCTCGGTTCTTTCCTTCCTTGTATGCCCTAGAGAGTCTGTCCTCTCTTGGCCCTCAAAATGGGCCCTACTGCTTTCCCCTCTCACCTAGTAGCACTGGCAGCATCGTAGGGGATAGGCAGCCAACTGCTCTCTCTCTCTACAAAATCAACCCTGACTCCTTGTTTCGTGATTTTTTACCTCTTCACTCCAGAGAGCCAGATGACTTATTTCAGAAGAGCCAACAGAGAGCACCCTCATGACCTGTCCAGGGATGTCGTTGCATTTACATTTACACAGCCTGTAGGATGGGGTTTGTGACTGGCTCCCTCTGATTCCCTCTCAGAATCCCCTGTAGGGGTTTCCCAAGTTCTCATTACCAGAGCTTCACAGCACCTGCTTGGAATTGGCTCTAGATATGGAGATGAGAGAGATTAATCTAGTCCACAATACCTCAGGGTCTGCGGCTGCCCTCAGTCTGTCCCTGGGTGTTCGGGGAGCCAGTCCAGCAGGCCTAGCTCAAATTCATCTCTAGAGAATTTCTACCACTTTTCTACGACTTAGTCTCCTCTCCTCTAGTATTACCTTGACTCACATTGCATGCTATGCAGTAAGTACTCTGGGCAAATGGGCTGAACATTTGAGAGCCTATAAGGTGATCTCTACTCCCAGTTTGGAAAATTTTGACCTTTGGAATGTTACCTTGTGCATGTGTTTCGCTCTGTTGTACATAGGGTCACTGTGAGTCAGAACCAACTCAACGACACCTAACAAGAACAACAAAATGTCTTATAACACACAACCATGTCCCATTGTCACTAGGATGGACCCTGATAGATTTTGGTCTTCCTAAATGCTTGGAACCAAGAAGCTCACTGAAAACCCTGTACGCCATTCTCAAAGCCCAGCCAGGTGAACAGCAGAAGTACATGTGAAGTACCTGTCCAGTCGGGCAGAGGTTCAGAGGGTCAGACTGTGCCATATGTTAAAGAGGGAATGCCGTAATCATGGGTGTTTCTGTTTGTGGATAAGGAAGGATAGTGTGTTAGGAAGCCTGGCAGTGCCTACCAGGGGACAAACCAGTGTGTGTTAGACATCAGTGGCTATTGGCTCAGTAAGCTGGGCTCCCCATCTAGTTACTCAGTCTGATTTGAGGGTTCTCGCCACCTCGCCATCTTTTCCATCTGGAGACTTCAAGCAGACAGCCAGTTGGAGCCTTTCTATTAAAATTCATTGAACTACTGAGGAAAATGAAAAAACAAACCTTTCTTTGGAGAAATAAACAGAAGGCACTTATTTCATCTGCTTTGAAATTGAGACCAGAAACTATCAGTTTAACTAAAGCAGTCAAACAAGTAATGAAGGGGAAAGATAGAAAGAAAGAGAAGACTATTGAGAAGACAGACAAAGAGCTGGAGGGAAGGACAAGGTTGAAGGCCAGAATTAAGAGTGTGGTTTTGGTGCCAGAGATCTGGATTTTAAATCTAAAAAGCCTCCATTGAACATCGTACTTCATGGTGAAATCCAGAAGCAGCTGCCAGAAATCAGCAATGAAACTAAGGTGACGATGGCTGCCTTTTCTTCAGCATCGCATGCCGGTCTTAGCTAGCAGAGTAAGGAAGGATTAACAAATGTAAGGGCTGGAAAGGAAGAAATAAAGCTTATTCTCCACGGTGACATGTTGTGCACACACCCCAAATCCCAAAGAAACTACCATTAGCATTCATATGTTTTAGCAGAGTCTCTGAGAAGGTCAACAAACAAAAATCAGTGTATTTCCGTACCTGAGTGGAAGTAAACAGAAACAGAAATTTACAAAATAATGTAAAATTTACAGTAACATGAAGCACAATCCTAAGCATGCCTGAGACCCATTTTTCTCAAGTGTAAAATGAGGGTAACCACAAACAGCAGCAGCGACAGCTTGGATGTGTTGAGCACCTACACAGTGCTACCTGCGGCCCTGACTGCCCACACGGATTATTTCTTTTAGACTCCACATCATCATCTAAGTATGACTGTCAAGATTAAATGAGGTAACGTGTATACAATACCCCGCAAACTGCCTTGCATATAATACATTCTCAAGCACTTTAGTAATAATAAAAACAATGATTACAATTTTCAAACCTTCTGTTGTTAATTAGGTGGGGGCTTACGTGCCAGGTCTGTCTGGTTTTCGTATCCACCATTTTAAACAACTTCTCAAACCCGGTGGCTGACACGTTGTGTTCCCCCGACCCCCGTCTTTCCCATCTCCCTCCTGTCATATATTCCCTTCACGGAAGTCCATGCCTGTCCACTCTTGCTTCTCCTTTCCGCCCTCCCCCTCCCACCGCAGCTAACAATCGCATTCTTTTGAGATAGCACGGTCTCTCAGCATACTATTCTCTTAGGTCCATCCATGTCGCGAGGTGTTTCACAGTTCATTGCCCTTCAAGGATGCAGCCCACCACGTGTCTGTACCAAAGTTTGTCGATCCATTCTTCCATTGACTGATGGTAGGCTGTGATGCACATGAGTGTGTATATCCCTATTGGGGCTAGTCGAAGTAGTGCTATTTCTGGGTCATGGGGTATTTCTAGCCCCGATGCTTTGAGGAAGTGCTGTGTTGCTTTCCAGTGGTTGCTGCTGGCTTATAGTCCCATCAGCAATGAGTGATCCAGGCTCTCACATCCACTCCACCATTTGTTGTTTTCTGAATTCACTCACATTTTGTTTCAACTCATGCGTGGTCATCCCGTCACCTATCTCATTTCTTCTCTGTGTTCCCTGCTTTCATCCCGCGGTCTTTCCTGGCCCTCTGACTGTGTCGGGGCAAATGCTGTCCTTGTGAGCTACAATGGTTGATTATGCTGAGACTGGGGTGAGTTCGGTTCCAGACCCGAAGGGTGACTGAGGGCTGTAATCTCCCCAGTCTCCGTCTGACCACTAAGCCCCGTCGCTTTAGGATCGTTAGTTCTGTTAACGATGACAATTTTAGCGAGGACTCAGAGAGTACAAGCAGTACTTGCTAGTTGTTAGTAGTACCATGCTGGGGCTCGTTTGCCTTCGGCTCTCTCAAGTCAACAGTCACGTGTTGTTTTTACAAAAGTCTTTTAAGTAGTTTGTTAATTCATTTATTCATCTGGACACTTCTCTTGAGCCTAGGAATAGAGTGGGTAAGCAGACCAGACATAGTCCACACCCTGCAGAGTTCACATGGAGGGAGTCAATGGACATGGATCAGACCATGTTGCACACTGTGCTCCCAGAATAAAGTAGGGGAACAAAGAGGGCACCAAAGAGGAGAAACGAGTCTGCGCGCAAGAATGAGTGCAGCCTTTGCTGTGGAAACAAAGCCGCTGGGCTCGGCTCTGAGGAAGGACAAGAGGAACAGCCGCAGGCGTGGGAGAATGTTCCAGGAGCAGTGTACAGGGAGTGAGCGTGGGGCGGAGACGGCGTCACCCCTGGTGTGTTTCAGAACAGCAACAAAATGGCTGAGCTCAGGGACTGAGGGGAGGCTTGCCAAGTGCGCCATGGCTGCAGAGGAGGACAGGGGACAGTCTAGCAGGGTGCTGAGAACTGTACTAAGCATTTTCTCAGTTCTCCTCGGAGAAATGGAGTACAGCCACGGCTTTCAGCCAGCGGTTCTCAACCTGGGGGTCGTGACCCCCTTCCCTTTCCCAGGGGTCACCTAAGACACATATTTCCAATGGTCTTCGGAACCAAAACACAGCTCTTCTATACGTCTCCAGGCGGGTCTGCTCACATGCAGATGCGCCCACAGACGAAGACTGTTACCCACGCTACACCATGCTTCAAGACAAAATTTCATTTATATGTCATTAGGAATAAATACTTCACAATACATAATGACATATTGTTTTTGTGATGCATCACTGCTTTAATTATGTTCAATTTGCAACAATGAAAATATATCCTGCATATCAGATAGTTACATCACTATTCATAACAGTAGCAAAGTTACAGGGATGAAGTAGCAACGAAAATAATGTTATGGTTGGAGGTCATCACAACATGAGGAACTGTATGAAAGGGTCACGGCATTAGGAAGATTGAGAACCACTGCTTTAAGCAAAGATGAGATGATCATTTTGAAAATATTTTCCCATTGAAACCTTAGGACTATCCTCTGGGAAGGTCTGACAGTAGGTTAGGCTAAGCTGGCAGCACTGAAGAGAGGAACTCATGAGTGTTTGAGAGGCATTTAAGGAATGCAATAGATGGGATTTGGTGCCAGTTTAGACAAGGGAAGAAGGACGAAACTGGTGGCCCCAGGATCTAACTTCACTGAGATAAGGGCAGCCTTTTCTTCACTGAGGAGTAGTCTCTGTAATTGTGTGTCCACCTATGAACGTCTGACTCGTGGGGGAAAGGAATGACAGGTGTAGCCCCTCGACGTTGGAAGTTTTGCAGCTGTTTACCACTTGGACTTGAAAGAGGCCCGCTTGTTTACCTGACTCTCCCCGCCCTCAAGTCCACCCTGACTTACAGGCATCCTGCAGGGCAGAGCAGTACTGCCTCTGTAGGTGTCCGAGGCTGTACATCTTTATGGGCACAGAGAGCCCCAACTTTCTCCCATGGAGCGTGCTGGTGGCTTTGAATGGCCGGCTCTAGGTGTAGCAGTCCAACTCATTACTCATTAGCTTTGGGGGTGGGTGGGGGGAAGGCCAAGAAATCCCACTTTACAATTCTTGAAGGTTACACTCAGAACCCTTTCCCCTCCCCTCCCCTCTATTAAATCTGTTTCTTTGATCTGCAAAACCAAAATAGATTCAGTATAAAATTCAGTATGGCTTCAACTTCTATATTTTTAATTAAATTAAGTTTTTAAGTCTTCTTTGATCACCAATAGTTAGATGTGAGCAAAGAACTCCTGGGGTTAGAACAGTCCTGTGTCATCCAGTGGCTGTACAGCTAGGCAATGCTATGATCCAGCGGGTCTGAGGCACTCTGCCTCTGGTCTGGAGTGCTTTGGTAGGTGTCTCGGCGCTGGACAGCCCCTTAAGATCACCTGGGGAATAGCCCTCGGCTAATGCTGCACAGTTGATGGGAACAAGTCTGTGGGAAGGTCTGGGGGCTGGCCATACATCTCAGGACTATTGGATGACCTAAGCCTGAGGCATATTAATGCCTGGCCTTTCTTCGCTCCTTGTCCTTAGTGGGCCCTCCTGAAGGGAAGAGAAACCACGAGTGCAGTCAGGGGAGAAGGTGAAATGGGCGGGCAGTCCCACAGTGTAGTCCTTCACTCACGTACTGGATTGGGGTAGGGGCTATAGCTGCTGCTAGCATGCTGCTAAGGATGATGTGTGAGTGAGTACACGCCTCAGGTCAGGTGGTAGACTTTCTGACGCACGCACGCACGCACGCACTCACTCACTCACTCACTCACTCACTCACTCACTCACTCACTCACTCACTCACTCACTCTGTAGACTCCTGCCGGTCTCTCTGTGTTGTCATAGTCTAGTGAATCCCTTGGTTAGGATGTTGGGAACAGCTAAGAGACTCTGAGAGCAGAGGGAATTCGAGCATGAGAGTGTGCATGGCTGGGCCTGTCCCCCGCTCCCACAGTCTCACTCTACCCTTCCTTCTTCCTGCAGCATTCCACCTCGGTGAGCATCATGGGCTATTCGAACACTCTGGAGATGGAGGTGTCCTCTCCCAGGCTGACGAGGTCCCTTGAGCCCCAGATCCAGAATGTGAGCAGCTTGTCAGCTGGCCCGCCCCAGGCAGTGCCAAGCCGGCTGAGTGGGCCCCTGGCAAGTGGTCAGAGCCAGATCATGCCTAGTCTGACAACTAGCCACCTGCCGACTATACCCAGCCTTGTTCGTGGCACCTATCAGTCCATGCCTAACCTGATGAGTGACCAACCCCAGGCCTTCGCAAGTACGGCCAGTCATCAGTCTCAGCCTGGGCATGGCCTAATGCCTGGTCATGGCCAGGCCATATCCAGTCAGGCCCCGTGCCCCTTGCAGACCGTGTCACCGGCTTCTGACACACAGCAGGAAACAGGATCCAACGCCGGCTCCAGCTCTGGCTCCGGCCCCGGCCCCGGCTCTGCCCGAGCTGTGCCCGTGTGCTCTGTGGATGGTGCAGACCATTCCCTGAGGACTACCCTATGTAAGGTAAGTCTTGGGGGAAATGCCTTTGGCTTCCTCTCGCCTATCCTTGGACCAAAGACTGGCCACCGGAGGCCTTATTCTGGCCTTGGCTTATCAGCTCAGGGTCTGATCATGCAAGAATGTCTCACTTTTAAAATTCTTGTTGGCCTTTCACTTTTGAAAGATGGAGAATGAGGAGCCCACCCGCTTCACTGACTCTCTGGTGCCTGGCCCTGCAGCCCTTGGTCTGGATGCACCCAAGGACTTGACTCTCCCCTCAGAGCCAGAGGAACCAATCAACCTGTCGGTGAAGAGACCTCCACTCGCCCCAGCCGTTGTCAGCACATCCATGGCTCTGCAGCACTACCGGAACCCTAAAGGTGAGGCTCACGTAAGCAGCCTGCTTTTAGTGCTGACCATGGACTCAGCGCATCAGGTGAGACAGAGGCCAGCAGACAGACTCCTTGGGGGAGTAGTGTCTTCCTTTAAAGCAGTGGTTCTCAACCTTCCTAATACTACGACCCTTTAATACAATTCCTCATGTGGGTGACCCCCCCAACCAGAAAATTATTTTCATTGCTACTTCCTAACTGTCATTTTGCTACTGTTATGAATTGAGTGACCCCTGTGAAAGGGTCGTTCAACTCCCAAAGGGGTCACGACCCACAGGTTGAGAACCACCACCCTAAGGAGAAATCCAGTTCTCCTCTCCAGAAGTGGTTTATTGATAGATGTTCTGCTTCTTTCACTGTCGCCTGAGAGGATCCAAGCATGGTCAGGATTTGGCTTCCTTAGGACACCGAGTCGCCATCTCCCTCACCATACACCGTCTCCCAGGGAGGCTGGGCTCTAGGTGGGGGCGTCAGGAAGAAGGGCTAAACTACCAGGAAAAGAGCATGAGCTTTGAAGTCAGACAGATTCAATTTAGCAGCCAGTTCTTTCTCTGTGTGCTTGATCCTTACTTGTAAGATACAGAGGCTCTCTGAACTAGTTCCTACTCTGTAAAGGGGACTGGTCCCGTCTGCTTTATCGAGGCTGTTGGGATGCATCAGTACAGGAAAGCCATTTGATTGCCTGCTGACTCTGTAGGACTAAGAATTGCTTTGTATTGGCAGTAATTTACCCATTTGTGTTGTGCCTATTGGAGATTGGCTGAGTCTGCTCAGCTATGCAGGCCCCGTGTGAGAAGGGGACCTTTCTTTTGTGGGAGGTGAGGCTTAGTCGGGAAGGGTGGAAGCAATGCCTCGTGATTTGGAACTTTGCCAGGCCTGTACGCAATGCCTGCTGTGTTTGCAATGATCACACTGCCTGAAAGACCAACGCAACGATGATTGGTTCTTAATACCTGTTGGCCTCAACTCAATGGCATGAGTTTTTGAGAATAACTGCCCAGTCATGCAAAAAATACATTTTATGGAATTAAAAATGTTGGACCCTGTTTGCCCATATAGTGGATTTGACTGTGCCACCTGTGAAGCCCCTAGGGCGGTACCTGGTGCTGAGTGGGTGCTCCAGGTGTGCTAGCTAGCCCCCCCCCTCACAGCGGCCTCCTGTGACCATCACTGCCTGCACTATGCAGGCGGGGCTCCCGGGGAGCCTCTTGCCTGTGTGGTATGAGCTGGGTTCAGGCAGTGCTAGACTCCCAGCACCTGACCGAGAGGTAGAGGCTGGACAGAAGGACCTCTGACAGCAGGTAGCACCCACGCACCAGGAACAAGGGGTTTCTGAGCTCATTTCAAGAGTGAGACTGGTCTCTGTGTGTCTGACCCGAGACTCACTCTTTCTTAGCCTCTGAGTGTTATCTGAATTCATTCTTCAAAAAGAAGGTGACCTTACTGTACTCTCCAGAAGGAGACCGGTGGTTATATTGCTACCACCGTGTGTGATTACAGTGTGGGTCACAGTTGTGTAGCCGGCATGTGGCTAAAGGTGTGAGTCATAGATATGAGTGAAAGTAAGAGCCACAGGAGTAGGGAAAGGTATAGCTGTTTGGTTTCAGTTATGGGTAGAAAGTGTGTAAACAAACGTATGATTATAGGTACGGGTGGCGGGTATACTGTCACAAATGCATATATGGCATATGCAATTCTCTCTGTCCCTAGAGTCTGAACATTTTGAACAAGGAGCTCTCAAGTTGGATACAAAGGAGAACCAGAGCATCAGGTAACCGGTTCTTGACGCAGCCGCCCCCGTGCCCAGCTTCCTGTCCCGGGAGGATGGCATAGGAAGTCATCCTCCTGATGCCGTAAATGAAAGCATACAGTTGCCTGCAACTGCCTCCTTTACCTCCCTGGGCCTCAGGTGGGCTGTGTGTGGCTTTCTGCCTGGGACGGTTGTGAGAGGACATTCTGGGTTCAACCCCATCCAACAGGCTCTCTGTGTACACAGCCCCCTCCTCAGAGAACCCCTGGATTTGTCTTTGAGACGGGGAAGGTTTCGCCCAAACCCAGGGTTCTTTCTGCAGCCACAGAACCTTCGGCAGTGAGCCCAAGATCCCCTATGTGCGACTGGAGCGGCTCAAGATCTGTGCCGCCTCCTCAGGAGAGATGCCTGTGTTCAAGTTGAAACCCCAGAAGAATGACCAGGATGGGAGCTTCCTGCTGATCATCGAGTGCGGCACGGAGTCCTCCAGCATGTCCATTAAGGTATCAGCAGGGCTGGAACCTGGCTCTCCTGCTTCAGTCCTGGCTGCTGAAGCAGAAGCAGAAGATTCCAATTTAAACTGGGAAAAAAACCCACCGAAATGGGACAGAGGATCAGTTGACACCCTGATAGACACGGGATCTCCCTCTTACTGGAGGAGGACAGCATGCATGTTGCATAGCAACCAATCTCCTGGCCTGCAGAGTCAGGAACAATAGCTCCCTGCTCAAAGTTGGTGGCCACAGCACTACTTTAAACGCGTGTTTCTCTCAACAGCCTTGGAAATAATCAAATCTCCTACGTTAGACTCCTGAAAGGGTTCACTACACCTTTTCCAAGTTTCTCATTCCAGGGCTTTGGCAGAATTTTCCCTGTTCTGGCTATCATTCTGCTTCACTGAGATTTTAGAAATCTGGGTCCGTTCTGATTTCACTTCGTCAGCCAGGACTGAACCTGTTCTAAAAGCGCCCTGGATGCCCCTTTGCTCTGCCTTAGCCTTTGACCTTGACTCAACCCAAGAACACCTCCATTTTCTCTACTGCTACTAGAATTCTGGCTTTGGCGCCTTGGCCTGAGCCAGTCAAGCCCCTGCTGCAAGGGGCCTGGGAGAGGCACATGATCAGTCTCATCTGGCCCAGAATTCATGGGATGTGTCTGGCCTGGGTCCTGGAATAAGTGGTCTCACAGTAGGTGCTCAGGGCCTGCCAGTTCCTCCCTCCCCCAACAGGCTGTAGGTGCTGTGCTCCAAGTGCTCAGAATCACTTTCCCCCCAAGGTTAGCCAGGACAACACGCCAGATGCCATCCAAGCCCCAAGTCTTGGAGGAAGAAAGGTCACCGTCACGTCTCTAGCTGGGCCGCGGGTGTCAGAGGTGGAGGGTGCATCTTCTGAGGAACACAGACTCGTTCCTCGGAACCCGGGCACCAAGAAGGGCCCTCCAGCACCCATAGAGAATGAGGACTTCTGTGCTGTGTGCCTCAACGGGGGAGAGCTGCTGTGCTGTGACCACTGCCCCAAAGTCTACCACCTCTCCTGCCACGTGCCAGCCTTGCTCAGCTTCCCAGGGTGAGTCAGGAGCCCAGGGCCAGGTGCCTGCCTCTCGCTGCTTCTCATTCCAGCCCAGGCCTGCAGCTGCAGGTGGGTGAGCTGACCCCAACAGCTGTGGGCTTCTGTGCACAGGCAGGCCACCCCTTGGCATTTGACTGTCTTCCTTGCCTCCACAGCTCCCCGCTTCGTCCTACACACAGATCTGTCCCGTTCGTCCAAGCCCACCTCCTTTCAGAACTCAGAGGCTTTTTGTCTTTCCGGTCACCGAAGCCTAAGCTTTGAAATCGGTTTCAAGCTTGTGACCAGGAAGTTATTTCCTGGGGGTCAGGGCTGGGGACTCCGTTGCCCATGCCATTCCCACACTTTCTTTCGGGCCGAGGGACAGGCAATGACGCTCTTGGCAGTGTGCCGAGGCCTAATTTGGCTTCCCTTGCCTATGCAGGGGGGAGTGGGTGTGCACCTTGTGTCGTAGCCTGACCCAACCCGAGATGGAATACGACTGTGAGAACGCTCGCTACGACCAGCCTGGAGTGCGGGCACCTCCTGGACTGAGCGTGCATGACCAGAAGGTAGGGAAGGCTTGCGGTAGCAGGGTCCCTGTTAGGGCAGCCATCCAGTGGCTTCTCAGAGCGGATGGAAGGCCTTTTCGCATATCTTTCTTTTGACCTAGACCTAGCAGCGTGGCCTGTGGGGGTGGGGGTAGGAGGAGGTTGATTGTCCTTCTGCCTGCTGGTTTCCTCTGCCCTGGGAGCCCACACTGTGCCCTTAGGTGGTGGTTCAGACCCAGTGGGACAGCCAGACCCTCTAGTACTCCAGCTTCAGTTCTGATTGAGATGGGTCCAGAACTAAGCCTGACAGTTGCCAATTCCGATCTCTGCAGAAGTGTGAGAAGCTGGTCCTGTCCCTGTGCTGCAACAGCCTCAGCCTTCCCTTCCACGAGCCAGTCAGCCCCCTGGTAAGGACGGCCCCGCGGTTTCTCCTCGAGCACATCGGCTGGGCCACTGTAACACCTGGGCGGGACTCAGAGCATGGCCTCCGGAAGTAGCGACATTATTCATTTGTGGATGTTCCAGGGAACTTGGGCTCTGTGGCCACGCCACGCTCCCAACTACTGCTCTCTCAGACCTGGCTTGACAAGTGACCCCTTCCTCCCCTTGTCTCTCTCTTCTTTTCTTCTGTCTGCGCCCCACCTTTGGCTTTCTTCTGCGCCCCCCTTTCATTCCAACACATTCTCCACCTCTTCTTCCTTCCCACCTCGAACCTGGGCTGCTTCTTTCTTCCTTCTTCTCCCCTTCCGAGGCCCGGCATTATTACCAGATTATCAAGCGGCCTATGGATCTGTCCATCATCCGAAGGAAGCTGCAGATGAAGGACCCAGCCCACTACACCACCCCGGAAGAGGTGGTGTCAGATGTGCGCCTCATGTTCTGGAACTGCGCTAAGTTCAATTATGTATGTCCTGCCCTATTCCCGGCCCCCCGCCCCCCTGCCGCACCTGCCTGCTTTCTAAGTGCCTCCAGGCCCAATCTGATTGGATTGTGGGCAGTGAGGTTGGGTCCTGGAGTGCTGTGAGCTTAACAGTGCCCTCCTACACCTGGGCCTCTCATGACTCAGGGAAACAGTGGGGAGGGGCTGGTGACTGGCCACCTGGAGTACCTGTCAAGGGCCACTGTGCTTTAAGAGCAAACTGGTTTGTTCTGAGTCTTGAGGTGAAAACACCAAGTTGTGGACATCCCCTAGGCCCCAGCCCGGGCTCTGAGCTCCCTGTGTAGCTTTTAAGGGACCGGGGGACTGAGCGGGTGGAAAGAGGCCAGACCATCACTGCTCTTCTTCCCCCTCAGCCCGACTCAGAGGTGGCAGAGGCTGGCCGCTGCCTGGAAGTCTTCTTTGAAGGCTGGCTTAAGGAGATCTACCCGGATAAACTGTTTGCCCAGCCCAGGCAGGAGGACTCAGACTCTGAGGAGGTGTCTAGTGAGAGTGGCTGTTCCGCTACCCAGGGCTTCCCGTGGCCCCACTACGTGCAGGAAGGCATCCAACCCAAGAGGAAACGGCGACATCTGGTAAAGAGTTGGTGCCAGCTGGCTGGGTGGGTGGGAAGGCAGTGGGTGGCAGAGCAGCATGTACAGAGCCATCTAAGGTCGCTCAGGTGGCACGAGAGCGAATGTTGACAGTGAAGCGTCCCGCCCAACCCTGCAGTCTTATAAAGGCAGAGTAGTTCAAGCCTCACCCACTCCAAATACCAGTAAGGATCGGAGTTCAGTGAGATGCATGTGCCTGCCAAGGCCATGGTCTGAGTTACCTAAACCAACACACCAACCTCACCACCATCCAATTGACTCCAGCTCATAATTAGCCCGCACTCACCGCCATCAATACGATTCTGACTCATTGTGACCCTGTAGCCAGTGTGGAACTGCCCTGTGAGTTTCCAAGACTCTAACTCTCTATAGAAGTAGAAAACCTCATCTTTCTCCCTTAGAACAGCTGCTGGTTCCAAACTGCTGACCTTGTGGCTAGCAGCCCAACACATTGCCACTACGCCTCCAGGAGTACCACAGGTGATTTAACAAACAGAAGTTTATTTCTCACCATTTAAGAGGCTAGAAGTCCAAATGCAGGGTGCTGACCTTAGTGAAAGGCTTTCTCTCTCTCTGGGCTCTAGAGGAAGGGCTTGGTCTAGTCAGAGCTTCTGTGGCTTGGCATCTCCGTGCCCCTGCCCCTGCTGCCCAGCATGCTTATGTAGACTCTTATCTCAAAAGAGATTTGCTCACAATGCACCCTACACTATTACTACCTCATTAACATGACAAGGACATCCATTTCCAAATGGGGCTCTAACCAGCAAACTGAAAAAAACAAAACAACAACACCAGAAACCCAAGCTCACTGCTGTTGAGCCAGCTCTGCCTCACATGTGACCCCATAGAGCAGATTCTAAATGCCCCTTTGGGTTTCTGAGACTAAATCTTCATGGGAGCAGACAGCCTCCTCTTTTTCCAAAGAGCAGTGGGGTTAGGTCCTAGACTGTCAACTTTGTGGTGAGTGGCCCAATGTGTATCTCCCTGTTCCAAGAGGGCACAGAGGGACACAATTCAATTAATAACAGTTACTCTGCAGATTAATAGCAGAACTACAACGAGAAATCAGGTTTCCTCACTTCTACCGTCATTGCTTCTTATACTAAACTGTGAGGTCCGTAAGAATAGTGTCTGATTTCTGAAGCTGCTCTCTACTTGGCTGTGAGGGAGAGGGAAGGTAGGGGCTTTTGCTGCCCCTTGGTGGAGGGGATGGAGCCTTGATGGTGTAGTGGTCACATGTATGTGTTGGGTTCCTGACTGCAAAGTTAGCAGTTTGGAACCACCAGCCTCTCCTAGGGAGAAAGATGAGGCTTTCTACTCCTGCAAAGAGGTGCAGTCTCGGAAACTGATGGGGCAGCGCTACATTATCCTGTAGGGTCGCTATGAGTCAACATGGGGCTTTTTGGGTTTGGTGGAGGGAAGGAGAGCTATGTTGCTTGGAACAAAGAGAGCTTCTTTGATGTTTTGACTGATGCGGATCCCACCTGTGTAGACGGGACGCATCAACTTGCTGCTGGGTAGGCGCACTGACATGCCTTGCCTGCTTACTATGTGGCCAGGACCCTGGGAGCTAGTGGTTATGCGTTGGCTGCTGACCACAAGGCCCACAGTTCGAAAGCCACCAGCTGCGCTGGGAGAAAGACAAAGCATTTGCTCCCATAAAGTGTTACTCTTGGAACCTCCCAGGGGGTGGTTCCACCCTGTCCTACAGGGTTGCTATAAGTCAGCGTCAACTGCAGGACAGTGAGTTTGCAGTTCGTGGCAGGGCCTTCCCAGCCATTGCCAGGCGTTGACCCTGTATTTGTTAGTGGGCTCTGTGAGTTTTTGTAGCTCCGTATCTGGGGTGCAAGAAGACATTTTAACTCTTGGGAGTGTTCCAACATCAGCGTTTAGCCTTTTCACCTTAATAAATTCGACATTTGGCCATTCCAATTCCAACTATATTTTTGTTTTCCCCTTTTCTTTTCAGGAGACTGACAGAGCCAAAAAGATGTCATTCCGTCTAGCCAACAGCATCTCCCAGGTGTGAGTGCTGGAAGGAGACCGAGCACTGGCAGCTTGTGCCCCATCCTACTGACCACTCCTGCCCGCCTTTCAACTCATTCTCTTCAGGTTGTGGGTGTGAGACGACTCTTGTCGGGCTGTGTAGTGCTCTTCTTTGCCGTTTGATCCTACCACATTTCCTTGGGAGCCATAATGCATCCACTACAGAGAAGATTCCAGTAATAAACAGCAAAGAGGGAGATGTTCCCCAGTACCAAAATATCCGGTGTAGGGTCCAGTAGACAAGACCAAGCCTGATCAGGCTCGGGAGGACTGAACTTCTTTGGTGGATTCTTTCTGATGAGGGAAGCAGACCTTTCTTACGTCTCGGTGTCCAGGGCTGAGGAGCAGGACACATGCCTGAACTCCTGGGCTTGTGAGTGAGGAAGAGGGAGAGAGGGTCTGCCATACAGCAGGCCCCGTGATCCCTGGCCCAGCGCAGCCAAAGACTGTCACTGTTTGCCTTGGTCCTACCGGCACAGAGGCACGCACCGTGGTCAGGGTAATGGAGGCTTCTGGAGACCACAGGTCTAAATTGGTGCCTATTCAGGTTCTAACGGTTTTCAGGGTATTTGTTTCTCACGCTCCCTTTCCTGATGCTGACCTGAGTGGCCCTGGGAGAGTGCTTTGAATGGCGTGGCGTCTTGACGGGGTTGAGGGCAGTGCGAGGACCACTACTTAGATCTTCACGTAAGGTCTCCTTCAGAGCCCACCCACCGTGCCACTTATGTTAACCAACAATCCTGACTTCTGTTTGGGTAAACTGAGGGGCAGCTACTCTCTGCTTTAGGCCGAGAGTTCTCTAGGCAAGCAGAGTGACCCATCAGCAACTCACTCTGCTGTGCCTCTCGAGGAGAGATCCTGCTTCTCCATCCCTCCATGTTCACAGAGCCAAAGAGCAGAAGTGGGCTCTCTGACAAACCTGCCTCCAGGCTGTCCACAGCCTAGAGAAAGCCACGACTGCTGGTAGCTCTTTTTTGTTGGTGGCTGGAGAAGACTAGAGGGGCCAGCAGCAGCTAGATCTAAAGATTCATGGGCAGAGTCTGTCTAGGATGGAGAGGGGTGAAATTGAGAGGCAATGGAGCCAGTGTCTTTTGATGACTCTGGAGCAACTTCAGGATTTTAGTTCTTCTGGGAACACAGAGGAGAGTGCCAGGAAGCCATGGGAACAGGACCTGCATGGTCCATGCAGTGTCTTCGTGAGGAAGGGGACGCCGGCAGATGCTGAAGGTCAGGCCACTTTCCAAGCTGGGGCTTGATGGAGTAGGACCCATTGCTGATGTTTCCTGTGGAACTGTGACCTTGGCATTGCTATGACCTGGCCCCAAGACACATTGCCCCTTGTTCCTGCCATAGCATGGCTAATTTCAAGGGAGTCTCAGGTCATGGCTTTATTTTTGCTAAGAGATGCAGTTTATGGAAATTCTTGTCTGTAGGTGCTTTGCTAATGGGAAAAAAATCATTTTCTTCTAATTTATTTATTTTATTGTTGTTGAGAATATACACAGCATATCATACAACAAATTCAATGGTTTTTCCATGTACAATGTATGGAACATGGATTATATATTCGAGTTATATCACCATTCTCCCTCCTTTCCAGTTTTTCTCCCGTCATTAACATAAAGTCACTGCCCCCTAAGGTTCCTATCTCGTGTTTTGAGTTGCTGCTGTCACGTTGATCCCAGATGGAGTGCTTAAAAGAGCATAATGTTCAAGGACGAACCCCTCCCCCACTTTTAACCTGTTAAGCTAAACTATTGTTTGGTTTTCAGAAAATGTTGGGATATTTTTGGTGTAAGGTTTAAAGACTATCTCAGGGCAATAGTTTCAGGGGCTCACAGCCAGCCTCAATGTCTCCAGAAAGTCTGGAGCCCATGGGGACTTTTAAGTCTGTTCTCCACCTCTTTTTAGACCAGGATCCATCTACTACGGCATCTTGGATCACAATGCGCAGTGATGGTAGATGGGCACCATCCAAGAGGCAATTCACCACACATTCCATGTTCTCCTCCCATTCCTGACTCTCATCTGTTGCTCCAGGTAACTAGAGACCAATTTTAGTGCCTAGGATGGCCACTTGAAAGTGCTTAAGACCCCAGGCGCGCTGCGCACCAAACTAGGAGGGAGAAGAGAAGCCGTGGACTGGGGTGCCCAGGAAACCATGGCCCTAACTCTCCTGACCAAGCAACCAAGTCCCAAGAGGTGTTTGTATGTAAGCAGCCTCAGCAGCTACTCTTTTTTTTAAGTCACTGTTACATCATACTTTTGCCAATTCAACTTTTTATAGGTGTACAACTTATTGACAGTAATTACAATAATTGGTTGTGCAACTGTACCCTTAATCAATGCAATTTTCCATCATCAGCAACCTCCCTTTCTTCCCTTTCCCTCCCTGGTAACCAGTAATAAACTTTGGCCTCTAGACATGCGTCTTTTCTTGTCTCTGTATGTGAATGAGGTCATATAATATTGTCCTTTTGTGATTGACTCGTTGGGTCAGCACACTGTCTTCCAGCTCCCTCAGTACTATAGCAGGTATAGCCAGCCTTCATTTTTCCTGCTTTCTGAGTAATAGTGTACGTATGCACCACACACGTACACGATTACTCCTCCACTGAGAGGCATGAACTTGTTTCCATTACTGGGCTATTGTAGATAGCGCTGCATTGAATATTGGTATGCAAGTTGCACTTCAAGTCTTTGCTTTTAAGTCTAGGAGTGGAATTGCTGGGCCAAATGGTAGTTCAAAAAATTGTTTTTCAGGAAATGACACACTGTTTCATATAGTGGTTGTGCCATTTGCAGTCATGCTTGCCAGCAATGGATAAGCCTTCCAATTTTCCTACATTCTTGCCCACATTAAAAAAAAGTCCTTTTAGTGAAAGAGGTGGTATTTCCTGGTGGTTTTGATGCGCATGTCTCCTAAGAGCCCATGAGAGGAGCCCTGGTGGCCCAGGGCTAACAAACTGTACCAGCTCCTCAGCTGGAGAAAGATGTCAGTCTGCGTCCATAAAGAGTGATAGTCTTGTAAACTCTCTGGGGAAGCTCTCTGAGTCAGAATCCACTTGCTGGTGGTGGGTTTTGATTTGGGACAATGAAAGACACAGCATTTTTTCCTCATGTGTTTGGTGTTTGAATGTCCTTGTTTAAATGTCTGCCCAAGTCCTTTGCCCAATTTAGGACCGGATTACTTGTCTTTTTGTTATTTAAAATTTATATATGTTTTTGTTATTAGATTCTTGTTTTTCCAAAGATATTATTCGGTTGGTAGCTTGTCTTTGAACTCCTTTGGTAGTCTTTGGATGAATTTTTATGTGTTCTCATTTATTTTGCCCTTTGCTGTTTGTGCTTTTGTGAGTATGTTGAATAATCTGGTGTTGAAAGCCAAACCTGACAGTGTTGCCCCTGTTTATTCATGCTTCTAAAATTGTTTGGTTTTAGTTTGCAATTTAGGTCCTGAATTCATTTTGAATTTGTTTCAGTGTATGAGGTGAGACATGGGGCCTATTTTATTTTCAGCATGTGGAAATCCAATTAAAAAATCATTTTATTGGGGGCTCTTACAATTTTCCCAGCACCGTTTATTGACAAGATTCTTGTTTTCCTATCGAATGGATTTAATATCCTTGTCAAAATTATCTAACCATGGATGTGTGTGGGTTTATTTCTGGACTCGCAATTCTACTCCATAAATCTGTGTGTCTGTTGTTATATCAGTACCAGATTGTTTTTATTACTGTAAAGAAAGCTGTTGGAATTTTGAGGAGGAGTCTGTTGAACCTATAGATCACTTTGAGTAGTATTGACATTGGAGCAATATTGTCCTCCAATCCATGAACATGGAACACCTTTCCATTCATTTATGTCATCTTTAATCTCTCAGTCATGTTTCAGTTTTCATTGTAAAAGTATGAACAGGCAAATTTTGATTGGAAAAAAGGAATTTCTGCTCTCCTGTGGAATTGCCAGTACTGTTCACTGCTGCTGACTTCTTCTCCCAGAACAGAAGCCACCGACCTCCCCTCAATCCCATTGCAGGCCCTCGATCAATCCCAGATGGACTCTGGCTCTCCTTGCCCGTTTATAGTGAAAGGTCCTGAGACCCAAATTCCGCTGTGCTTGGCTGTAGTTTCTGCTCCTACCCCTCCCTCGGTCTGTGGCCTGACCGCTAGTCTTCTCTTCCCAAATCCTGAACTTCACATGCTCCAGATGGGCCCGTATCTCCTGTGCATCTCGGCCCACTCCTCACTGCTTTCAAAACTCTCCTAAACTTTTACTCAATGTCCATGACCTTAACCCCATTCCTCTTCTCTCAGTCTTTCAGCCTTCTCCCCATCTTACTACTTCTGCCCAGCCAGAATCTACAGTCCCTCTCACATTGACATAACAGCACCTAGAACCTGCCTCATTCCCTCTAACTTGCTGAAACTCCCCACTATCTTGGCCCCAGTCCTGCCTTTCGGTTCTGGCTAGACCGGAGCATGTGTACAGGTAGTGATAAGAGCTCAGGACAAAGGGAATCCAGGAACAGAAACGGGAGTATCGATACCAGAAGGGAAGGGGAGATGGGAGGAGGGGGCAGAAGAGGGAACCAATCACAATGATTAATGCATAATTTTCTCCTGCACCCCCAGGGAGGATGAACAACAGAAAAGTGGGTGAAGGGAGACAGCTGGTGTAAGATATGAAAATAATTTATAATTTATTGAGGGTTCACGAAAGTGGGAGGATGTAGGAAGGAGGGGGAAAAGACAAGCTGATACCATGGGCTCAAATAGAAAGTAAATGTTTAAAAAATGATGATGGCAACATATGCACAAATATTCTTGATACAATTGATGCATGGATTGTTATAAAAACTGTAAGAGCCCCCCCCCCCCACCAATAAAATCTTTAAAAAAAAAGAAACTAGGCGGATGCTGAGGACATATAAATGGCATCAGACTGCAAGATTTAAAATTTTACTCGGGGCGGGGAGACCTGTGCTTGCCTATAGGCTATGTGACACAGGCAACCAAGGAGAGGGAGAAGAAGAGGGATGCACGATGGAGCAAAGTCTTGAGGGATATAGTAAAGGCTCCATGCCATAGGGAAGAAGATGAGAGCCAGAGGAGAGGGACAAATACATGGGAGGCGGAGCAAACGGACAAGGGACCCTGCTGTGAAGTAGGCAGGAGGCCAGTCACTTGCTAAAGAAAGGATGAAGAGCCTGGAAGGGAAAGCTCAGTAACAATACCTAAAAGAGCTTCCAGTGGATATTTAGTGCTCATCATGGCGGTCCACTGGCAATTTGTCGTGCTCAGCAACCTAGCAACAGGTAGGAGACAATGGGCTGGTGCTGAAAATGGAGAACAGGAGAGTTTCAGGACTTGCCACAGCCTGTAAGGAGCCCATTGTGGATGCCAGGCTGTCAAACCAGTTCCACTTCATCGGTGGCCCTGTGCACAACAGAGCGAACCGCTGCCTGGTCCTGCGCCAGCCTCGCAAGAGTTGCGATGCTTGAGCTCATCTTTGCTGCCATTGTGCCAATCCAGCTTGTCAACAGGCCCCGCTTTTTCACTGTCTCTTTAACAAGCACCATGTCCTTTTTCAGGGATTGGGCTTTCCTGATAACATGCCCAAAGTCTATGAGAAGAAGGCTTGCCATCTTTGCTTCTAAAGAACATTCAAAATCTACTTTCCCCAAAACATATTGGTTTGTTCTTTTGGTAGTCAACTGTACTTTCAATATTCATTGACAGCACAATTGAAACACACTGATTCGTTTTAACATGCATATGAAGCAATTAAAAATATCCTGGCTTGGGAAGATATACCATAGTCCAAAAATATCATGGCTTGGGGAAGATGTACCTTAGTCCCCAAAGTAACATACTTGCTTTTTCACACTTTAAAGAGGTCTTGTATATTAGATTTTCCCAATGCAACCTGTCATTTGATGTCTTGACTGCTGCTTCTATGAGCATTGATTGTGGATTCAAGCAAGATGAAATCCTTAACAACTTCAGTCTTTTCTCAGTTTATCATGGTGTTGCCTGTTGGTCCAGTAGTACGGATTTTGGTTTTCTCACATTGAGTTATAATCCTTATTAGAGACTACCATCCTTTCTCTTCAGTAGCAAGTGCTTCCAGGCTCCTTCCCCACCCTTTTCTAGCAAGCAAAGTTGTGTCATCTGCATATTGCAGGGTAGTAAGCTTTCCTTCAATCCTGATGCCATGTTCTTTCTTCATACAGTTTAGCTTCTCTGATTATTTACTGGGCCTACACATAAAATAAGTATGGTGAGACGATACTACCCCGATGCACACATTTTCTGATTTTAAACCATGCGGGATTCCCTTATTATGTTCACACAACTTCCTCTTGATCCATGTATAGGGTCCACACAAGTACGATGAAGTGTTCTGGAATTCCTGTTCTTCTCAAGGCTAAACATCCTTTGTTAGGATCCACATAGCCCCATGCTTTTGCATAGCCAATGAAATACAACTAAACATTTTTCTGGCATTCTATGCTTTCAGGCAAGATCTATCTGGCATCAGCAACAATATCCCTTGTTCCATGTCCTCTTCTGAGGATCCAGCCTGAACGAACCTATGACAGCTACCTGTCAATGTGTTGCTGAAAGTGTTGGATGATCCTCAGCAAAATTTTACTTGCATGTGATATCAATGGTATTGTATAATTGGAGCATTCTGTTAGTTGGGTTGCCTTTCTTTGGAATGGGTGCAAATATGGATCTCTTACATTCAGCTGTCCAGGTAGCTATCTTCCTGGTATAGATGAGTGAGTGCTTCCAGTGCTTCATCTGCTTGTTGAAACATTTCAATCGGTATTCCAGCAATTCCTGGAGCCTTGTTTTCACTAACACCTTCAGTATAGTTTAGATTTTTTTCTTCCTTTAGTACCAATGGCTCTTGCTTATATGCTATCTCTTGAAATGGTTGCATGTTGAATAGTTCTTTTTGGTACAGTGACTATTTCTTTTCATCTTTTTCCTGCATTGTTTAATACATTGCTCACAGGACATTTCAGTATTATAACTCAAGGCTCGAACTTTTTATTCAGTTCTTTCAGTGTAAGAAATGCTGAGCGTGTCCTTCCTTTTTGGCGTTCTGACTCCAGGTCTTCCCAGATTTCATGATAATGTTTCACTTTGTCTTCTCTACCCGCCCTTTGATGTGCTGCTTGCTTCTTCCACGTCATACCTTTTCCGTTTGCCTAAGCTACTCTGTGATGAGGGGCAAGTTTCAGCCTTCTGACCTTCACTCTGATCGTTGCTTTTCTTTTTAATGGCCTTTTGCCTTCTTCGTGGATGAAGTTCTCGGTGTCATCGCATAGCTCCCCAGGTCTGCTGTCCTTAGCGTTCAATGCCTCAAGCCCCTTCTCAGGATGTTCCTTACCTTCAGGAGGGATAGACGGGGGAAGCACCCAGGTGAAGGGACTCACAGTAGCACCAGTTGAGCCGCAAGCAAGTGATGAATCAAAGCATTGCTAGCCAATCACCAGGCCCCCATCAGAATGTTTTCGTGGTAGACACCAACACCTCCCAGGATTAGCCTCCTGGTCATTAGCACTGTCTGAAAACAGTGGGTCCCTTACACCATCCCTTGTCTGTCACTTCATTATACTGTGGTGGACTGTGCCTTACTGTGATGCTGGAAGTTATGCCACTGGTATTTCAAATACCAGCAGATTCCCCAAAGTGAACAGGTTTCAGCAGAGCTTCCCGACTAAGAACAGACTATGAAGAAGGAATAGGCTGTCCACTTCAGTGGAATGAGTCACTGAAAAGCTGTGGCTAGCAGCAGAACACTGCAGGAGCGCGCGTCAGGAGATGAGCCCCTTCAGAAGGCATTCAAAATGTGACTGGGGAAGAGCTGCCTTCTCACAGCAAGCAGCCTTTGGGACCATTATTTGCTGATGGGGTACAACTCAAAATGAGAAAAAGATGCAAATATCTACTGATACTTGGAACTTGAAACATGCAAAGTAAGGCTCTGGGAAAATTAGAAGCCATACAAAATGAAATGGAATGCATGAAGATGAATATCCTAGACTTAGTGAGTGGAAATGGACTAGTTTGATCTTTTTCAATCAGAAAATCTCATGGTTCACTGTGCCAGAAATGACAAATTCCAAAGGAACAATGTCCTATTCTCCATCAAAAACATTTCATGAACTATCTTGAAATATGATGCTCTGTGTTACAGGACATTATCTATCTTAATACATGGAAATCAAGTTGATAACTGTTGTTCAAATTTACTCTCAAGCCAGTGATGCAGAAATTGACCAATTTTACCAGTGTCTTCCGTCTGAAATTGATCATTCATGCAATCAAAATGCGTTGATAGTCATTGGTGCTTGGAATGCAAAGTTGGAAGCAGGAAGGCACAGTCGTTGGAAAATAGGGCCTTGGTGATAGAAACAAAGCCGGAGATCGCATCATAGAAATATGCAAGTTGTTGCTTCCTCATAGAAAACCTCTTTTTTTCAACAGCACATCAGGGAAACTATACAAATGAATTTCTTCAGAAAGAAAACACAGAAATTAAATGGACTATATCTGTGGGAAGAGACAATGGAGAATTTCATTATCAGGAGCTAAAACCAGGCTAGGGGCTGACTGGAACAGACCATCAATTGCACATATGTAAGTTCACACGGAAGGTGAAGCAATTGAAAGCATCCAATAAGAACCTGGTTGCTGCAGTTCCTGCTCAAGTCAGATCTTGGTTGCTTTCTTGGAGAAAGGGAGATAGGAAAGACGTCTGACTGGAGATTCTGAACACCTCGAATAAATTTTGCTCTGGCACTTATGAGCCAAATGGCCTTGGGTACAGCCTACCCATCTTTAAAACGAGGGGAGGTTAAAAACCATTTCTTGCAGGCATTCCAGCTTTAAAGATGGTAACTGGGATTCTGACACTAATATGTAGGACACACGGGAAACGGGACGGGCGGGGGCAGGGGCGGGGGAGGGTGAGTGCAGCTGGAGAAGCACCAACCAGGCTGGGCAAAGGGACTTACAGGTCAAAGTGAGTTGCTTTGAAGAGTGTCTCATCAGCTGCTACTGCTGCTTGAGTCACATGCCCATCCCTCAAGTGCATCTCTCTCTGTTCCCGAGGGCGAGATCCCTCTAGGTTTTTTTTTTTTTTTTGCTTTTACTTTTGTTAGCTTTTCATTTTACGCTTAATTTTCTCCCAAGCCATACATGTTTGCTTCTTCAGTTTCTTTTGGGGGATCCTTTTCTCCTAGTGCAGGAACAGTTTGGTCAGGAAGGATCATTTCAATGCGGCAGGGCTCGCTCACGTCTGCATTAACCTCACCGTGCGCTCTGTAAGACTGCCGAGGCATCTCGAGGGCTTTGTTTCTCTGGATGTGCTCAGTGACCAGAGACTCCACCTCGGACCTTTCACTCTGGCAGGACTGTCTGCCTTTCTAAGCATGTGCAGCACCAGGTCAGCACTCTTTGGGGGGCCCTGACCCTCTCCAGGTCCAACCCCTCTATTTGGCCCGGGAACACACAGCAACTCCACTGCTATAATGTCCGAATGGCAAGCATTGTTTCTGCAAAGTGACATCTTCCAAATACTTAGTGGCTTTTTGGATTTGCACACCCTGGACGGCCTGGGTAGCTCACAGGTGTTCTTAAAATGGACCCAAAGATTTGGACTTCATGGTTTACCTGATTGCGTAGGGTCTTCTGCATCAAGTGGGTAGTGGATCATTTTGGCAGGTCATCTCAGGTGGCTGTGGGAAGAGTCCTTTCTAGGTCCCTTTTAGAAATGACCATGAGGTCCCAGGTGGTTTGGGGAGAAGGGAGGGGGGCACTATAAGGGGATACATTATTTATTTTTAAAGGACCTCCACATTCAAGAACAAGTAAATGGCACTTCAGTCACCAACAGTTGTGTCTTGGAGTGTTTTTCAGCAAACCTGGTCAAAGTGGACACCTGGTCAGACTCCAACGCATCTGAAGCAGAAGATGGGAAGCACAGATGGGAAAGCCTCTCTTTCTAGGGCAGGGTGCTCTGGTGGCATGGTGGTTATAAGTTAGGCTGCGGTCCACAAGGTCAGCAATTCGAAACCACCAGCCGCTCCTCGGGAGAAAGACAGGGCCTTCCAGTTCCATGAACAGTTACAGTCTCAGAAACTGACGGGCAATTCTACCTTGTCGCCATAAGCTGAGTCAGCGTCGAGGGAGTGTCGATCTGGGGCAGAACCTAGCTTTCTGCTACTTATTACATGCACACAGCTTGTTTGTCAAAGGAACACCAATAGGACAAAGCCCCTTATGAATGCTCAACCTTGGTGGTGGTGGGGGACACTTTACACATCAAAAATATCCCCACAGGGTGCTCCCAGTTACCCATCCAAAGATGATCTTGGATCATTCCACACCAGTGCTTTTGAACCTGTTTGACATCAAAGGCATTTTAATCAGTATCATTCTTTTTGGCTACCCAGCATCTGAAGGCCTTCCCTGTGTGGGGGGTTGGGGTGGGGTGGGGTGGGGGGGCTTCCTTCAAGGGTCTGGATGAAGGCACTCTTCATTCCAAAAGTTAAGAGAATACTGCCCTTCCTGCCTCCCTTTCGACCTGAGTGCACACTGGGGGGGGGGGGGCGGGGGAGGGGAGAGGGGAGAGAGAAGCAGGGTCCACAGAGACTTCTCACTGGTGCCAATGTGGATGGCAGCCTGGTGGGGGTTCTTCACCAGAACAATTCTATCATCTTTCCTCCCTCTTTGGGGAGCTGCTCTTAGCTACATATCTCTGAGCTTCATTCGCCAGTCTTCCCAGCAAGTCTTTGACCTCCCAAACACGCCTTTTAATATTCTTTTTGCTTAAATTAGCGTTTCTTTTCTTTTTCTCTCTCTCTTTCTCTCTCTCTTTCTCTCTTTCTTCCTTCCTTCCTTCCTTCCTTCCTTCCTTCCTTCCTTCCTTCCTTCCTTTCTTTCTTTCTTTCTTTTTCTTTCTTTCTTTCTTTCTTTCAACTAAGAACCCTAACTGATGCAGGAATCTTCCAGTTTCTGATGAAGTCATTGAGCCACTTACCTGCCTCCAGTCCCAGAGAACCCATGGTCTACTGGGTGAATCAGGACAGACTGTGGGTCACATTGTGAAGAAGGGGAATTCCAGAACACTTCATTGTGCTCCTGCAGAACCCGAACAAGAGTCGTTCCAGCAGAACAAACAGATCCTGGGTGGTTTAAAATCAGGAGAGGTGTGTCTAGGTTGTATCCCTTTGCCACACTGATTCAATCTGTAAACTAAGTAAATAATCCAGGAACCTGGGCTGTTTGAAGAAGAATGTGGCACCATGTTTTGACTGTCAAAAGACTTATTAACCTGCAATATGGAGGTGACACAATCCTGCTTGCTGAAAGTGAACAGAACCTTAAGCACTTACTAATAAAGATTGGAAAACAACAAGCCTTCAGCCTTCGGTATTGATTACACCTCAACACAAAGAAAACAAAAATCCTCACAACTGGGCCAACAGCCCAGCGGTACCAGGGAAAGCCACGTGGATGTGGTGGTAGAGGAGCCAGGAAGCAGCACCGTCAGTTTCATGCTTAAGACTAGACCAATTATTCTTCTCTGTCCCATCGCCCCTGGTCTGGCCCAAGTAACTGAAATATTTTCTGACCCCAAATCTCTGCCTGCTCTCAGCTTCTGCTTTTCTGTGCTGGCTAATTTTGTAAGAACCAGAATATATTCAAATGCAGAGAAGTAGTATAATCCACCCCCATCACCCAGGATGGCACTCTTTACTTCTGTTCTAGACCTGCCAATAACTTTTTAAATACAAAATCCCTTGCAGTGAGTCCTTTTCTGCTGGAAATATAAGCACTGGGGTTCTGATTTCTGACACAGAATCCTGGCAGATACATGAGTTTCTGGACCAGATATTAAAAAAAAAATTACAATTCTTCCACCATAGAAAAACCAGACTTTTGATAGATGACAGGAAACATACTTTGGAAGCATCCTTTTATACTTTAGAACATTTTGGTCCCTTTAAAGGACCAGCTGCCAAAATAGCATCAGATGCTGCATCAACGATGATAACCACAGGTTGAACAGCCAGGACCACTGGGAAGTAAGGGAAACCGTCAAGGTTAAACAAGCAAACAAGACCTTGCCAGTTGAAGCTGGAGCTAGTAGGAGTGTTGGTCAGTAAACCGAAAGGTAGAGGGTTCCTACAGGAATCCTGGTATCAGTGCTAGACCAGGAAACAAAGTTCATGGCCCACCTCGAGGCAGGGCAGCTGGGCTGGGACCCTGACCCATTGACTTTTCTCCGGACAACGATAGCCTCTGTTCCTGGTAGAGGAACCCTGGTGGCTTTGTCGGGAAGTGTTCAGCTGCTAGCCAACACGCGGTGCTGGAAAGCTGCGGCCGTCCTCTCCCTAAAGATTGGAAACCCTCCATGGTAGTTCTACTCTGTCCTGACGGATCGTGATGGGATGGGTCACTGTGAACCAGAATCTACTCCATGCCCACACATTGTGCCTGTTTTTCCGTTCTTGGCGGAGTTGAATGTAAATCATTACAGTCCTCAGATTTCTCACACATTAATTTCAAACATTGGAATGCACAGCAACCAAAAAATGTCCAGATACCACAAAAATGCATGAGAATCAGAAGAAACAATGAATCAGAAATGTATGCCCTGAAAAACTACAGAATTGTAAAAATAATTATGCATAAACTATTAAAGTATGCAATAAGATCATTTAAAAATGTAGCAAGGAATAAGATGATCATAATTGTCAGGGAGCAATACAGATGCTCAAGAATAACTTGTAGAAATGAGAAATATGCCTGTCAAAATTAAAAACTTAATGGGATATGTTAAATAGATTAGTCATAGCAGAAACAAAAAATTATCGAGCTGGAAGACAGAACTGAAGAATTTACCTCCAATGCTGGAAGGACTGATGCAGAGGTGAGAAATAAAAAGGGTCTAAGATGTGGGGGCTGGTGTGTGATCATGAGGTGTCTGTTGATAGGATCAGGTATCAGGCATCAAAGACCCAGAACAAAAAAAATATAGATGTGAATGAAGAGGGTGGAATGGAGACTCAAAGCCCATCTGTAGACAATTGGACATTCCCTCACAGAAGGATCACAAGGAAGAGACGAGCCAGTAGGGGTACAGTATAGCACCTATGAAACGTACAGCTTTCCTCTAGTTCTCCCCACCTTTAAAAAAATCATTTTGTTGGGGGCTCGTATAGCTTTTATCACAACCCATGCATATCACAACCCATCCATCCATGTGTCAAGCACATTTGTAAATTTGTTGCCATCATTCTCAAACATTTTCTTTCTACTTGAGTCCTTGGTATTAGCTCCTTATTTTTTTCCCCTCTCTCCCTCCCTCATGAACCCTTGATAATTTATAAATTAATTTTTCTCCTCTAGATCTTTAATGCTTTCGGCCCCCCCACCCTCTCCACTGTCTTGACCCCAATTCTACCTTACAAATCCAGCTAGACCAGAGCATCTACACGGGTACAGATAAGAGCTGGAAACACAGGGAATCTAGGCCAGATAAACCCCTCAGGACCAATAATGAGAGTAATGATACCAGGAGGGTAGGGGGAAGGTGGGGAAAGAAAGGGGAAACTGATCACAATAATTAATATGTAACTACCCCCCACCCCTGCAGGGGGATGAACAACAGAAAAGTGGGTGAAGGGAGTTGGTGTAAGATATCTATATCTATATCTATCTATATATCTATATATATATATATATATCTCAAGGGTTCATGCGGGAGGGAGGGTAAAAATGAGCTGATATCAAGGGTTCAAGTAGAGGAAAAATGCTTTGAAAATGATGGCAATATATGTACAAATGTGCTTGACACAATGGATGGATGGATGAACTATGATAAGAGCTGTAAGAGCCCGTAATAAAATGATTAAAACAAGAAGATGTGGGGGCTGGAATGACTACTGTGGTAATATAACAACTCCACAACTCACTTCCATGGATTCGATTACAACCCACAGCAACCCCATAGGACAGCCTAGAAAAGTCCTCCTGGGTTTCCAGGACTGTAAATTTGTACAGGAGTAGAGAGTCTCCCCTCTCTTCTTTGGAGTGGCTGGTGGTTTTGAACTGCCGACCTCTTTGTGGTTAGCAGCCCAAAACATAGCTGAGGACATCACCAGGGCTCCTGCTGATAATGTCATAGACGAACTTTACCTTGGTGTCTAGGGGTAAAGAACCTGAATGTATGTAACCCTCAAACGGTGAGGAAAGAAACCCCTATAGGTGAATATGACTACAATGACCTAAGTGGGGCAACGTTAGTAGGAGGGGAATCCAAGTGTGGCAGTTGGGTTTGTGGCTGGGCCAGGATTCTGAGTGGTTTGGCAGTTGAGGCCTAATCATTTCCCCTCGTGTGACCTAACATGATGTAATCAACTCCATGGTGGGATCTGCTAGGAGCAGTCAAGCGAGAAGTTTAGGGTGGAGAGTGCCTTACGCAGATCACAGTCCTGATGCAACTGAAATATGTCCTCAGGGTGTGGCCTACATCCTAAATAAATAGATGCTATGGGAAGCTTGCTTATTTCTTGCTGGGTCTGGATCTTGCATCTGCTTCATTGACTTCTGATTCTTTGAACTTGAGCCAGTGACTTGCCATGTTGCCTGCCCACCCTGGGGAGTCTTCAGTGACCTGCCATCTGAACTGCCAATCTCAGATTCATTTGCCCCTGCAATCACCAGCCTGTCTCCTTCCTACTCATCGTGGGTTCATCAGCCCCTAAGCTGGGAGAAATCCCCAGCCCAACATCTGTCCCATAGATTTGGGACCTGTTCAGACTTGGACTTGACTGCTTCTACAACTGTATGCACCTTTTTCTCACTATGGACTTTTACACACACACACACACACACACACACACACGCATATGTGAATATATAAGAGAAGTATATATAAATAAACATCATGGGTATTCTAGATAGATGGGTATTCTAGAGCAGTCGTTAGTTCAAACTTTTCTCTAAGTTTGAAATGATTGGTAAATTAAGAAATAAGGAAACTAGACGCCAAGGAGCATGGGTCCGGGCACTGCCTCTGCCCATGTCTTCTGTCGTGCAGCAGTTCAGACCTGTCACTGTTAGGTGTCATGGGGTTGGCTCCTACCCATAGTGATGCGGCACACAACAGAGTGAAACCCTTCCCAGTCCTGCTTCAGAGGTGGGTCTTGCCTTACTCGTGAGGAGCGACCAAGTCCAGAGTCTGGGCAAGGCTGCTGCGTGCCTTCTGTTCTCCTTTTGCTTCAGTCATTTCTCAAAGCATTCTGCTTGGCTGATGGCCTCTGGGCCCCAGGCAGGGGGGACTTGCTGTGGCTGGGAAATGCTGCAGCAGCCTTTTCCAGGGATGTGGCGAGGCGGAGGAGCTCGGTGTCCAGCCTCCATCCCCACTCTGGCCTCGTGGAACTGAGCAGATCTGTGCTATCAGTTTGCTGGAAGCTGGGCTTTGAGCCAGTTCCTCCCAGTTCCGTCCTGGCCAACAGAGTAAAACTGAACTGGCTACATGCTGGTGAACCGGAATAATAACCGAAATGCAAAACCTTCAAGCTGATAGCCTGCTAGGAGTTTCGTCAGCCTCCTCCAGGAGACAAGGGCATCTTGCGCACGTTGCAGAGCAACCAGATCTCTGGATCACCAGCGTGGGAACAACCGTGCCCCATGCCAAGATGGCAGCTGACCCTGCTGCTGTGAACAGCTGTGGCTCTCCCCATCTCCCATTACACTTTTCTGAAAGAGCCTCTTCCAAGTTTTCCATTCCAAGGTTTTGACTCCTAATGGTTTTTTTTTACCCTCCCCCAGTTCTGGTGGTGGTTTTGCTTCACCCAAATTTTAAAATCTGCATTTGTTCCCATCTTACTTCATTAGTATGACTGAACCAGTTAGGACCAGTTGGAAGCCCTGGTTAAAAGCAATCAGATTGGGTGGCCTCGGCCTTTTGAAAGAAGCACCTGGGTTGAAGACAAAGCAGGTACATAAGCAAATGTGGTGAAGAAAGCTGATGGTGCCCGACTATCAAAAGATCTAGCATCTGGGTCTTAAAGACTTGAAGATAAACAAGCAGTCATTTAGCTGAGAAGCAACAAAGTCCATATGGAAGAAGTACAACAGCCAGTGCGGTCATGAGGTATCAATGGGATCAGGTATCAGGCATCAAAGGCCTAGAATGAAAAATCATAGCAATGTGAATGAGGGGGAGCATGGAGTGCATACCCAAAGCCCATCAGACAATTGGACATCCCTTATAGAAGGATCATGAAGACATGAGCCAGTCAGGATGCAGTATAGCACCAATGAAAAATACAACTTCTAGTTCCTAAATGCTTCCTCCCCACCCCACTATCATGATCTCTATTCTACCTTACAAATCTGGCTAAACCAGAGGATGTCCACTGGTACAGGTAGAAACTGGAAACACAGGGAATCCAGGGTGGATGAACTCCTGGACTGTGAGATCCTTCTGACACAGCCACCAAAAATAAAGTTTAAATAAACCAGCCAAGTATGTAAGTGCATGGTCTTTTCATCACCCATCGAATGCAAGCTGGATCGCTAGCCTTTGGGTATATCCTGGCCATCTCGCATCAGCAACCTTGAGGATTGTTGGAAAGGTGGATGGACTTGCACTCACAGCCTGTGGCAGGTAATAGGGGTCGTGGAAATGAACAGCTATGAGCACCGACTCGGGGCCAGACGGCCAGGATGTGGTTCACGCATGCTTGCTGCGTGGTCTTGGACAAGACTCTGCACCACCCTGGCTACTGCTTCCCTGTCTGTGAAATGGAGATAGCAGAGAGCAGAGGCGGCGGTACAAGAGAGCAGTGTCAATATACATACTCACGGCCATTGAGCCGATACCAACTTACAGCGACCCTAGAAGACAGGATCGAACTGCCCCTGTGAGTTTCTAAGGCTGTAACTCTTTACGGGAGTAGAAAACCCTGTCTTTCTTCCAAGGAGCAACTGGTGGTTTCAAACTGCTGACCTTGTAGTTAGCAGCCCAATGTGTAACCACTGGGGCACCAAGGCTCCTTTCAGCAGTGTCAGATACCTCCTAATATCTGCCTTACAACAAAGACCCAAGCAACAAGCGAAGGAGGTGGATGGCAACTTTGGAGCCCTGAGCATCAGAGGCAAGGCTGGAGAATCGAACCAAGTACTCACTCTACGAAAGGCAAGCGTGCACACAAACAATGGACAAGGAGCATGGCGAGGGGCCCTGCTGACTAAACCTGCCCAGCAGCACCACAGCGAAACAAAGCAACCAGTGTTCCCAGCCAAAGCCTTGTCACGTGGTGCAGCCAAGCAAGGGTGACTGCAGTGATGTCCAGAGGCAGGCAGCGCTCCCTGTCCCACAGAAGTTAAGTGTACTCCAGTGTCCACTACCACGTACCTGCCTGCTGCCTCCTCCTCGGTCCCACAGGATTGTGGCCCGACAGTACCCACCACCATCCCACCTACTGAGCTGGGGCCCACAGAGCAGCAGAGCCTGCCCCTTTGCTCAGCCTCTTGCCCACAGATTGCCAGCATGTACCACTCTGCCTGGTCACTGGCACTGGTCCCATGGTAGGGTGCACCCTTTCCGATGCCCAGTCCCTGGTCCTGGGGCCTCTGGTCCGGTGTAGCTACTGCCCCACTTAATCAGTAGTGCTGGGAGCTCCTTCAGCACAGGGGCACACCGCATATGCTTTGCCTGGTTTTAAAAAATGGGTAACATAGAAGAAAAACATAGAGTCAGCAAGCAAAAAGTTAACAACAATGGAAGAAACAAAAGAAAATCCACAAACAGAAAGAACCCAACAGAAAATGAACTGGAACAAAGTTAACTACAAAAAAAAAGCATAACAAAATGAGAGCAGTAAACCCATACCAATTGGTAAGTAAAGGGAATGTCATACATTAAGTGTACCAGTAAAGAGAGACTGGTAGAATGGATGAAAACAATAAACAACAACCCTACCCACCAAGATGCTATCTATAAGACACACACCTTAGACACACAGACATAAATAAACCGAAACTCAAAGGACCAAAAGTATCTTCCAAGCAAGCAACAACCACAGAGAGGAGCGGTAGCAATACTAGTCTGTGCTGACATAGACTTGAAGGCAACAGCACAGTGAAAGACAGAGCATTAGACAATGGTTAAAAGTCAACTCACCAAGAGGATAGAATCATAATAACCATATACGCATACAATGACATGGCTCCAACATACATGAAACACATTCTAAAAGCATTGCAACAAGAGCCATACAGTTGCATAATAATAGTATTATTATGCTGTCAGCGGAGGAGGAGAGAGCTGCTGGAAAGAAACTCAACGAAGACACAGCAGCTCTAAATGCCAACTCAAACAACTTGACCTCAGACCAGGGCTGCTGCTGCTGCTGCTGCTGCTGCTGCTGTGAGGTGCCATAGCGACCCTCTGCGCCACAGAACAAAACGCTGCACGGTCCTGCACTGTCTTCACAATTGTTCCCCCGAGCCCATGATGCAGCTGCTGTGCCAATCCATCTTATTGAGGGCCTTCCTCTTTTCCGCCGCCCTTCCACTTTACCAAATGTGATGTCCTTCTCCAGGGACTGATCTCTGCTGCTGACAAGATGTCCAAAGTATATGTAAGGTGAAGTCTTGCCATCCTTGCTTCTAAGGAGCACTCTGGCCTGACTTCTTCCAAGAGAGATCAGTTTGTCCTTTCAGCAGTCTGTCCTTTCAGTATGCTTCTCCAGCACCACAATTCAAGTGCATCGATTCTTCTTTGGTGTTCTTATTCCATGTTCATAGGATGCAATGGAGAATACCGTGGCGTGGGTCAGGCATACCTTAGTCCTCAAAGTAACATCCTTGCTCTTCAATACCCTAAAGCGGTCTTGTGCAGTAGATGTCTTGACTGCGGCTTCCTTGAGCACTGATTGTGGATCCAAGGAAGATACAATCCTTGAGAACCTCAATCTTTTCTCCATGTATGATGTTACCTATTGGCCCAGGTGTGACGGTTTTGGGCTTCCTTACATTGAGTTGCAATCCATACTGAAGGCTACGATCCTGATCTTCATCAGCAAGAGCTTCAAGTCCCCCTCACTTTCAGCAAGCAAGGTTGTGCCATCTGCAGACCACAGGTTGCGAACAAGCCTTCCTCCAATCCTGCACCGACATTCTTCTTCAGCTAACCCAGCTTCTCTGACCAGCTTCTTCATCAGAGAAGCTGCATACCAAGGGTGACGAACCGTTTTTTCTACCATGTCATTCCCAGGCCATACTGGTTAAGTAGTTAATGAACTCACCCCTACCGTGACAGCTGGAATGGCTTCTTTTGGTGAAGCCTATGATGGTAGCCTGTGCTGCTGATGACTTTGTGGGCCTTTAGACTGACCTTCCGCACCCCTGCCATGGACATACAGAACATGCCACCCCACAGCAAGTGTGCATTTCCCCCCAGTCCTTCTACAGAATGCACTACATCTTGAACCACAAAGCAAGCCTCGGTAAAATCAAAGCATCAAATAACACAAAGCACTTTCTCGGAACAAATTGCTGCAATAGTAGAAATCACTAACAGGAAGAGCAAGGAAAAAGGATCAAATAGCTGGAAACTGAAGAACACCTTTGGTATTACAGGGTAACACCAAAGAAATATATCAAGGAAATCAAGTATCAAAGATATAAAAATAAAGTAAAAAAATATCAAAGAAACCAAAGATGAATTAAAAAATGTCCAGACTCAAATGAGAATGAAAGCACAATATGCGAAAAACTTTGGGGCACAACAAGCACAGTGGTCAGTGGCCAATTTATAGCTTTAAACACACACATCAGAAAAAAAGGGTGGGGAGGCTGGGAGAAAAACGAGCTGATACCAAGGGCTCAAGCAGAAAGCAAATGCTTTGAGAATGATGACAACACATGTACAAATGTGTGTGACGTAATGGATGCATGGATGGATTGTGATAAGAGCTATAAGGGCCCCCAATAAAATGATTTTTTTTAAAAAAGGGTCAAGATAAAAATGCTAGCCTTACAAAAATTAATAGAAAGATATTGGTCCTTTTGTTCTCCTTTCAGAAAATGTCCACAGAAGGTTTTTCCACAGCCACATCAGGATTACCTGGCCACTGTGGTATTGTAATATGTAATCAATTATAAAATGCAACCTAATTTCAAAGAGGTTTAAAAGTGAAAAAATATGAGGCTTTTCAAGTCCAGGCAATGGAAAGCATCATTTAGCTATTTTTACATTATTTTATCTTTTTGTTAAGTTGACACACGGTAGAATTCACTCTTTGAAAGTATCCAATTAGGGGCTTCCAGTTTGTGCAGTTTGTCTACTGTCTAATTCCAGAATATTTTCAACAGCAAAAGTTCCAGGCCCCTGAGCCGTTATTCCTCACTCTAGCCCACCTCAACCCGACAAATGCTAATCTGTTCTTTCTCTAGACTAACCTGTTTTGGACATTTCCTATGAATGGGAATACACAATGTATTGTTACTATTATTACTGTATCCAACTTCTTTCACTTAGCATAATGTTTTTCAAATTCATCCATGTTGTATGTATCAGTGCTTCACTCTTTTTATGGCTTGAATTCTGTTTCATTGGAGGGGATACCACGCTCAATTTGATCATCAGTTGATAGTAACTGGGATTGTTTCCTCTTTTACAGCTCTAATGAATAATGCCACTCTGAACAGCATGCGCCAGTTTTTGCGTGAGCACACAGTTTCAATTCTCTTGAGCATATATTTCTAGGAGCAAAATTCCTGGGGCATATGGTAATTCTGTTTAAAATCCTTTGACCGATTGCCAAAACCACTGCTAGTTATTTTACATTCCCATCCAAGATAAATTTGAGTTCATGATACAAATTAACTGCTTCTCAACTTCAGAAAACAGAAATGCCCTTCCTCCCCCAAACTCTGGCATGTTTACCAGCAGGCTCAACAAACTCCGGAACAAGCTGCACTAATTGCTTCTAGGTTTTGTTATATCGGCAAACTTCAATTGTGATCTCCCGTCCTTGAATGTCAAGCAATTCAATCTGAGACTGTAACCATGATATTATCAGAGAGTGCTTAAGTAAACAGCATCTCGCACTTTTTACCAGTAGTGACGCAGCAGTTACAGGAATGGAATGGGAGCAGACTGTGGCAATGACCCTGGGAATAGATTACGTGGGTTGCCTTGGCAGTGTCGAGAGTTTGTCATTTAGTGCCCATGGTGCTGCCATCCTTTATTTCACTGGGAATTAATGAGTCCAGCTCTGGTGACAGCCACAATCTTTAATGTAGCTGCTTTGAGCGACTACGATGCTTAAAAAAAGAACATTCTCCACGACATTTACATGAAGCATTTCTGAAGAAAACCCAGGATACCTGTGAACTTTGTTTTTTCAGGGGTTGAACGTGTTTTACTTTCTCCTATAAGAACTCTCTGGAAGAGGCCCTGGTGGTGCACTAGATTAAGCACTGGTCGCTAACTGCAAAGCAGGCGGAAGCTGAGGCGGGCGTTGACGCTTTGAGCAACAGGCAGACTGTTCTACAGGGGCACTACCAGGAGGGGTCCATTCAATGACAGTGTTTTTGATTTGCCTTTTATGGCTCCTCTCTTTAAATGCTAGGGACATTTGCATGTTGGAAATATTTGTGTCATTTTATCTAGCTATCTGTTTATGCATCCACCCACCCCATGGGAGAGAGACGAGCGAGCTGTCTGCTCCCCTAAAGAGTCAGTCTCTGAAGCCGTGTGAAGGGCGACTATGAGTCAGACTCAACTTGATGGCAGTCGGATGGTTTAATATTCATCTACCTACCTTGCATTATCCAGGAGATCCGGTGGCGTAGCATTGGGCTGTGATCCACAGGGTCTGCAGTTTGAAACCACTAGCTGCTTTGCGGGAGAAAGACGGGGCTTTCTACTCCTGTAAACGGTTAAACTGACTCAGAAGCCACAGGGCAGATCTGCCCCGTCCTCTCACTGCCAAAACTTCAGTGCTGACTCACAGCGATCCCCTGTGGAAATGAAAACTATGAGAGAGAGAGAGAGAGGAGAGAGAGAGAGAGAGAGAGAGAGAGAGAGATACTTCAAAAGTAAAAATCATGTCCAGTTCTCAAAGGGGAATTTTTTTCCTTACTGGTACTTACACCTGAAAGACATTTCTTGCATGGACCTTCCCATAAGGATCCTAGAGCAAATTATATTGGCATGGCAGACCAGATAAACCCCTCCGTGCTAGGCCCAGCCCCACTCAAAAAGACACACACACCCTGCTCTCCAGAACCTGGGAATTTGTCACCTCTTGTGGCAAATAGGATCAAGGACCTTGAGAAGGGGAGGTTATTCTGGATTTTCTGGTTGGGCCTTAATAGCTGAAACCTTTTGCTGCCAGGATCAGACAGTAGAGTGACTGTGCAAGAAGGCTAGAGAGATGGAATGTTGCTGGCTTTGAAAACAGAGGTCGGAGGCCATGGCCCAGAGACCGAGATTGACTTCTAGAAGCTGGAAGAAGCAAGGAAACAGGCTTTTCCTTGAAGACTTTAGAAAGGAACGCAGCCCTGCCCATTCCTTGATTTTAGCTAAGTGAGACAGGCCTGCATCAGACGTGTAATCTAGAAAAGGGCAAGGAAATAGGTTTGTATTCTTTTTTAAAAATCATTTTATTGGGGGCTCGTACAACTCTTATCACAATCCATATATCCATCCATTGTGTCAAGCACATTTGTACATTTGTTGCAATCATCATTCTCAAAACATTGCTTTCCACTTGAGCCCTTGGTATCAGCTCATTTTTTCCCCCGCCCTCCCCGCTCCCCCTCCCTCATGAACCCTTGAAAATTTATAAATTATTATTTTGTCATATCCTACACTGTCTGACATCTCCCTTCACCCACTTTTCTGTTGTCCACCCCCCCAGGGAGAGGGTTACATGTAGATCCTTGCAATTGGTTCCCCCTTTGCACCCCATCCTCCCTCCACTCTCCTGGCATTGCCACTCTGACCACTGGTCCTGAAGGAATCATCTGTCCTGGATTCCCTGTGTTTCCAGTTTCTATCTGTACCAGTGTACATCCTCTGGCCTAGCCAGATTTGTAAGGTAGAGTTGGGATCATGATAGTGTGTGTGTGTTGGGGGGGGGGGGAGAGGAACTAGAGTAAAGTTGTATGTTTCATCGTTGCTACACTGTACCCTGACTGGCCCGTCTCCTCCCTGAGACCTTTCTGTAAGGGGATGTCCAGTTGCCTACAGATGGGTCCCCTCATTCACAATGATTTGATTTTTTGTTCTTTGATGTCTTATAACTGATCCCTTCAGCACCTCATGGTCACACAGGCTGGTGTGCTGCTTCCATGTGGGCTTAGTTGCTTCTGAGTTAGATGGCTGCTTGTTTACCTTCAAGTCTTTAAGACCCTAGACGCTATATGTTTTGATATGATAGCCAGGCACCATCAGCTTTCTTCAACACATTTGCCTATGCACCTGCTTTGTCTTCAGTGATCATGTTGGGTAGGTTTGTATTCTTGAAGTCACTAAGATGGTGGTACTTTGTTATAGTAGCTATAGATAAATCATACAATTAGATTCATTTTGGTTGAAAGTATCAGAGATGCGTGAGCTAGTTAAGCAAACAAAAAAAACCCCCCCACTTTATTCTAAAGATCTGGCATGCTACATAGACTTCAGAGGCAGAACTGCACTAATTTCAGGAAATAACTCTGGCCAGAAGCTGGAACGATGTAAGAACTCTTAGGTCTCTTCTTTCCAGGGATCATTTTGTCCTTCAAATTCCTTTTTTGTTTTTCCAAAAGGCTAATTTTCTGCATTGCTGCAGACTGGAGAAACGCATGTGTGGACAGTTTCTGATTTTCTGATACACATTTAACGACCTAGAAAAAGATGGGAACCTTTCAGTCCTAATTCTGGGAAAAGGACTACATTCAGCTCAACTTGAGCCAGGTCCTGACTACTGGAGCAATTGACCACTGCATGGGGGCTTTGTCATATTATCTGAGGCTCCAGGACTGGTTTCCAGAGGGAAAAAAATCTTCTAGCCGGACAGCGGAATTTTAAATGAGGTCAACCGATCATTTAATGGATGGAGACCAGCATTTTCATTCACAGTGCTGTCTTCCTATTCATGTACACACTATATTCTTCCATTTATGTCCATTCCTCTTGGCTTCTTGCAAGTAGTTATTCTTGTTTGATTTAAGGAATTTTTTTAGTAGGGAAAACAAAATGTTACACTGTATATGCAATAAAGAGAAAAAGATGGGAAATGGACTGACATGCCATGAAAACTATGTCTGATTGAATCCCAAAGATGTTTGAAATTTTCATTTGTTATTTAATTTCCCAATAACTTTTAGTCATGATGATATTCAGTTTGCATTTATTCAATCCCTCCTTGATATCCTGTTACTGGTTACTCATTTTATAGCATTATGATCTGAGATGATGCTTTGTAGTATTTTAATGTCTTAAAAGTTATTGAAGCTTGCTTTTGTGACCTAACATGGTCCATTCTGAAGAACGTTCTGTATGCTCTGGAAAAGGAAGCATACAGTGTTTTTGGGTGGAGTATTCTGTAAACATCTATGAGATCTAGTTGTTTTTATTGTATTTTTTAGATTGTATCCTTGTTGAGTTTCTAATGGTTCTTTCATTGAGTGTAGTTTATTAAAGTGTCCTACTATTATTATGTAGTCATCTATTTCTGTGGTCTGTTCTGTTCAGTTTGATTTATGTATGTTGAGGCTCTTTCACTGGGTGTGTAGTTATTTATTATGGTTATGTTCGCTTGTTGGGTTGACTCTTTACTCATTACATGATTTCCTTCCTTGTCTACCCCCCCTTTTTTGGCCTTAAATTCTATCTTTTCCTCTGAAATTAATATGGCCACTGCTGCTATTTTTGGCTGCCATTTGCTTGATATAGGATGGTCAATCCTTTATTATTTAGCTTATTTTATATTTGTTTAAAGTGTGCCTCTTTAGACAAGATACTAATACATCATATTTCTTTTTAATTTTTTAATAAACTTTTTATTGTGAACTAAGAGAAGGTTTACCGAGCAGATCATCTTTCTATTCAACAATACCCTTTGAATGTCAACAAAACCTTTTGTTTCATGCCACTGAATGCAATCCCTATAATATCATTTATTCCATTTCCTTCTTTAGTTTCCTCTTTCCATTCCATCTTCTTTCCTAACCCTTCTGACCTTTCCCCTTGGGCGAACACTTTCCTTTTGATCACAAATGGAGAAACCAGAGCTTAATTGTATTGTTTCTTTGTCTTTGGTGTTGGAAAGTTTATGACATCTTAGTAATTTTCTTATGGGGCCCAGGTTGTAGTAATTGAGGTTTGTTAAGCTTCTTGAATGCATATTTTAATATCTTTGATAATATTAGGAGTCCTGGTGGTATAGTGGGCTATGCGTTGGGTTGCTAACCACAAGGTCAGCCGTTCAAACCCATCAACTGCTCTGGGCGGGGAGAAAGATGAGACTTTCTACTCTAGTAAAGATGTACAGTTTTGGAAACCCACAGGGGAAGTTTTCCTCTGTCTTGTTGGGTCCCTAGTCATCAGAACCAACTTATTGTCAGTGAGCGTATGTGTAATCCTATTGTATCTCATTTGTAAACAACCTTTTGTTTTTCCTGAATGGCTTTCAGGATTCCTTCTTTGTGTTTGATTTTGGAAAGTAGATTATGATGTCTTAGTAATGTCATAGAGATTGAGGTTCATTGAGCTTCTTGAATACATATTTTTCTTGTCTTTATAATATCAGGGGGAAATTCTTTAACATTTGACAAATTTATTTATTTTTAGGAGGTAATGTCTTCTCCTGTTATGGAATTCCTATCATATTTAAGTTATTTCTCTTGGTAATGTCCAACATAATTCTTAGGCTTTCTCCAATTATTTTCTTTTTTTCTGATTGTTCCTCTCAGATTAAGATTTCATTAATTATTCTGTCTTCCATTGGATCAATTCTACTCTTTTCCCTTCCTAATATTTATGCTTCTGACATTTTAGTACTAATCTTCTAGATCCAGACACTTTATAGTTTAGTGAAGCAGATGGTAGGTTTATCTCCTTTTGTGGACATGGTAGCCCTAACACTCATGGTTGGATGGATCTTCCCACGGGAGTAGGGGAGGGGACAGTGCAAATAGTTGGCAAGATATTCCAGGACCTTTTTTGGACAATAGTTGGGTCCAGACAGATAAGCTGAAGTTCTATAATACAGGAAATAGGCGGGATTGTTTGTGTTTGAAAAAAAAAAATCAAAACTAAATTTATCAGTTACCCACCATCACCTTTTGAGATTTCTGATGAACATGCTAGGCTGAATTAGTTGCCAAATATAACCCTATCTGTAAACCCAAGTTATTGGCTATCAATTGAGTAAATTTTAGAGGACATCTGCCTCAGATAATTAGATGACTACTAACCAGTTACCATTACCACTGAGTCAATTCCAATTTATGGTGACTCCTAGATGCCATGTCTCGTTAAGCTCAGACCTACATTTCTTAGGGTCTTTAATAACTGCTTTTTCAGAAGTGGATAATCAGGAGTCCTAAATGCTCCTAAGAGGTCATTGGTCTGCCCAGGTCCAGATGAAAGGAGAGTGATGGGTCAACCACGAAAGGAAACACTTAGTCCCATAGACTCGTGAGTTGTGAGAACATCATTCTCCATGACCCTGAGACCAGAACTAGATGGTGCTCAGCGACCCCTACAGATTCCTCTGAAAGGGTCACCTTAGAAGTTCCTGGATACAGTGGGAGAACAATGTGGGACAAAACTCAGAATCATAAAAGAGACCAGACTTACTGGTCAGAAAGAGACTGGTTTCACCCCCGAGCTGATGGCCCATACTCACCCTTCAGGTCTGGAAATGAACTCACCCCAATGGCTCAATCTTCAAACACCAGACAAGTCTATAAGGTACACAATGACCCTAGGGGAGGTACGCACACTTTTGACTTAACCATGTGCATTGAAAAGACAGCATTTACTCCAAGACAAAGTTCAGAAGGGGTATGAAAGCTAGGAGGAATGGAAACAGGCAGGTCAAAGGGGACGTGGGAAGAGTGCTGCTACAATGAGGGGATTGCTGTCGATGAACTGAAACCACCTCTGTGACTTGCTACATGTGAAACTGACCATCTTCTCGGTGGACGTTCACTCAATTCACAGTAAAAACTCTTTTTGAAAAAAGTACATCACCAGTCCTTTCTTCCTAGGTGTCTCTGAACTGACGGCATCCTCTCACCTTTCGGTTAGGAGCCAGCGAGGTAACGTGACATTCTACGGCTAGGATTAGGATGGTTGGATTTCTTCCCCCAGCGGACCGGGCGACCACAGAGGTCATTCCCAGTTCAGGGCAACA
Organism: Tenrec ecaudatus; assembly: GCF_050624435.1. Lineage (NCBI taxonomy): Eukaryota > Metazoa > Chordata > Mammalia > Afrosoricida > Tenrecidae > Tenrec > Tenrec ecaudatus. Next base: position 62,054,204 of record NC_134533.1, read on the forward strand.
GGGACGCTCACTTTGGCCGCTTACTGCAGGGGCACACACATCGTTTCGCGATCATATGTATTCCTGGGAATTGCCGGCTTACGGGCCAGGCGCCCTCTCCAGCCCGGATACCAGTTTAGACCCATTCTACAGCCCCTGCTGGGCCGAGGGCCCCGTGAAACCTCCAAGTTGAAAATCCCGCCAGCAGGACCCTCGGGTCCGTCCCTCAGTCGCTGGCGCGGGCACCTCGGCGCGCCTCCTGCCCTGGGCCTGCCCTCTCCGGCGCCCGCCGGTGGACGAGAGCGGCCGCGTCCCGCCGCCGGCCGTCGCGCTGTGTCCCCGGGCGGCCCCCGTCCCCACCCCCGAGGGCGCTCCGCCCACCGCGAAGTGGCTCCGCGCGGGAGCCGGGGCCGGGCGACCCCTAGCGCCGGGCGCGCGCCTGCCGGACGCCCGCGGGGCCGCCGGCCGCGGTGAGTGGCCCTGGCGTCGCCGCGCTCGGCACCCCCCGCCCTCCCCCCCCAGCGGGGCCGGCCGCGGGGGGCGGGCAGCGGGCCTGTTGCCATGGCAACGCGCGGGCAAACGGGCCGCGCGGGCCCCGGCCGCTCCGCAGGCTGGCAGCCCTCCCACCGCCGCGACCCGGCGACGCCCGTCCGCCCTCCGCCGTCTCTCGCAGGGCCCTGCCCGTCGGGACCCACTTCCTTGGGGGGTCGGGGGTTGGGGGTGGTTCCCTGGCCGCCTCGGTTCATTTACGTCTTCTCAACTCCACCCCGCCTTGGGACGTGAGCCATTGTGAAGTTTAAAGCGAATCTCCTCGAGGGTAAGTGCGGTTTGGGCAAGTGAGACCCTTTGGGGGTTCTCAAGTCGCACGTTCTCCCCTTCATTTTGAACCCCGTAAGACCTAGTCCCCACGACCCACCCCACTGCCCTGGCGTCCATCCCGACCCCCCAGAGCCTCCGTGTTTTCGGACGCGGCACCCCTGTTCTGGGGCAGTTAGACGCAGGTTTGAAGGGCTCCCCCTGCGGATAGCCAGCAGCGCCATCTGCCTAGGGGACCGCACTGCATGGGTGCTAAGTCTCCGAGCACCTCATGTAGCCCCTGCAGACGGTATGGAATCAGACAGCCTCTTATGGACCCTAAGGAGCCTCAATGGCGCTGTGGGCTAATTGTTGGCCTGCGTGCAACCCCAGGCTTGGTGGTTCAAACTTACCAGCCACTCTTGTGGGAGAAAGGTGAGGCCAAGATTTACAGCCCTGGAAATGACATAAGGTCTCCATGACAGTAAGCTCAATTTTTTACCTTTCAGTCTTACTTTGTTGACCAGTTTCCCCACTCGTAAATACCGATTGTAATTTCACTCACAGTTGTTGCCAGAGTAAGCCTGTATGTAAAGATGTACATGTGAAGCCCTCCAGAACGACCCGTCAAGCACATTTCCATGCTCACCTGTTTTGAGGCTCAGCTTTCCCACTTCGGTCTATACATTCTTCTAGCCCCAAAGCTTCAGAGTACTACTGGGTGCTGATGGCTCTCATGCATTGACATTGCTGACCCGAGTGAAATCGGAGCCTTCCCGTCCCCACGAACGAGACCACCATCCATCTGTTTGTACGAACCAGAAATGTCGGGCTCCTCCATGACACCGGCCCACCGGTTCCTTCCATAGCTGCAGAATCATAAGCAGGTTCCGGTCCTCGTGTCTTCAAACAAATCTCAAACCCAGGCAGGCTGCTTACTTCCAGGCCCCCTGACTTCTCTAAAGACATCCACTCCCATCATTCTAGTACTTCCACCTTTTCTCCCCATCTTCCTGGATTTCTTCTTACATTCTGAGTTCTGATCGTTCCTGTTTGCAGCTGTTTCTTCTTCTTTCGGGTTAGTCCCATCAGCAAATGAAGGTCCTGAAGGCTTCACCTCCGTGGGCGTTTACTCCCAGCTGCATCATTATGGTCGCCTCTAAGAAGGCACATTTCGAGTGCCTTCCACATGAGGGGTTCATCTCTGGTGCGATTTCCGAATATGTTCTACTTCATGAGGTTTTCAGTATCTGACAGTGTTTCCATGCTACCTGTAAAGCTTACAGTGGAGGACTCTTCAGAAGTGGACTCTTCCTTCTTAGTCTACAACCTTCCTAATGCTGGGACCCTTTAATACAGTTCCTCATGTTGTGGTGACCCCCCTCCCACCATAAATTTATTTTCATTGCTACTTCATCACTGTGATTTTGCTACTGTGATGAATTGGATGACCCCTGTGAAAGGGTCGTTCGACTCTCAAAGGGGACTGGACCCACAGGTCGAGAACTGCTGGTCTAGAAGCTCTGCTGAAACTTGTCCACTTTGGGTGACCCCGTTGGTAATTGGAATGCCAGCGACATAGCTTTCAACATCACAGCAACACCCAAGCCACCACAGTACGACAAACTGATGGACGAGTCCACATTCAACCGTTTCAAGAGGTAGCCTATGAGAAAGAACCAGTGGTACTGAAAGAAGTTCAAGCAGCACTGAAAACATTAACCAAAGACAAGGCCCCAGGAATTGATGGAATGCTAATTGAAATGTTTCAGCAAGCCGATGAAGCACTGGAAGCACCTACTTGTCTAGGCCAGGACATTTGGAAGGCAGCCACTTGGCCAAGTGACTGGAAGAGATCCGTATTTGTGTCTGTTCCAAAGAAAGGTGACCCAATAGACTGCTCAGGTTATAAACAATATCATTAATATCACATGCAAGTAAAATGTTGCTGAAGATCATCTAACAAAAGTTGCAGCAATACATTGACAGGGAGCTGCCAGAGGTTCCAGCCAGATTTAGAAGAGGACATGGAACAAGGGATATCTTTGCTGAATATCAGATGGATCTTGGCTGGAAGCAGAGAACACCAGAAAGATGTTTGCTTGTGTTTTAATGATTATGCTAAGGTATTCAACTGTGTGGATCCTAACAAATGATACATAACCTTGAGAAGAATGGGAATTCCAGAACACTTGATTGTGTTGATGCAGAGCCTGTGCCTGGATCGAGACAGTTGTGTAAACTGAACAAGAGAATACTGCATAGTTAAAAATCAGGAAAGATGTGCTTCCGGGTTTATTCTCCCACCACACTCTTCAGTCTGCGTGCTGAGCAAATCCTCAGAGAAACTGGACTGGAGGAAGGATGTGGCATCCATCTTCCCGGTATTCTTTACGGGACTTGGAAGTCAGGATGTTGTTGTCGTTGCTGTTGATCCAAAAATGGGGAGAGTGAAAAAATGGCTGAGCTGGAAGCCAAAATCTGCCATCAGATTGAGTCTTTTTTTTGGTGACTTTAATTTGCCTTGGGACAGCTTTTTAAAAGGCGAGGTACCACTGGTGATAATAATAAGATTCAATAGATTAAACCGTCTAGCAACAGACTTTAATGGGAGAGTGTAAGTATTGAGAAAATCAAAGGGGAACTCATGGGAACAAGTGAAGATAAAACTAAAATCAGATCTCCAAGCAAACCCCTTCCTGAAGTAATTGATGAGTATGAAAATGATGTAGAAACAGATCTGTTTATGTTAAAGGCTTCCCAACGGATGCAACCCTGATGACATAAAACAATGGTTAGAAGGCCACGGTAAAATACCAAATATTCAGACGAGAACATTGCACAGAACACTTTGGGGTCACTTTGTTGTATTTGAGAGAATTTAATGTGCTAAGATGTTCGCAGAGAGCTCTTTTCCTTCAGCGTGCTACCTTGATCCTGGTGCCGCCCTGCCCGAAGTTACTGGTATTGCAAGAACAAGCTCTACCCAAAGTCCTGCTTCTGTCGAGGTGTCCCTGATGCCAAGATTCGCATCTTTGACCTGGGCCGGAAGAAGGCCACTGTGTGGCCACATGGTGTCGGATGACTAAGAGCAGCTCCTGTGAAGCCCTGGAGGCTGCCCACATCTGTGCTAACAAGCACCTGGTGAAAAGTTGTGGTAAAGATGGCTTCCACATCTGAGTGCGGCTCCACCCCTGCCACGTCATCCGCATCCACAACATGTTGTCGTGTGCCGGGGCTGACAGGCTCCAAACTGGGATGCGAGCTGCTTTGGGGAAACCTCAAGGCACAGTGGCTAGAGTCCACATTGGCCAGTTTATCATGTCCATCCGCACCAAGCTTCAAAACAAGGAGCATGTGATTGAGACCTTACGCAGTGCTAAGTTCAAGTTCCCTGGGCACCAGAAGATCCACATCTCTAAGAAGTGGGGCTTCACCAAGTTGAATGCTGACGAGTTTGACGATATGGTGGCTGAGAAGCGTCTCATCCCGGATGGCTGTGGAGTCAAATCCATCCCTCACCGTGGTCCCTTGGATAAGTGGCGGGCCCTGCATTCAAGAAGGCCTCGGTAGCCCTGCGCTGCCTCACTTGTACCCACGAAATAAACATTGAACTTCCTGATTAAAAAAAAAAAAAGATGTTCATAGAGATCCCTGGGCAGACCCGCTGGTACTTTTCATGGGTGATTACTTTGCAAAAAGAAAAGACAAGAAAGTGGTGGCTAAATGACCAGTGAAACAAAAGTAAGAGGAAATACAAAGTTAGCAGAAGATGCTGAAACGAATCATTAGAAGAAAAGACTTAGATGATCAGACGTGTAGAGATGGCTTGCACAGCCTCTTTGCAAGTCATGGAGAAATCAAATGGGTACACTTTGTCCAAAGAAAGAGTGATTTGATTTCAAGAAGAAGCGAAAGAAGGTACTGGTTAAAGTTGAAGGTGCAAATAACAATAACCTACAATTAAAAAGCAGAGAAGTGAAGTGGGAAGCCCTAGAAGGAGAGGTGGACAAAGCGCTGAAAAAGTCACAAAAGATCAACACGAATCCCTGAATAAATGGAAACTTTCTAAAGGTCACAGACTTAAAGGAAAGGGAAGGGGAAATACCGTGGCACAGGCCGATCGGCTAATAGAAAGTACAGTCTCGGCAAGAACATGAAATCTGAGCGTGATCCTTGAATGGGATGAAAATGATGGTGCGGCTGGACCAGTGCAAAGAGCAACAGAAGAAGCAGACAAGCAGAGCCTGCATCCAAATGCCAGGAAACAGACAGTGGTACAGGAGACCAGCAGTTTAAGAAACCACTGCTACGTTTGTTTTATTTACGTTTAATCTGCTTTTCTCTTTGGAGATTTTTAAAAAGAAAATTGAATTAGGTACACATCAATCTCTAGCTGTAGGAAAGAAAATATTTTTGTTGTTTTGTCTTTTTCTTATCAGATGAGGATTTTTTAAATGAGTAGCTCTCTGTTAAGAGATAATTCAAAAGGAAGGTTCTTCCAGTATATTACCTTTTTAAACACGATGATATATTAGTATAAAACTTAATAAAATATGTGCCATATAAAAGGAAAATTAAAAAAATGTGGCATCCAGGTTGGAGGAAGGCTTATTACCAACATGCAGATGACACAACCTTGCTTGCTGAAAGTGAGGAGGCCTTGGAGCACTTGCTGATCTAGCTTCAGGATGGATTACAATTCAGTGTCAAGAAGACCAAAAGTCACATCATTGGACCGTAGATAACATCACGATAAATGGAGAACAGATCGAAAGGCCAAGGCTTTCATTTGCTTGGGTACACAATCACTGCTCATGGGATCAGCGGTCAAGAGAGCAAATGATATATTACATTGGGTCCATCTCATGTATAAGGCCTCTTTAAACTGTTGAAAAGCAAAGTTGTTACTTTGAGGATTAAGGTGTGCCTGACCCAAGCCATGGCAGTTTCACTTCCTTCGAATGCATGTGAAAGTTGGGTATTGAATAAGGAAGACCAAAGAAGAATCGATGCATCTGAATTATAGACCTGGTGAAGAATTTTGAAGGTACCACGCACTGCCATAAGAACAAATCTGTCTCGGAAGAAGTACAGCCAGAATGCTCCTTAGAGGCAAGGATGGTGAGACTGTCTCATGGACTTTGGAAAGGTTTTCTGGAGAGACCAGTCCCTGGAGAAGGACATGAGGCTTGGTAAAGGAGAAGGGCAGTGAGAGTGAGGAAGGCCTTTGAGAAGATGAATTGACCCAGTGGCTGCACCAGGGGCAGGAGGGGCCGTGATTAGGCAATGTTCGTTCTGTTGTCCATGCGGTTGCTATGCGTCAGAACCAGCTGGGTGGCACCTGACACCACCACCACCACCACCACCACCACCACCACCACCACCACCACCACCACTCCTTCTCTGCCCCACAGCAGATGCCCTTGTAAAGAACACTCGATCCTGTTACTCCTCTTCTCCTCGCAGATAGGCCAACCAATTTATGGGCCACATGAATCTGTTTTTTCATCCAGACCAAAGTACTTTTGAGACTAAATGAAGTGGTATTATTCCCTGGGACAGAAGGCTAACCTGAGGCTGCCACTCAGCACATTGAGACCCATGGTTTTTCTGCCTGCCAGGCCTACGACGTCTACCTCCTCTGTAGCTGCGCCTCACACTAGGTCCCCCGATTCCCTGTGCTGCAGTTACACCGACACATGTACTCCACAGTCAATTTCCCTTCCTCCTCAAGGCCTGTGGGCGTGCTCTCCTCCTCAGTCAGCTGGGCTCTTTCCTCCTCCCTTTTACCACTAACCTTTGCACATCCTTTACATCTGGAACCAAACATTTCCTCAGAGACAAACTATTTGCCTCTGACCGTTAGTCTAGGACAGTGCCACCCCACCCCCAACACTACTTATCTCTCTTGGTAGCACTTGTTACAGTTGCAATTTTTCATTTGCCCATGCGGATGGCACACAACCAAACCAAAGCCATTGCTGCTCAGATGATTTGACCCTGGCAGCAGGGCAGAAATTGTCCACGCAGTTTCCAGGGCTGTACGTCACGGGCACAGGCCACCCGTAAGGACTGTGGAGAACCAGGGGGTTTGAACTGTGGACTTTCAGCACTGCACCACGGAGCACCCTACCTGGTGGTACAGAGTAGGTATTTAATAAATATTTGGATGGTTGAATTGTATGCTCGTTCCCATGTTATTAATCAGCCTCTAAAAATATCACTCAGTGGTTAAGAGCACTGGCTCAAGAGCCAGGCTTCCTAGATTGGAATCTGAGCCCTATCACCTGCTATAGGCAGTGCTTTCCAACGTGGTTGAAACCATCCCCTGTGGGGGCCGAATGAACCAGGGAGGCTGCCAAAGCACATAGCTACACTTTATCCTGGATTACGGGCTAGTGTAAAAGGTTTTTAATTGTGGGGGCCACCGAGTAAGTTTTTTTTTTTTTTTCCTGAAAAGGGGGCATTAGGCCAAACAAGTTTGGGAATCTATGCTATGCTATAGACCCAGGATTCCTTAAATGTGTGTTTTAAAATTCAGAAGTTTTCAAATTATAGAAAGGGAACATGGTACAGAAACTATATTACTTCTAGTGGAGCCTGGGTAGCATTTTGAAAACAGACCTGCTCCAGTTGCGCAATCGGTTAGCGCGCGGTACTTACATGAAAACAGACCTTTTCCTCCCGGACAGTGAATGAGCTTGACAAGACACTCCTGCTCCCACTGCCATGGAGCTGATTCTGACTCATCGGGACCCTAGATACTCGCTCCGAGCGGGATGAAGAAAGATGACACATAGTTGTGGGGTCCCTGGGTGGGAACTGTTCATAGCTCAGCTGTTAACTGAAAGGGCGGAGGTTCTAGCCTACCCAGATGTGCAAGATAAGAGAGCTTTGGGGCTCTGCTTCTGGTGGGGGCGGGGCAGGTAGGTGGGTTCAGCTTTTGAAATCTCTGTTAAACAATTCTCCCCTGACTCACACAAGCTTTCCATGAGTCAGAATTGCCAGCAACTGGTTTAATGATGGGTTTACACACCTTCACGTTAGATTTTACCCACAAATGTGTTTGCCACAAACTTATGAAAACACTTGGATTTTTGAGCTTTTGAATGTCAGACTTCTAGATTAGGATAGCTGACCTGGTCCCGTTGGCCTCTCCAGTAACTGTGTCACTTCTCTGGCCTCAGGTTCCTGCCTGTCAATGGGCATGACACTAGCACTTACCTAGCTCACTGGTTCCAGGCTTTGTCATTGTGAAAAGTGAAAGTCCTAGTGCATGTTAATGGTTTCAGACAATGGATGGCTCCTAGTCAATGCTTTGTAAGGGCCAGCCCTTGTTACGTAATTTTTCCAACCTTTTTATTATTATTTATTTAACAATGACATTTACTTACTTAAAATATCATTTTATTGGGAGCTATTATAACAATCCATATATCAATTGTAGCAAGCATATTTGTACATATGTTACCATCATTATTTCTAAACATTTACTTTCTATTGAGCCCTTGGTATCAGCTCCTCTTCCCCACCCCTCCCGACTTACATGATTCTTAATTGTCTCTATAATAGCCTATATTATGAAGGTAGCATAATTTATTTGCAGTTCCCTCCATGTGGTTTTTTTACTTCCATCACAAAAATGTCAAGATAAACACCTTCATGCTTAAACCATTTGACTGCATGTTTGATTCCTTCCTTAGGATCAATTCCTACAAATGAAATTAGAGAGTCAAAGAGCAGGAACATTGTGAATGCTCCTGAAACATTGCTTGCTTGTCTTTCAGGAAGACTATGCCATTTGCAGCCCCACCAAAGTTTAATCTGGTGCAACATTATTTTTCTTAAGTCTTTGCTAATTTCACAGGTAAAAACGAGGCTTCATTATTTTGACTTAGACATCTTTCATTAGGAGCATGGTTAAGCACTAAAATAACTTGATTGTTAACCCTAGATATGTCTTTTCTGTGAATTGCCTGCACTAGCTCTTAGCTAGTTTATCTTTTGATGTCTTAGTGTTTTTCTTACCAATTTTTCACTTGCGTGAACATTGGTGGTACAGTGGTTACGCCTTGGGCTGCTAACCGAAAGGTCAGTAGTTTGAAACCATCAGTTGGTCCAGGGAAGAAAGATGAGGCTTCTACTCCCATAAAGAGTTACGGTCTTGGAAACACACAGGGGTGGATGGCAGTTCTGCCCTGCACGATAGGGTTGCTGTGAGTTGGAATCACCTTGGTGGCAGTGAGTTCTTTTTCTCTTTTCGTCAGCCCAGGCAGGAGCCAGCACCTTGGGCTGCGGCTGGCTGCCTTCAGGTGGTGAAGGTATCCCTGGAGCCTGGGCGAGTTGTTACTTGCCCACAGGCTGCAAGTCAAAGGAGAAATTCCACTCCAGAGGTCAGGCCTATCAGACCATCTGTGTATCTGAATCGCTAGTCTAACTGGGCAGCGAAGAAGGAGTGCCTCCAGCTGGGAGGCAAAGGACCAAGCAGACAGACCAAGAGAGACGCTGTAACCATTACTGGGCATGATGCGAGCAAAGCCGGCCACAGTCCTGGCCAGACCCCGACTTGTGTGAACCCTGGATATAGTAAGGATATTAACCCTCCTATGATTTCTCTGCCTGCCTTTTCTACTAATTTGTGGTTTTGATTTATAGAAATGAAAAAAATGTGTTATCCGTCTATTAATCTTTTCTTTTAGAATAAAGTGCTCTCGCGCTTATAATGTTCTTCCCATGCAGAAACCAGGTAACTATCTGCATGTTCTTTAAAGATATTATTTTTGATGCCGGCCAATCAAGGCAGAGGTATTGAAAGTATGTAAAAAGGAGTAGTGTGAGTCTAATAAAAAATCTGAAAGAAGATGACGCAGAAGGTGATGCTGGTGTCAGCTTTATTTCTCTTTGAACAAGCTGGCGCTGTGCTAACGGGAGCTGGGGGAAGGCTTTTTCTGACAGAGTCTGCCCCACACTGCGAACTGTCCAGGGTGATCTTTAGAGACGTAGGAGACGCGCTCCTCTGAAGGAGAAGCTCTCATCTCTGCAGATGCCTTCCACTTCCTTTATTGTCTATGTGATGGTCCTCGTATTTCAAGCACCCACGGCACCTAGGTGCCAAGAAATAATTTCCCTGTTTTCAAAAAGAAGCTTACAAAATGGAAAAGTTAACATTCAATTAATTGCTGACCTTCCTGGCATCGGTAAATTGGTGTGCTTTAAGATGTGTTTGAGAAAGTATTCTCTTCCTGCAGAATACTGATCAGTGAGGCTACTGATCAGTGAGGCTAATTGAATTTTGTTTGGGTCTCTTTTGGGGTTCTAGAATGTGAAGAATGATCAATTTATTATTAAACTATATTAATATATCTCTCTGGTTTATTAATGAAAATCAGTCAGGGTACATAAGAAGCTAATCACCTCACAAAGTCCTATAGTTTTATCAGCCTGGAATGGTTTTATTTTCGAAAGGTTTATAAGGTGAGGGGCAAGAGCTTTTAAAATTAATTAGAATGTCTTTTCTACACACAAGAGGCTAATTACTTTTCTTACTAACCATTGTCTTGTTAGTTGAATATCAATAAGAATATGGTATTACATTAGGAATAAAGCAAGGAAAAATAACTTTCTACTGAGAAAGATAATTTTATTTACAAATGGCCATATTTTAAATATAAATTTATTTACAAATGGCCATATTTTTAATATAAATTATTATTAAGTATTATGAGCTATTACAGACATTTAGGCAACAAATATTTACTGAGTATATATGATGTGCCAAACTTAATTCTAGAATGTTGTGTTTTATGTTCATGTTTACATTATATGTGCAAATATTTGCTTGTAATTCAGTCTTCTTAACATGAACTAATGGTTATTTGGGAAAGCTGGGCTATTGGACTCATACATATTCATTCAAGGAATCTTAAAAAAAAACTCCAAACAGCCTTATATATTTTTTTCTTTAATAAATCATTTTGTTGGGGGCTCGTACAACTCTTATCACAATCCATCCATCCATCCATCCATTGTGTCAAGCACATTTGTACATTTGTTGCTATCATCATTCTCAAAACATTTGTTTTCTACTTGAGCCCTTGGTATCAGCTCCTTATTTTTCTCCCTCCCTCCCCACACCCTTCCCTCATAAACCCTTGGTAATTTATAAATTATTATTATTTTGTCATGTCATTGTACACTGTCCACGTCTCTCTTAACCCACTTTTCTGTTGTCCGTCCCCCAGGGAGGTGGTTTTATGTAGCTCCTTGTGATCCGTTCCCCCTTTCTATCCTACCTTCCCATTACCCTCCTGGTATTACTACTCTCACTACTGGCCCTGAGGGGTTTATCTGTGCTGGATTCCCTGTGTTTCCAGTTCCTATCTGTACCAGTGTACATCCTCTGGTCTAGCCAGATTTATAAGGTAGTATTGGGATCATGATAGTGGGGATGGGGGGCGGGGCGGGAGGAAGCATTTAAGGACTAGAGGAAAGTTGTATGTTTCACCGTTGTTATACAGCATCCTGGCTCATCTCCTCCCTGAGACCCTTCTGTAAGGGGCTGTCCAGTTGACGACAGATGGCTTTGAGTCTCCACTCTGCACTCCCCCTCATTCACAATGATATGATTTTTTTGTTCTCTGATACCTGATCCCATTGACACCTCGTGATCACACAGGCTGGTGTGCTTCTTCCATGTGGGCTTTGTTGTTTCTCAGCTTGATGGCCGCTTGTTTATCTTCAAGCCTTTAAGACCCCAGATGCTATCTCTTTTGATATCTGTGCACCATCAGCTTTCTTCACTGCATTTGTTTATGCACCCTCTTTGTCTTCAGCGATCATGTTGGGAAGGTGAGCATCATGGAATGCCAGCTTAATAGAACAATGCACTGAGGGAGTACTTGAGTGGAGGCCCAATGTCCATCTATAACTTTAATACTGAACTTCTAAATATATGCACATAGATCAATTTCCCCATCATCATATATAAATATATTTATATATGTATATGCCTGTAATTAAACTTCTACAAATGCCCTTTGCCTCTTTGTTCTTTCCTCTATTTCCTTTTACCTTCCTCTTGTCCCACTATCATGCTCAGCCTTCACTTGGGTTTCAGTAATTCCTCTTAGTTACATTGCCCTTGATTAAGCCCTACCAGGCCTCCTACACACTCCTCGCCACTGATTTTGGATCACTTGTTCTCTTGTCTCTGGGTTTGTTAACATCTGCTTCCTTTCCCCAGCCTCCGCCTCTCCCATCCCCCTGGAACCCTAGGTCCCATTGTTTTCTCCTCCAGATTGTTTATTTCCGCCTATCCTATCTAGATAGACCTGCAGAGATAAGAATATGCACAAAAAACAAGGCAGAGCAAAACAAAGCAACAAAAGAAAACAAAACAACAACAAAAACCAATGACAAAAAGAAAAGAAAAGCCTATAAGTAGTTCATGATCTGTTTGTTGACCTTTAGGAGTGTTTTCCAGTGGAATCTGATGGGGTGCCACACCCTGACTCCAAAATCTATTTCTGGTATTCCCTCGGGACTTCTTTGTTCTGCTCCCTTTGTTTTCTGTTGCACGCTCTTAATGTTTTACCCTGGTGTGGAGTCAGATTGGGCACAATTCCTGCACTGTGACTCCAGTGTTGTCCCTCGAAGCACTATGGGTCAGTGAGGGATGTTGTGTCTTATTGTGGGGCGGGCCATATGGTCCTCTCTATGCATTGGCTGCTCTGAACAGGGATATTGTCCTTAAGGCTTGATGGGCCAGGATGCACTCCACTCTTTCTTCCTCCCCCTTCATTTACTCCTGTGTGCTCTGATAAGATATGTCCCTCTCCCTGAGCTGTATGTAGCATCAGTGTTGTCCTCTGAAGTAAATGCTTCTGGGGGGAGGCAGGATGTCCATGTAGTTGGGATTGGGGCCTGTCCCACAGACCTCTCTATTGGTCCCCTGCTTCCTGCCGGTATGTTGCATTCACGTCTTGGTGCACCGGTTTGAAGTCTGGTCCCTCTCTCCTTCTCATACACAGGTGTTTTGGTGTTTTATCCTTAATATATCCCACGTTCGACATCCTCAATTCTAAGGAGCATTCTTCCATGGCAGAATTGTTTGTTCTTCTGGAAGTCCAGGGTACTTTAAATATTCTTTACTAAAACCATAATTCTAACGCAACATCAGTTTTCCTTCTTCTTTATTCAGTGCCTAGCTTTCACATGCATATGAAGCTATTAAAGTACCAAGGCTTGGGTCAGAGCGTCTTAGCCCTCAAAGTGGCATTGAACACTTGTGTAACAATATTTCCCAATGCACTATGGTATTTATTTTTTGATTGCTGCTTCTGTGAACACTGATTATGGAGCCAAGTAAAAATGAAATCCTTGGCAACTTCAACCTTTTGTCTGTTTATCATGATGTTGTTTATTGGTCCAGTTGTGAGGATTTTTGTTTTCTTCACATTAAGTTGTAATCCATACTGAGACTAGAGTCTATAATCTTCATTAGTAAGTGCTTCAAGTCCTCCTGGCTTTCAGCAAGCAAAATTGTGTCACCTGCATATTGTGGGTTCCATGAGTCGTCCTCCGATCCTGATGCCATGGTGTTTATTGAGGCCATTTCTGTGATTACTTACACAGCCTGCAGATTGAAAAGCTATGCTAAAAGGACTCTACCCTGATGCACCCCTCTCCTGGTTTAAACCATGTGTTTTCCCCTTCAAATAGCAGCCCCCTGGACTGTGTACAGGTTTCTTATGAGCATAGTAAGGTGTTCTAGAATTCCCAATCTTTTCACTGATATCCATAGTTGGTTATGATGCACACAGTCAAATATCTTTAAACATCTTTCTGGCCATCTCTGCTTTCAGCTGAGAGCCTGTTGACTGCAGCAATATCTCTTAGGCTGTATCTTCTCCTGAGTCCTTGAATTGCTGGCAGCTCTGTCCACATACTGCTTCAACTCTTGTTGAGTTATCTTCAAACTTTCCCTTGTATTTGATATTAATGATATTGTTTAATAATTTGCACTTTCTTTGGGGTCCTCTTTTTTTTAAGATAGGCACAGATGTGAATCTCTTCTTGTCTTCCAAATTTCTTGACATAGATTAGTGAGTGCTTCCATCTGTTTTTTGAAACAGTCCAACAGATTTTTCATCAATTCCTGGAATCTTGTTTTTTGCTAAAGCCTTCAGTCCAGTTTGTACTTATTCTTTCAGTATCGTTTCTTGATCACAATCTACCTCTTGAAATCATGGAATGCCTACCAATTGTTTTTGATACAGTGACTCTGCACATTGCTTTCATCTTATGATGCTTCCCACCTCATTCACTGTTTGGCCCATACCCAGGTACTCACTGCCAATGAGTCAATTCCAAGACATAGTGACTCTATCTCTCTCCAGTGGAGTTTCTGGTTGATTTGAACTTTGCTGTTAGTAGTCCAAAGCTGATCAGACTTTGCAGTTGAGGCTCCTTATTTTGCGTATAGAATCTTTCAACAGTGCAACTCAAGGCTTGGCTGTTTTCTTCAGTTCTCTCGACTTGAGATGTACCTAACATCGTCTTTCACTTTTGGCTTTCTAATTCCTGGTCTTATCACATTTCATTACAAAGTTTCCTTTGTCTTCTCAAACTGCCTTTTGAAATCTTCTGTACATTAAAAAAAAATTGAGGTTTGATTCACATACAATTTCCTTTTAAAGTCTATAATTAATTGACTTTTAGTATATTCACAAGGTTTGTATAACCTTGTTCAGTCATCTACACTATTGAATACTGGGATATTCTTATCACTCCCAAATGTTATCCTTTTTCATTAGTGGTTACTCCCCTGTAACTCCATAGTCTCCGGCAAATGCTAATCTGTATTTTCTTAGCAAACTACCACTTTACACCCCACTAGGATGGCTATAATAAAAAAGACATGATAGCAAGTACCAGTATATTTGCTGGTACGAATGTAAAGTTGTATGGTCACTGTGTTAGACTAGAGAAACAAATCCAGAGGCATTCATACGTGTATAAGAAAAAGCTTTATATAAAAGAGCAATTGTATATTGAGAAACTATCCCAGCCCAGTCCAGGTAAAGTTCAAAAGTTCGATATTAGCCCATATGTCTAATACCAATCTGTAAATTCCTCTTTAGACTCATGCAAAACATGCAATGATCCCGAGTGCAGGAAGGTCTCTGGCCAGTGGGTGGAAAGTCCTGTGGATCCAGTGGCAGTGGAAGCATCTCAGCACTGGCAGAGGTTTCCACATGACTCTCCAGCTCCAAGACTCTAGCATAGCTCCTTGTGTCTTGTCAGCAGGAAGACAGAGCAGAGAATGTGAGTGTATCTGACCTCCAGTGGGCTATTTATCACCATGACACCTCCAAATGAGGCCATCAAGCTGCGACCTGATTGACAGGATAGACTCCACCGCTTTGCAAGTTGACAGATTATGTAACTGCCACAGTCACTTTGGAAAAAGTCTGGTGAAAGATTCTCCCATGATTCTCCATAAACTTTGAGTTATCATATGACCAGTCTTTCCCAAAGTTAATGAAACTACCCCTTGAAGGGTTCTGGAGTGATCCACGGGCTGAAAAGGTGCATAACTACACTTTATCCTCAATTGTGGGATATAGTACAAATGCTTGTAATTGCCAGTGAGGTACTGAGTAAATCTCCCCCTCCCCCAGGAAATTAGGGCATTAGGCCAAATAAGTTTGGGAACTTATGCCTTAAGAACCAGGATTTCACTCGTAGGTATCGTACATACCCAAAGTCACTAAAACACACGCTCCCCAAACTGCCTGTCCCCCCAGTGTTTTCAGTACCTTTATTCATTAGAGCAAAAAGGTGGAAAAAGCTTAAGTGTCCATAAATAGATCTGCAAAATGTGTATGTTCAATGATGGGATATTATGCTTTAGTTAGTGGCCTTTCAAAAAAAATCATTTTATTGGGGACTCACATAACTCTTATCACAATCCATACATACATCCATTGTATCAAGCACATTTGCACATTCGTTGCCATCATCATTTTCAAAACATTTTCTTTCTACTTGAGCCCTTGGCATCAACTCCTCTTTTTTCCCCTCCCTCCCCACCCCCCTCTCCCTCATGAACCCTTGATAATTTATAAATTACTATTATTTTGTCATATCTTACACTGTCCCATGTCTCCCTTCATCTACTTTTCTGTTGCCCGCCACCTAGGGAGGGGGTTATATGTAGATCCTTGTAGTTGGTTCCCCCCTTCTACTCCACCTTCCCTCCACCCTCCCGGTATCACCACTCTCACCACTGGTCCTGAGGAGTTCATCTGTCCTGGATTCCCTGTGTTTCCAGTTCCTATCTATACCAGTGTACAAACTCTGGTCTAGTCAGATATGTAAGGTAGAATTGGGATTATGATAGTGGGTGGGGGGCAGGAAGAATTTAAGAACTAGAGGAAAGTTGTATGTTTCACCGTTGCCACACTGCACCCTGACTGACTCATCTCTTCCCTGAGGCCCTTCTGTAAGGGGATGTCCAGTTGTCTACAGATGGGCTTTAGGTTTCCTCTTCGCACTGTCTCTCATTCACAATGGTATGATTTTTTGTTCTCTGATGCCTGTTACCTGATCTCATCACCACCTCCTGATCACACAGGCTGATGTGATTCTTCTATGTGGGTTTTGTTGTTTTTGAGCTTGATGGCCTCTTGTTTACCTTCAAGCCTTTAAGACCCTGGACACTATATCTTTTGATAGCCGGGTACCATCAGCTTTCTTCACTACATTTGTTTAGTCTTTGTCTTCAGCGATCATGTTGGGAAGGTGAGCATCATGGAATGCCAGTTTAATAGAACAAAGTGTTCTTGCATTGAGGGAGTACTTGAGTGGAGGCCCAATGTCCATCTGAGACCCTAATACTAAATCTGTAAATATATGTACATAGATCAATTTCCCCATCATCATATATAAATATATTTACATATGTACATTCCTGTAATTAGACCTCTATAAATTCCCTTTGCCTCTTTGTTCTTTCCTCTATTTCCTTTTATTTTCTTCTTCTCCCACTATCATGCTCAGCCTTAATTTGGATTCCAATAATTCCTCTTGGTTACATTGCCCGTGATCAAGCTCTACCAGGCCTCTTACACCCTCTTCGCCACTGATTTTGGATCACTTGTTGTTCCCTTCCCCTTGGGTTGGTCCCCCCACAGTTTAATTTCTCCCACCTCCCTTCTCTCGAATCCCCCTGGAACCATTGGTCCCATTCTTTGCATCTCTGAATTATTTATCCCGCCTATCTTATCTAGATAGACATGCAGGTACATTACTAAGTGCAAAACCAGGCAAAGCCAAATAAAACAACGGAAGTTAAAACCAAAAACACTGACAACAACAACAAACCCTTACAAAATAACAATAACAAAAAGCCACTGACAAAAATGGAGAAGGCTATAAATAGTTCAAGGTCTGTTTGTTGGCCTTTACGAGTGTTCTCCAGTTGAGTCTGATGGGGTGCCACACTCTGTCTCCAGAGTCTAGTTTTGGTATCCCTGGGAGTTTCGTCACTCTGCTCCCCCTGCTGCATGCCCTCAGTGCCTCGCCCAGTGTGATGGGACCAGACCGTGTGCTATTCCTGCTCTGTGTCTCCAGTGCTGTCCCCGAGGCACCGTAGTTCAGTGAGGGACGCCATGTCTCGTGGTGGGGCTGGCCCTACGGTCCTCCCCGTGCATTGTCTGCTCTGAGCAGGAACATCGTCCTGGGGCTTGGTGGGCCAGGATGTCCCGCCTCCCTCTCTATCCCTTTGCATTTCTCCCATGTGCTCTAATCCAACACGCACCTCTCCCCAAACTGTAGCCCCAGTGTTGTCCTCTGAAGTGCATTCTCCTGAAGGTGGGGGGGCGGGGGGAGTTCGTGGTGACTCCATGCGTGCAGCATAGATCTGCATCATAGGGTTTTCAACGTGACCTTTCAGAACAAATCACCAGACTTGTCTCCCAATGTGCCTTTGGGTAGTTTTGAACTGCTTACCTTTCTTACTGGGTCATGAGGAGAAATGAAGTCTGCTACACGAATGAACCTTGCAAACATTATGCTGAGCGAAATAAGTCACAAGAGAATAAATGTTGTTTGAGTCTCCTTAAATATCTAAAAGAGATAAAAAAATAGAAGTCAAAAGTTTGTGGTTATCAGGGGTAGGAAAGGAGGGGCAGCCTGGGTTTCTATGAATAGTGATCGAATGAATACCTCGATAGGGCTAGTGGTGTTGGTTATATAGTATAAACATAACCAGTGTCCCTGAATTGTGCATGTAAAGTGTAAGGAACTGGAAAATGTCGTGTTATAAATATTTTTGCCACAATAAAGCAAACATAAAAGTTAAGAGCAAAACCCCAAATGCCATAAAATGTTAGTTTTTGAAGGGCCTTCACATTCATGGCCATAGCAGTTCACTGGTTCCGTCAAAGCTCTTTCTGTGTCCACTTGTTTGTTCAATCCAGTTTTTATTGATCACTTGCCGTGTTCAGGCACTGTTCTGTCCCAGGTCGGTGGGG
The DNA here is from genome assembly GCF_050624435.1 of Tenrec ecaudatus. Taxonomy (NCBI): domain Eukaryota; kingdom Metazoa; phylum Chordata; class Mammalia; order Afrosoricida; family Tenrecidae; genus Tenrec; species Tenrec ecaudatus. Next base: position 62,072,518 of record NC_134533.1, read on the forward strand.
AGAAATGACAGACACAACATGCACGTGGTTGTCACTTTACCCTTTCTCACATCCCTCATTTGATTCACTCTCTTTCTACATCATGCCAGACCCTATGCTAACTGGGATCCAAAGAGAAAATGACACGATGTCTGTAGAGCTCACCATCTGTTGTGGAGTCAAGCAAGCCAAAACATTATAGGGGAGGTGCTCTTATAGATGCAGGCGTTTGTTCCCAAGGGAGCCTGGATTGCACTCCTGGGTTTGCTGAGGGAAGTCAGGGGAGGATGAGTGGGAAGCATGTAGGCCTGCAAGGAAGTGGAAATCCTAAAGGGCAGAAATGGCTACACAGGTTAGCAGTGCCCAGTTTGCAGAGTACCTGCTGCCTGAGCTGAGATTTGAGATCATTTGGGAAGACATAAGCACAATTACAGTTAAGATTTGACATCTATCCTGGTGCTATTCTTATTTTAGTTCTAGCTTTAAGAAAATCTACTTTCATCTTTAGCATTCCTCCCCCTCCACGCCCACCCCAAGCACCTGCTATTTTGAGTGTTTGCATTGCTGACTCTGTTCATATAACATCTTATCACTTTAGTAGCTTGGTTGCTTCCATTTCTGCTTTGAGGTTATGACCCTTTAGCTTATGGAGAGCTACCTCATGGCTAAATAAGGGTGTGTCTCCTGTAGGCCTCAGTCCTGAGTCAGTAACAGAAAAGGCCAACCAGACTGGCTGACACCTTAGTGGAGAAAGAGGGTTTAGAGAAAGGGCCAAGTGTGTGAGCCAGACTTGTCCTCCAGGCTTCTGATGTTGCTATAGTCATAATCTCTTGTAGTCTTTCTTCTCACTGCCCATTGTTACTCACTAGTAGGCTTTGCTCCCAGGCTATGCCCCTTAGGTCTCTATTGCCCCCTTTCTTTACACAAGGTAACCAAGGGCTAAGGCTTGGCTAAACAGCTCCAGCAGCTATCTTTTACTTATCCAGTCATTGATCACTTCAAGAGATAGTATCAGCCAGCCCTCCATAAGTGAAAAGATGTGCCTGAAGTTCTGAAGGCCACTTATGTAGGACTTTGTCCTCCGATCCTCCCTACATAGTGAATCACTGGCCTTGCAAAGATTGGTTGGGAGAGGGGAAGGCATGAGAGCTGATTTAAGATATTTGAAGGACTGTTGAAGCCCAGTAGACATGGTGCCAGATTTTAGTCTTGAGTAAGGGCCCTGCTACTTACTAGCTTTGTTTTTAAAAATCTAAACTCCTCCCTAGCTGAAATAATTAGGTGATTCCATAAATACAGCAGGCAGTGACTATACTGATTAGATTTGGATTCTTAAGGCAGATTGAGTGGCAGTATTTTAGCTTTTGAGTACAACCACCAGTGAATTGAAATGATAATAGCTGTATTTATTATATTCAGCTTTGAGTGAGTTATTAACAAGCCATTCCTGAGTCTTATATGATCAGTTTTACAGATTAGTTTTTCAATAGGATGTCCTTAACTGCATCAAATGTTTCATACCTAGAAGCTTCACATGTCTGATTGCTACAATCTCTAGGGAGACTCAATAGTCTTAATTACATTTAATATTTTGATTTAGTTTGATTCTACAGATGAGATTAAATGTAATTTGTTTTAATGGTTATGAATACTAACGTAACTAAGCTTATTGCAAATTTAGCAAGTTTGGTCAAATTACATTAGCATTACCATGGTCTCAAGGAATTGTGGTTGTGGATTAGCATAGAGGGTGTTGAACTTCTTTCAGCAGAATAAAGTATTGACTGTTCTTCACTCCCTTCCCCCATTCTTCTCATACTATTTTTATATAACACTGATTGATATTTTCTGTTTGTCTGGCCTGTTCCCTGTTTGTCAAGAGGAAGCAGAGCGTTCTTGGGTTTGACCCCTTCCATATGCTTGCTTACCAGTGCTTATGGATTGATAAAAATGGGTGGGATAGGACTTTGAGTTCTAGATTTTGTATTTCAATAGAGTTAGCAGCAAATCGAATTTCATTCATAAGAAGGTGAAGGGACTGGGATGGCAAAAGGTATTTAAATGGCATGAAGGCCAACCAAAGGCCTTGAGATATAGAAAAAGATAATAGGCCTGTGGGCAATGTGGCCAAGAGGGCACACCCGATTTTCTTCCTCTTTAGAGGCCAGAGTGCTGTTGAAAAGGGGGTAGGCCTACCGATAGGAAAAGCATAGCATGGCATTACCTGTAGGAGTTTTTAGTGGGTGAGAATTTGGGCTCATTCTGAAGAGAAACATCTGCCATTTGAGTCCAATGAAATGAGCTTCGCAAGAAACGAAAATAATGGGCACCCTTCCTATGGCAGCATCCATCAGACAGAAATTCCCATTCCCTGCCGCATGGCCTCGGAGGTTCTTTTCAACTCCTGCATTCTATGGCTGCTTCTCCAGCCAGGACACCCTGATGTTGCTCCTTCTCCACCCCGACACTGGCTTTCATGGTCGGAAATAGGAACTTAGTGGAATTCCAAAGGCTATCCTGTGATGGATGAAAAGTGACATTAAAATGTTAATGTAGGTAATTCATAAATTGGTTATAAACATCTCCCCTCCCACATACATTTTATATAATTAAGGTGTTAGCATAATAAAGTGTTTGACTGCTAACCAAATGGTCAGCAGTTTGAACCCACCAACTAGCCACTTTGATGGAGAAAGGTGAAGTAGTCTATTTCTGTAAAGATGTATAGATTTACACCCTTGGGTCCCCTATGGGGCAGTTGTACTGTGACCTATAGGCTTGCCATAAGTCTGAATTGCCTCAGTGGCATGGGCTTTATGCTTTTGTAGTTTCCCTGTCATTATAAAATGATGTCAAACTGTGTAGTGTCAAGATTTAATGATCTCATACAAAAATGTTTTCTTTTATCTTGAATTTTGAACATTTATTTAATGAATCGAGTTAAAAAAAATGCCTGTTGTCTGAGATGCTCACCTGCCTGGCACGATCGCTGATGACAATGGGTGCAGGCAAATGTGGCAAAGAAAGCTGATGGTGCCCGGCTACCAAAAGATATAGCACCTGAAGTTGCTGAAGACAATGAGTGCACAAGCAAATGTGATGAAGAAAACTGATAGTGTCCATCTACCAAAAGATATAGCACCTGAAGTCTTAAAGACCTGAAGATAAACAAGCAGCCATGTAGCTGAGAGACAACAAAACCTACATGAAAGAAGCACACTGGCCTGTCCCGACTAGATCACTGAGGACAAAGTGGGTGCATAAGCAAAAGTTGTGAAAAAAGCTGATGGTGCCCGGCTATCAAATGATATAGCATCAGGGGTCTTAAAGGCTTGAAGATAACCAGGCAGCCATCTAAGAAACAACAAAGCCCACAAGGAAGAAGCACACCAGCCTACCCCGACGCGAACGCTGAAGACAAAGTGGGTGCAAGGGCAAGTGTGGTGAAGAAAGCTGATGGTGCCCAGTTGTCAAAATATATAGAATCTGGGGTCCCATAGGCTGGAAGATAAACAAGGGGCTATCTAACTGTAAAACAACAAAGCCCACATGAAAAATGCACATCAACCTGTGCGATGACAAGGCATCAAAGGGATCAGGTATCAGGCATCAAAGACAAAAAAAAAAATCATAGCATTGTGAATGAGGGGGAGTGCAGAGTGGGGACCCAGGGCCCATCTGGGGGAAATTGGACATCTCCTTGCAGAAGGGCTGTGGGGAGGAGACAAACCAGTCAGAATATAGTGTAGCAACGATGAAACATACAATTTTCCTCTGGTTCTTGAATGTTCCCCCCCCCCCCACTATCATGATCCCAATTCTACCTTACATAACCAGCTGGACCAGGAGATGTACACTGGCATGGATAGGAACTGGAAATATGGGGAATCCAGGACAGATGAGCCCCTCAGGAACAGTGGTGAGAGTGGTGATATTGGGAAGGTGGAGGGAGAGTGAGGGAGAAACGGGAAACAGATGACAAGGTCTACATGTAACCTCTTCCCTGGAGGACAGACAGGGAGAACTGGGTGAGGAAGACGTCGGATGGTGTAAGATATAATAAAATAATAATTATTTATAAATTATCAAGAGTTCGGGGGGAGGGGGGAGCGGGGAGGGAGGAGAAAATGAGAAGCTGATGCCAGGGGCTCAGGTGGAGAGTGGGTGTTTTGAGAACGATGATGGCAACTTATGTACAAATGTGATGGACACAAATGAAGTATGTATGGATTGTAGAAAGAGTTGTATGAGCCTCTAATAAAATGATTTAAAAAATGCCTGTTATGTCTTCTCAGTAGAGCTAACAAAGAGCCTTTGTGGAGTAGGATTTAAAAACTGGAGACTTTATTATGAAGTTATTTGAGGAAGATCTATAAATAAAATGGGCATGGACATTCAATTAGTGTCTTTGACATTTAAGAATAGGAAGTGGGAGAACTATTGTCATTTTGGAAAATTGTGCTTTCAGATTCACATACTAATTGGAATGTTGAGTGCAGTATTAGTGGTTTTAAATGGTATTGGAATTCATTTTAATTTTGACCTGAGGTAATAGTTGTAGAGGTAAAGTGAAATCCATCTTACTGACGAACTACTGGTTGTATGAAATGATTAAATCTGATTAATAAAGCATTAAGTTCAATCCACTAAGAGTTCAAAAAGATACTTGGATGTTCCATAAAAGAAGATTTAGTGCATATAGCTTTCAAACAGTTTGCTCATTGTGGATGCACAGCCTGTAGACTGATGTAAGTGATCACACAATACATTCATAAAATTGGGGAAGTAACATGTCTTTTCTTTGAAATGATACCATCCTTCAGGGACAGAAGGCTCTTTTTCAGAATAGACTTTCTTCTGAAGTGATCAGCCTCTATCTAGGTGTTGTATCTCTTTTCCTAAGACATCGGAGAAATCTCTTTTCTTAAATATGCCTAAGCTCAGTGGACTGGTAAAGCTCAGGGTACTATTAAGGTCTGATTTGTGACTGCGAAAAAGAAAATCATCATGCTGGGAGAATTTCACTGGTGAGAAAGATTCAAGCAGTATATGACCTTGCATATGCGTTAGTGTGCTTCATTTAAAGAGCCCAAGGTATATGCATTTATGACTGATTACATCTCTCTTCCACGAAGTCCAGTGCAGTTTAGCCCCCTGGTGCTAGGGAAGGCGGGGAGCCACCCGTGGGCTTATGGAGGTGCCCGGGAAATCACTGGTAGTCTTGGAGTGCGAGCCCACTCTTTGGAGAGGCCAGTCTTCCTCGTCTTCTCCAGGACCGTCTTCGAACTCCAGTCCAGATACTCTCCTGTGTAAGTAGTGGTTTTCTGGAACGATGAAATAGTGTTTTGTAATATTTAGATGTCTGAAACAAGTACTGAACAACCAAATCTGATGACTTTAGTACCATGTTGGCATTGGAAATAGGACAGTGCTTTACTAATGAGGATAGCCAACATTTTTCTTAATAATCAAAAACCCTTAACGTTTTCTCAAGATATTATTAAAAATACTGACCCTGGAGCAACTATCTTTGGAGCCTATGAATCATTGTGACTTGCTAGTCATCTAATTGGGCCATGGAACGCATTTTTCTTCTTCCCCTTTCTGCTCTCCTTTCCTTTATGGCCTCGGCGTCCCTCTAAAGCGCCTTGTTTCATGAGCTTATTTGTAAGGGTTGTAGAGTGCCGGTAGGATGGGGCAGAGGCCAGTACAAATGGCCATTATTTCTATAATTCATATGAACTTAAAAAGGTTACTAAATTATCCGAATGTCACCATTCAACAATCTAACTTTCATTTGGGCTTCTTTATTTCTGTGGGACTTCTCCACAACTTCAACTCCTACTTTTTTGGCTTATGTAAATAGATATTTCGTTCTCCTTTTCCCTCTACAAATATTACTAAATGAATTTACTGTGATAGCACTAGAGATGCAATAATGAATTAATGACACTGCCCCCCAAGTCTCTCTTCAAGGAGGATCTGGTGGGGAAGTTGCACATACGAAATTATGATTAGAATATGATAAATATAACACCAGAGCTATGGAGGATGGCGAAACTGTGTATGGAAGTGGAAAAAAATCAGAAAATTGAAAATTAGTAAGAGGCAAGACTGTAATTTTTGATAGTTGTTTATGTTGTTCAATCCACATAAACTTCAGGTGTTGATTTTTCAATTCAGTGTGGTGGAGCTTCTCCTTGGCCAGGAGGTTAAAGCATGTAGTTTGTATCTTTAAAGGGTTTTCTGTGATAGCTTTCACCGTGTCTCGAGGCTTAGCTGGTGGTATATTGTTGCTCATGATTTATTGCCTCTGTTTCTATTGTCCAGAGTTAGCTAGTTTATCATATTTCCAAGAATTCTGTCTTGGTCACTGGACAATCGCTAGAGAGTCTGTCATATTGCGTGTCATCCTTCAATTTTCAACTCTTGTATTTTATGTGTTTTATTTACTTAGCTTACTTTTAGTTTTAAGCAGTCCTAATACTCAGTATTGTTTGTGAAAGGAATCTGAATGTATGTTCTTCAGTAGTTTATTTGATAAATAGTTAAGATTCTACTATGTGTCAGGAATTGTCAGGAGCACTGGGAAAAGTAGAAATATGGTCTTCAACTTCATGGAACTTAGTCTTATGGGGACCATCGCCAAGGGAATAGGTAGTTTTTGTAAGAAACTGTTATAGGGGAAATACGAAGGGGTACTCCCCCCATACAGAACTTTTTAAAAAAATAAAACAACCTTACTACCTTCAAAGCACCATATATACTTGAGTATAAGCCAACCCGAATATCAGCTGAGACACCTAATTTGACTACAAAACTTGCATTTAAAAAACGTGCTGAAAAACTCAGCTTATACACGAGTATATATAGTACTCTCCAACGTACCTAATACATTTGTCAAATCTGAGAATCCATTCTTGGAAACATTTTTCAAACTCATCTGTTTGGATGGCTGACAGCACCTCCCTCATTTTTTTCTTCACCTCTGTCCTTTCACATCCCTCTTCATTCTCAGAAACAAAAAGAAGTCTCATGGAGTGAGGTCAGATATGTGGGGCAAGAAAGTCATGACTGGTGACCTTTTAAAAATAATTTTATTTGGGGCTCATACAACTCTTATCACAATCTATCTATCCATCCAATGTCAAGCACATTTGTACATTTGTTGCCATCATCATTCTCAAACTATTTTCTTTCTACTTGAGCCCTTGGTATCAACTCCTCCTTATCCTCCAACCCCTTCCCCACCCTTGTTCTCTCACGAATCCTTGATAATTTGTAAATTATTATTATTTTTTCATGTCTTACACTGACCAATGTCTCCCTTTACCTGCTTTTTTGTTGTCCATCCGCAGGGAGGGGGTTATATGTAGATCATTGTGATCAGTTCCCCCTTTCTCCCCCACCTTTCCCTTACCCTCCTGGTATCATTCCTCTCATGATTGGTTCGGACCTTTTTCTTTGTCCTACAGGGTTACGCTCTCTTTTCAGAACCTTTAATCAGCGGTTCTTAATCTTAGGGGGTCAAACAACCCTTTCACAGGGGTCACCCCATTTATTACAGTAGCAAAATTACAGTGATGAAGTAGCAATGAAAATAATTTTATGGTTGGGGGGTCACTACAACATGAGGAACTGTATTAAAGGGCCACAGCATTAGGAACGTTAAGAACCACTGGCTCTAAATAGAAGCTTGATTAACAGTCTGACCTGGTGGAACGAACTCTGAATGTACTATCGCCCTCACCACAGAAAAACAAACAAATGAGCATCGTCTTGATCTTTGATTTCACTTGATGAGCACTTTTGGGGGGTGAAATGATGATGGCATCTTCCAGTGGCTTAATCAGTGTTTGCTTTCAGAGTCATAAGAATCAGTCATAAGAAGTCATAAGAACCACCCTTAGAAAAGTTTGGGTCTCTTCAGAGCTGCTTTCAAAGCATGGCATGTTTCCAGTCGAGAGTTTCCTTTTTCTGGTCACTCAGACCTGAGGCACACATTTTCACAATAACCCTTCTCATCCCCAAATCTTCCGTTACAATTTGCTGAGCCAAGCTCCAGGATAGTGCAGATAACTCCCCCTTCTCTTCAGTGGTCTGTCTTTGAGCACAGATGCACAAATTTTGTTTGCATTTTTGTCTGTTTGGGAAGTTGACAGACGTCTAGAATGAGGTTTGTCATCAATCGACATTTCACCTTCTTTTGAAATGAGAAAACCACTCATACACTTGAGTTTTTCCTCATAGCGATGTCCTTGTAAGCTGTGTTCAACATCACAGCACCTTCTATGGCATTTTTCCTGAGCAGGAAACAAAATTTCACAGCCGAGCATTGTTCTCTGAAATTGGCCATCACAAAAACAAGGTCGAGCGAAACTGCTTTTACGAAAAAATTCACTGTGACCAGAGAGAACCTTCCCAGGCGATGCCACTGGGTGCACAAAATTCAGAGCCAGTTGCTTGATGCTCACCTAGCAGGGAAAAAGCTTACAATGAAAGCTCTGCCTAGTGGAGCTTTCTTGTTTGTTTTGTTTTGAGTGTGTGTGTGTGTGGGGGGGGGGGCGGTGCCCCCTCACTATGTGGTGCTGCTTGACTCATGGTAAGGACATCTCTTTAGACTTGGGGGTCAGATAGGTGTTTTTGGATGAAAGGTAGCTTGTTGGGGCAGTGTTTCAAGAGGAAGTAATGTGTGCAGAAATCTAGACCTGATGGTTTTAGGAATTAAAAGGATTATGGTTTTGAGCTTTAAGTATGAGGTGAGGAGTATGAGGCTAGTGGCCGTTGAATACATATCATCCTAGGCTGTGTAAGTCTGCTAAGAAATCTAGACTTCAAGGTTAAAGAAAGTCATTGAGGGTTGTAAGTAGGGACGTGATATGATCAGATAGACGGTTTGGAAAAGTCACTTTATCTGCAGTTTGGAGACCATAGGTAGGGGCTGGAGTAGTAATCTAGGCAAGCATTATTAGAGCTATAGACTATGGAAAAGACCATTGGCATAAAGTTACTAAAACTTCAGGTGAGGCAGAGACTCCCATTAATTGGACATATAGCTTTGTGATTTGCTTTTTTATTTTAGGATTTTTTAAAATAATAGATTTTATAACAATTTTATTTTTTGCATCCACTTCTGTATATGTATGTTTGTGGTCTTTTCTCTTGAGTCTGTCTGATCTTCCCATTAGCTTGCAGAATTAGGGAGGGAAATGATATTTTCTATTCCTCTCAATTTGCCCACAACCCAGGACAGAATACTATTGCACACAATGTATCTTGTTGTCTGACTTATTTTCTGAGAAAAGATTCATATATTTTTAAAACACAACCAACTTCTTTTCTACTTTCCTTTTTCTCTTTAAAAAATACGTGTATTCATTCTCCTCTGAAAGAGATTGTTTTCTGTTCATGTTTATATTACAGTTATAATTTTAAAAACTAAGACAATTTTTACATAGCACATTTCTTCCTCCAAACCATAATCGATGCTCATGGAAACAGCAGTCAAGAGATCAGATGACACATGGCATTGGGTAAATCTGCTGCACAAGAGCGCTTTACAGTGCTGAAAAGCAGGCTTGGTACTTTGAGGACCAACATGCGCCTAACCTAAGCCTTGATATTTGCCATCACCTCAATTGCATGTGAAAGTTGCATACTGAATAAGGAAAACTGAAGAAGAATCTGTGCATTTGAAGTATGGTGCTGGCAAAAAATACTGAAAGTACCATACACCGCCAACCAACCAACCAACCAACCAACCAACCAACCAACCAACCAACCAACAAACAAACAGACCTGTCTTGTAAGTACAGCTAGAATATTCCTTAGAGGCAAGGATGGCAACACTTTATCTCCCATAATTTGGACATGTCATCAGGAGAGACCGGTCCCCTGGAAAAAGACATTATACTTGGTAAGCACAGAGGCAGTAAAAAGGAGGAAGATCCTTAGCAAGTGTATGGACACAGTAGCTGCCACCATGGGCTCAAACGTGTGAACAGGTGTGAGGCTGGTGCAGGACCGGCTTCCCTCTGCTGTGTTCAAGGTCGCCGTGGGTTGGAACCAACTCGATGGCACCGAACAACAAGAAGCCACTATGGAAATGGAATATGGGTGCTTCTAGTTTTACAAATGAAGAGGCTACTTCAATCTTTAAAGATAATTAAAGTTATTTTAAAAGGGAATTGCTATTTTGTATATTAATAAACGTACTTGCTACATTCCCTAAGTTATAAAGACTCCCACACCTGTGTATCCAGATGAGATTTCTCTCTTAAGCATTCAGGCTCATACATACAGTTGCCTACTAAGAATATCAATAAAGATAACCCGTAAGTCCCTAAAATCCAACATGTTCCAAATGCTAATAATTATGTCCTCGTGTTGTACCACTCTCAGTCCTGGCCCGGAACTTGCTCTACCGCCTCCTCCTGGGGTCTTTATTTTGGTGGATGTTCTTACCATTCACCCACATGGCTGAGCCATCTCAATCTAAGGGTCCTGCTAGACTCCTTCTTTTCCCTAAATCCACAAATCCTGCGTCTATCTCTTAAGTATCTTTTAATTAATTTGCTTCTGTTCAGAGGAGAAGTTTGGAAAGCAGGGCTCATACCTTTCCCCACTCCCAAATTTCCAGATTTAGGAGCAGAGAATAGCCAGTGCTTATAAGAACTGGCTCAGGCACCAAACTGGCATGGCTCAAATCCCAGCCTAGTTCCTTAATAGCTGTGTAACTTTAGGCAACTTAACCCATTTTATAACCAGTTGCCAAAGAATTTTTCGTGTGTAGGAAATGGGCTAAGTAAAGGTTTTAATGTGAGTGGAGGATTGGGTTAAGGTACGGCTCAGTTAGGGTTAAGTCTTGTGGACCGCGGCTTTCTAGGAAGGAATGGGGCCATACAAGTAGCAGTTTAGAGGGAGGGATGAATGCGGCAGCAGGTATCTTTGCTCAGAGCTGGGAGTCTGAACTACTACCAAGGGCAGGGAAATGTCAGTGGATAATCAGACTGGATTTAGAAGAGAATGTGGGACAAGGGATATCAGTGTTGATGTCAGATGGATCCTGGCTGAAAGCAGAGAAGACCAGAAAGATGTTTACTCGTGTTTTATTAAAGACTGTGCAAAGCCATTTGATTCTGTGAACTGCTTAAAAAAGAATGGGAATTCTAGGACACTTCATTGTGTTTCTGCGGGACCTGTACATGGACCAAGAGGGAGTTGTGTGAACAGAGCAAGTCAGAGAATACTGCATGGTTTAAAATCAGGAAAGGTGTTTATCATCAGGGTTGTACCTCTTAACATACATATTCAGTCTGTATGCCAAGCAAATCACCAGAGAAACTGGATTATATGAAGAAGAATGTGGCATCAGGATTGTTAACCTGTGATACGCAGATAACACAACCAATTTTGCTTGCTGAAAGTGAAGAGAATTTGAAGTACTTGCTAAGGAATATCAAGGCTTGCTACCTTTAGTATGGATTATGAATCAATGTAAAGAAAACAGAAATCCTTACAATTGGGTGGATAGGTATGATAAATGGAGAAAAGAGAAAAATTGTCAAGAATTCTTGCTTGGATCTACAATCAATGCTCATGGAAGCAGCAGTCAAGAAATTAAATGACACATTACACTGGGTAAATCTGCATAAGAATACTTTAAAAATAATTTTATTGGGAGCTTTCATAACTCTTATTGTGATACATCCATATATCCGTTGGGTTAAGCGCATTTGTACATATGTTGCCATCATAATTTTCAAAATATTTTCTTTCTACTTAAGTCCTTGATATCAGCTCCTTATTCCCCCCTCTCTCATCCTCCCTCCCTCATGAGCCCTTGATAATTTATATATATTTTTTCATGTCTTACACCAACCACTGCTTCCCTTCACCCACTTTTTTGTTGTCTACCCCCCCAGGAAGGGTTATATGTAGATCACTGTGATTGGTTCCCCCTTTCTCTCCCCACCTTCCCCTTCTCCTCCTGGTATCACTGCTCTCATTATTGGCCCTGAGGGGTTTACCTGTCCTAGATTACCTGTGTTGCAAGCTCTTATCTGTGCCAATGTACATGCTCTAGTCTAGCCAGATTTGTAAAGTAGAATTGAGTGACAGTGGGGCAGGGGGCAAGAAGCATGTTAGAACTAGAGGAAAGTTGTATGTTTCATCGGTGCTATATTGGCTCGTCTCTTCCTTGTGACCCTTATGTAAGGGGGTGTCCAGTTGTCTGATGGGCTTTGGGTATGCACTCCATGCTCCCCCTTGTTCACATTGATGTGATTTTTTCATTCTGGGCCTTTGATGCCTGATACCTGATCCCATCGACACCTCATAACCACATAGGCTGTTGTACTTCTTCCATATGGACTTTGTTGCTTCTCAGCTAGATGGCTGCTTGTTTATCTTCAAGCCTTTAAGACCCCAGTTGCTATATCTTTTGATAGTCATGCACTATCAGCTTTCTTCACTACATCTGCCGTACCTCTTCAGTGATCCTGTTGGGAAGGTGAGCACCACAGAATGCCAGGTTATTAGAACAAAGTATTCTTGCCTTGAGGGAGTACCTGAGTAGAGGCCCAATGTTCATGTACTACCACTGTACTTAACATAGAAATATTTCCCTATCATTATATATAAATATATTTACATATGTACATGCCTGTATTTAGCCCTCTGTAAATGTCCTTTGCCTCCTAATTTGTATCAGACCTCTTTAAAGTGTTGAAAAGCAAGCATGCTACTTTGAGAACCGAAGTGTGCCTGACCCAAGTCATGGTATTTTCAACACTCTTATGCATGTGAAAGTTGTATATTGCATAAGGAAGACTGAAGTAGAATGTATGCATTTGAGCACTGCCAAAAGAACAAATATGTCTAAGAAGAAATATGACCAGAGGACTTCTTAGAATCAAGGATGGGAGACTTCATCTCATGTACTGTGGACGTATCAGGAGAGACCATCCCTGGAGAAGGACATCAGACGTGGTAAAGTAGAGGAGCAGTGAAAAAAAGAAAAGAGGAAGACCCTGGACAATATAGATCAACCCCGTGGCTACAACAGTGGGCTCACACATGTCAACTCTTGTGAAAGGGCTCAGGGCCAGGCCGGGTTTATTTCTGGTGAACACAGGGTTCCTATGGATGGGAAATGAGTCCGTGGCACTTAACAAAACAATAGGGGGAGGAGCTAAGGTGGGTACTGGTATTTACAGTGCTTCCCCCCAAGATCAATTTGCCTACAGTTGGGGAGACAATGTCAAGATGAAGTTGTAGCAGATGATACTGGAGAATCTGTGATGAAGTGCTAAGTTGTGTGTGGTGTCGTGGCGTGAATTAGAAAGGGAGCGACCATGTTTCCCCGATGATGTGAGACCTATCTCTAATGATGGAGGTCTTGGGTTAGATGTGAGGGAAAGCCTGCTTGGTGACATACTGGTAAGAATGAACATTCCATGTTTGTGCGTGAAATGAGCACTGAAGTTGGAAAATCTGAATTCTAGGCAGCTTTTTCTCATAACGCATGTGGCCTTTCGCAAGTCACTCCTCTTCTTTGGCCTTTATTTCATTAAATTATTTAAAAATACTTTCAATTTATATTTAACAGATTGCCCTTCAATTAAAATGTTCATTTACAAGAGAGGGATAAAAATATCAGTTCTGATTGCCTCATCGCTGAAAAAAATTAAAATGCCCTTTGACTGCCTTTCTGTTTCAAAGATTCTTATTCCTGGAATTAAAGAATTTGAAATTCTTTGTAATGATGAAGTATGAATACAAACATAAGTCGTGGTATTTGCATTTAATGGAGTAGAAACGGGTAAAAAAATCTATGTGTAGTGACAATGAAAGCCAGATTAAAGGTTTTATACTTGATCTGAAATCTATACTTGGCAAACGACATGAATGGGTCATTCCACCTAAGAGGATAATCAGATGGCCACCAAACACATGAAAAGATCCTAAGAGTCAGTAGTCACCAGAGAGATACAAATAATTCCACAGTGAGATATTGTTTACCCCCACTAGGATGGCTAAGATGAACAAACAAACAAAATAACAAATGCTGCTGAAACTGTTGGGGAATGGGAAACTTTTGCTGGTGGGAATGCAACATGGCACAGCTGCTGTGGAAAGAAGGGTGTTCATTCCTCACACCCTAAAAGAGACCATAGAACCCGTACTTCCACTTGTAGGTACATGCCAAAGACACGCAAGCAGAGATTCCAACACATGCTCATTCAACCCTTTTCATGGTAGTCGAAAGGTAGAGACCCGAGTGCCCATCAGAAGATGAGTGGGTGAGCAAAATGTGTTACATATGAGGAGACTTAAAAAACTTCCTGGGGAATGGAAGGAAAGGAGAACGGCATTTCCCCAGGAACTTTTTGAAGCCCCTTCATATATGCAGTGGAATACTGCTTAGCCTGGAAGAGAAATGAAGGCTTGCAACACAATACCATACAGCTGGAGCTCGACGATTGAGAGGAAGAAGCCAATCACAAAAGGACGTAGATTGTAGGACTGCAATTACATAAAAAGACAAGATTGGGCAAATGCATCGAGATCGATGTTTATTACCAGGGACAGGAAGCGAGGGCTGAAGGCAACGTTTGCTTATGGGATACTGAGTTGTAGTGTATAGTGATAGAAAACATCACATTGATTAAGAGTAGTGTCCCCTTTCACCCCTGTGAAATAAAGCCTCTCATCCACAGCTGAGTAATGTAGGTTGTAAACCAGTAAAAGTTTAAATTGATAAACATGTTGTGACATTTTCAATAATGATCGAAAAGGAGTGATGGCGAATGCTGCTTATGTACAAACCAACATCTCTGAGGATTTGGTTCCTTGGTTGGGAGCCGTAGCGCCATGGGGACGTCCCAGTTAACCGGTCTGGTAACGTCACTGCTTCTGTTGGCTCATGGAGTTCTGTGTGTAGGGCTTGGGTTTAGAAAGCTTTCCTGTGGTCGTCCCAGGTTCAGCGGTTGCTCGTCGCTCGCTCTCCACCTGCAGCAACAGAGTCAAAGGCGAGCCAGGAAGAGGCGGAAATGGAGTGTGTGGCTGATGCCGCCTTTGCCGTAGCACCAGAAGTGCATGCTGCCCGCTCCCGCTACCGAATAGTCTGAATGAAGACTCTTTATCACGAAGGGCTTTCAGAACAGAATTTCAAATTCTCTTGGAATCCAGACTCTCTGGAGCCACGGAGGATGATGAACCCCTAGAACTATTACCCTGCGATCATCTTTAATCCTTAAATAATAAAAAAGAAATACCTCCTGAGGTTTTCTTAAAAAACCAAACAGTTGTTTACTTATCTAGTAAAAAATGCCTGCCTTGATTACAAGGATCTATATAGGATCAAATTGACAAGAACATGTTGGAAGACGAGCTAGAAGGCTTAGGGGGCAACCGAGAATGTCATCAGTGTAAATTAATTTTTCATGTGAAGATTGTTGAATTCATATATGTTCTGCTGTGCTTGTGCATATTGTCCAAATGACAACAAAAATCATTTTAAAAACTTAGGAAAACCTATGCCAAACATTACAAAGACTTCTAATTGCCTTGGATACAAAATTCTTTAGCTGTGTCTTGGGGACCTGGGCCAAGGACAGTGGTTATAGAACAGGCAGAAATGGCTGCATGTCCCACATGTTTGAAAGAGCACCTGGCAAGATGTGGTCACTGATTGAAAGTAGGAAGAAAGAGGGGAGGGGACCGTTACCTTTGTCATTTCCAAGTCTGTCATCTCATTGAACGGCTGGCGTCAACTCATAATAAGTTACCAGGCACTGTGCTAATGATTTAAATAGTTGAAGTGATTTCAATCTCACGGTCATCATCTTTACTGTTATGTTACAGGTGAGGAAACCGGCGTGGAGAACCTGCCTAAGAAGTGCACACTGGTAAATGGCAAAACTGAGACTTAACACTCACAACATCTTACCCACAGAGTCCCTGAATGTAACTATTAAACTATATGTAGTCCTTTAGTTAAAAGTGTAATTACTGTTTTCAACATATAATAGTTGGTATAGAGCTTAAATTTTGAAGAATATATAATGAAAAGGTCTTTCTTTCATCCTTGCCTTCTTGCCTCATTTGCCTTCTCTGCAGACAAATAGCCTTTCCTTTGTGTGTGAATAGATTAGCCTCCCATTTGGCATAATACTAGTATACTATAGATATTGTCTTGTACCTATAGTGGATGTGTGTGTGGGTTACTCAACAACATCCTCGACATTGTTCTAGTTGAGACAAAAGGCCTCTTTTTCATTGCTGCTTAGCAGTTCATTATATGGATGTACCACAATTTAATGAACCCATTCCCCACTGAAGGGCATTAGAATGTTTTCCAATATTTTGCTCTAAAGGAAAATGACAGAATTTAAGTTATTGTGTGCATGCATAAGCACACTGTATATGCCAAATAAGCACAAAGGGGGTTGATATGAGTATGGTGAAATTCATTGCTGTGAGTTGTGTTTTGTTACTAATATGGCATTTCCCTTATAGTATAGGCGTGTAATAAAGCAGCAAATATAGGAATGGTTTTCTATCAGCAGGGACCCATATCAGGCACTGTAATCATATATATGCAAGGGCTTGTAGATTTCAAAACTGAGTATTCAAAAATGGCATTCTTGGCTGGGAGTGAAAGATGTCCACATACAGAGGGAAACTTTCATTCCTACCGAAAAAATGGCTCATCACTGCGTGGAAGAACTTGCCTGGAGAGACACTGGTACATTTGACCTTTATTAGGATTATGATACAATTCTTACTCTAGAAAGTTGCCTTATAAAAATAGCCATCATGGCTCTTGTTCCCACTGTGTATATACGGAAGCCAGGCAAAAGGGAATAAAAAGCGTTTCTATGTAAAATGAAGACGACCTAAGTAAGCCTGTGTGTAAAGAACTGAGGAACGGTGTTAAGGTGGTCTGGAGTGTAACATCGGC
The DNA here is from genome assembly GCF_050624435.1 of Tenrec ecaudatus. Classification (NCBI taxonomy): domain Eukaryota; kingdom Metazoa; phylum Chordata; class Mammalia; order Afrosoricida; family Tenrecidae; genus Tenrec; species Tenrec ecaudatus. The sequence goes on from NC_134533.1 coordinate 62,089,463, forward strand.
TCAGTCTCTGCCTGGGCAGAAACGAAGCGCATGTGAAGGTACAGCTATCGTGCTGCGCTTGGCGTTTTCCTGTGCTGCTGACTGGGTGAGTACTATGTCCGGGGACAGTTCCAGACTCTCTGAGGTGAACACGCACAGTATAGACAAATACCAAATGTCTGGCGGAAAACAAGCTCAAAGAGAACGACGTGGCAAAAATCAAGAAATGTATCTGAGATGATTCTGCTTTTGTACATGGCATAAATAGTGCATTCATAAACAATTTTGTTCATTTTCCCTCTGACTATTTTTGTTTCGTAGTTATTAGCTCTAAAACATTAGTGAATGAACCTTATAATGTTGAAGAATGGCACTTTGATTAATGAAGACTGCATTTTATCTAGAAATTAATTGATTGTTAGTTGCATCACATTTAAGGCATACCGTATATACTTGAATATAAGCCGACCCGAGCATAAGCCTAAGTACCTAATTATTACCTGGGAAACCAGAAAAACTGATTGACTCAAGTATAAGCCTAGGGTGGAAAATGCAGAAGCTATTGGTGAGTTTCAATAATCAAAACAAATGAAAATAAAATTACTAAAAATTGAGACATCAGTGGGATAATGCATTTAAATATTTATTTTAAATAAAAAACATAAATAAAAGAACAACAAGTTATTTAACACTAGTAAACCAGCACAGTAAGTGGAAAATAGGTTCAATAAAAACAATAAGGTATCAACAATGATACCTTAAGAGTACTATTCCCTGAGCTCAATCAGCAACCAAGCTAAAATGTAAAGAGTTAAAATCCTTCAAAACTGGATTCCTCATCATCATCCGTATCCCAATGCAGCGCTTCAGCTGGTGTGAGGTCATCACAGATGCTGTCCTCACTGAGATCGCCGTCATCACCATCACTGCTGTCATTTTCATACAAAGCGCAGTCTTCACTGCCATCCATAGCATTACTAATGCTACATTTCTGGAAGGCACGTCACACCATGTCTTCTGGAATGTCTTCCCATGCATGTCGAACCCACTTTGCTATTAACTCTATGTCAGGCTTCATGAGATTTCCTCCTTTTGTTAGTCGGGCTTGACCAGATGACATCCATTCATGCCACATCCTTCGCACATGGTCTTTAAAAGGCTTATTCAAAGATACAGCCAGAGGCTGCAGTACAGATATAAGCTCACCTGGAATAATGGCTAAAGTAACTTTACTAGATTTTGCCAATTTTTTTTTTATGTCATCCGATAGGTGGGCTCTGAACATATCCCAAACAAGTAAGGATGGCTTTTTCTTTAAGGCTGCTCCTGGTCGTCGGTTCCAAATTTCTTCCAGCTGTTTTTTTGTTCCGTCTTCATCCATCCAGCCTTTAACATGTGCACACACAATAATTCTTGGTGGGTGCTATAGTTTATTGTGCCAGCCTGGCCGATAAACACAAGTAAGATTAACTGAAGGGCAGAGGGATAAATGGCTCGGTGAGCATCACCTTGGTTGTTCTGTGCCTCAGTTTAAAGGGGTACACTACCTGTGGGATGCCTAGCCTGTGGACGGTGTTACTGTAAGTTGAGGTCCCTTTAAGCCCACACGATTGGAATGTTCATCTCTGGAGCTGGGGACCGACAGTTGATGACAGTTGGGGACCTGCCTTGCTGTTTGCTGCCTGGATATATATATAGCCCAGCTCTCTCTACAGAAGGGGACTGGCAACAGGCAGCTCTCAAGCCTAAAAGGACTGCTAGTGTCTCACTGCTTTATAATTTAACTGTTAATTTCTTGTATTATCTATTTGTATATAATTTAACGGTTCATTTCTTGAATTATATATCTATCTTTATAAATATATTTATGTATATAATTACTAGCAATCTGGTTTGTCTCTCTAGAGAACCCTGTCCAATACAGTGGGAAATTGATCTTTTTAGGCAAGGTCTTTCTTTTAAAAATAATGACAGGATGCAGCTTAGTTCCGTTAGCCAAACATGATAGAAGAACTGTAAAGTGTTTTTTTTAATTTCCTGTGGCTTTGAGAAAAATGTTTTTTTCTCCTAAACTTGCCACAGTTCTGTTGCTTGGAAGATCAAAAGTCATGGCAATTTCATCCATATTCCCAATATCTGCCAGGCCATAATTATAAATCCTTCTTTGTTTTATAATATATGACTGGAATGACATAATTTTTTTCTTCAAGGTCTTGTGGCAATTTCTGGGAAATCTTTGTTCTTTGTCTCAAACATTGTAGGCCAAACCTATTCGTGAAGCAGGTACACTATCCTGCTGATGCAGCAAAATTTTCAATGCCTGGTGCTTTATATTTGTCATCCATAGCCATTTGTAGAGCACGTATGAGGATTCCCTGTGTGTTATGCAGTAACCATTTTGATGACACTCCATAACCTATTTATGAAATTCACTCTCCAGAGCTCCATTAAAAAGACATTAAACCATGACGAACTTTTTTAGCTTTTAGAATCTGTTCTAAGTCAGCCTTCATTTTTTGCTACTCCTCACTTGCTTTTCGTCAACACAGAATTCCCTACTTGCAATACTGTTATTACTCTCTTCTGCTCTTGACCTAACCTTGATTTTGAAACCAGCCTCATATGACCGGCATTTTTATTTTGGTTCAAGAGTATCCATTTCTAATAGGATAAAAAAAAAACAAACCAAGACTTTGAAAAAGAACTTTCATGGTAATGTCCCCCTTTCCCCCCCGCGTGTTAGCTGGGAGGAGGGGGGGAGTCTGTGCAGGTGGGAGATGCAGGATGTGAATTTTTTTTATTAAAATAACTTTATTGGGGTCTCTTACAGTTCTTATAACAATCCACACATCAATTGTATCAAGCATCTTTGTACATATGTTGCCATCATTATTTTCTAAACATGTACTTTCTTTTTTTTTTTTTAAAGTTATTTTATCAGGGACTCATACACTTCCCATCACAATCCATACATACATCAATTGTGTAAAGCACATTTGTACATTCGTTGCCCTTATCATTCTCAAAACATTTGCTCTCCACCCAAGCCCCTGGCATCAGCTCCTCATTAACACAGAGACCAGAGAGGAGAGATGGAGCACAGCCACAGACACATCCTTACCAGTTCAGCTGCCGGCGTAAGTGAATCACTACGGGTGCTTCTGCAAATTGGAGTCGTCCACGTCATAGGACGGCTCTGATTGGTTAGATATGAGTAAACAAACATTCAAAGCCCTGCAGTGTCAGCGGGACTTTGAATGAACAGCAGAGAAATGGCAATCACCGGCGAGATAACGGGCGCTTGTCCTGTTACCTCAGGGGGTCCAGGGAGATGTTACACCTTGCTCGGGTACCACTGACCAGTGTATAAGCCGAACCCCAGATTTTCAGCACATTTTTTTGTGCTGAAAAGCTCGGCTTATACCTGAGTGTATACGGATAATGGGATATGAAAGGATGATGATGCTATCATATTTTGAGGGCTCATAGGCTGTGTCACATCAGCCATTACAGTACTCTCAGCTCTTCTCAGTAAACATTCCTGCTGTGCAGCCTTTCTGTGCTACGTTTGAGTTTCTGCCCTGCCAGCTGACCACCTGGCTAAACCACGAGTGGCTAACTGCCACACAGACTTTCTAGTTAGCAATGTGTGACCTGTCTTACGTGGCTCATGAAAGTGGGTTTCCTGGGCCTGGAGTGACTGTATCCTTTCCTCCTCTTTCCTTCCTAGCCCTCTCTGCACTTCTCACATGGTATGTTCCACACACTCTTTCTGCTAGAGAAGGAGGAAATGAACTAGGAGTACCTGTAGTTTGTGACAATTTCACTCTTTTATGGGTTCCAAAATGCTTGTAGAAGGTTTACTTTTACATTTATGTTCAATTCCACAATCAATCCATTTATTAAAAACACCATTACATCCTTAGAAATTGACCATTTCTCAGGGTCAGGCAGTCATTGTTAAATGTTCTAATAATAACATTCAGCTTTGAATAATGTTCATCTAGGTATTTGGGGATAAAATGGAAAGCAATAAGGGCCTTATGCTTGTACATTTAGAAGCACAAACAGCAAGAAATGCTGGGGTCTTTTTGGCCATCATAGCTGAGAATAGCAACGCACATTAAGCTTCAGCCTCCTTGTGTACTAGTTGGCAAGTCCCTTGGTTTTCCAGCTCAGAAGAGTGAGGTGCGAACCTTCACCAGCTTGCTCAGAAGCACTTAGTTGCTCAGTAGGACCGGAGGGGCTGAATCTGTGTACTGCTTTACCCAGGGCAGCAGGCATCCCTGAGTCTTTGATGAAGGGGTTTCAATTAATAGCTACCACAGTCGACTCTTTATTCTCAGTCAATTATTGTTATTCATGGAGAGAGAGTAAAACATGGTGAGTCATAGAGAAATGGTTAATTATTTTTTTAAAATTTTCCTGTGGTGCATTCAAGTTTGGTTGCTTCTCCTAACTTAGTCAAAATGGCATGCTACAAGTCTTTTTAAAAAGAGTAGATTCTAAGCCTATTTAATTTGTTCATCTCCCAAGAATTTTTCTTTGTATTTTAAAAATAATGTAGATTCTTCTGAAAGTTAGGAGACATTTCCACTTTAAAGTTAAATAAGCATACTATTTAAATTCCAGTTTTAAAATGTATTTTGCTCAAAAGTGCACATTACTAGCATTTTTTGGACTACAAAACACATTTGGAAAACTTGAAATTCTTGTTGCCTATATTTACTTTGTGCATTCAACTTTCTTCTGCTTCATGGAATGTTTATTTCTTGAGTCCTAGTGTGAAAATGATTAAGGTTAAACTATATCTATGGGGTCACAGATTGAGATTGCAGATGTCTCTTAAGTGTAAAAATGCCTGTTTTCTAGTTTTTCTATCTGTAAGCCTAAGAATCTCTTTTACTCTTTTTGGTAAAGACTAGTCCATATGTTAAACCAAATGAAGCAGGGCATGAAATTTGTTGAAAGCTCTTTCTTGCACTTTATTACTTTAAAAATGTTTTAAGATAATTGTAGGGTCAGTCGTGTGCAGTTTAAGAAATGATACACAGAGTTCTGCAATGCAGTTACGTACCTACATGGCTCTTCTAACAATAGCCTTTGCTACTCCCCCCAAATGACCTTTGTTTTCCTGATGAGTCTGGGGAAGAAGGTGGAAGGAGATTCTGGTTGCATTAAAAGGCTCAGCTGCGAGTTATTGTTAACAGGGCTAATTGTGATTGCCGTCCTTTTGGGTATAAAATGAGCCATCTCAGAAGCAGGAAAAGGGGAATCTCATTACCAGTAAGAGAGGGGCAGGGAGTAGGGTATTTCATTTGGACCTTGAGAATCTGGTGCAGTGAACTTCCTCCATCCAGGAGACAGCTTTGAAGAGTTGGAGAGAAGCTGCAACAGCAGAACCAGGAGCCAGTGCAGTGGACAAAACAAGGAAAGCTGAGTGCTTTGGGGCAGAAGGCTGGTCTGTGGAGTAGGGTGCCTCTGGGCACTTAATTGGGGGAACTAGAGCTGAGTGTCTGGGTTGAGGCTTACAGCAGAGTGGCATGCCCTATGGGCATTTATTGGCAGCCCTAAAAGAGCTTTGGAACATTGCCTGAGCAGAGCAGAGGCCAGGGCAAGAGGATGAGAGCACAGGGCATGGCAGAGGAGAAACTGTCTCCGCTGAAAAACTGTCCTGAACATTTCTCACTTGAAGTGTGTTAACTTCTGTAAAACAGCACCTAATGGTGAGTATGATCTGTTAGTTTTGTGTGGCCAGTACGATGCATTCTCAAACCCAGCTGAAATGTTGTGAGTGGTGTAGGAGATAGAGCAAGTTCCCATGTACCCATTGCCCACTTCTCTGCTAGAGGCAGCATCCCCACCAGGGAATTGACAGACTTACTCCACCGACCTTATTTACCAGTTTTACTTTCACTGATGTGTGTGTGTGTGTATTTGCTAAGGATCCTTTGTACCACATCACTCCCCTATGTCCTTGACTCTCTACCACCCAGCAACCCCCAGTATATATTTTCCATCTCTATAGTTTTGTCATTTTTAGATACATTCATTGTATGTGCTTAGTGTCAGAAAATAAGAACTACATGAAAAACAGCAAAGAATTCTTAATATGTATCTATATTATTAAGTATTCTAAAGATCTTTTTGCTAGAAATGTAAATTCATCTCCTTTTTTGGTCATTGGGTAAATCATAATTTTTTGGCATAAATGAACAATTCCCATGTAGTAAAACACTGAATACTCCATTTGTATAACTGAGTTGTTAAAAAAAATCATTCAATTCAAGGTTCATCATACTGTCACCTTCCCAGGTAATATTTTTAAAATTCAAACTAAAGTAGCCCACAAGTTGCTCCTCATCTCGTTGTTTTCATGTTTATCCAGCACATAGATGTTTTCTTATTTATCTGCTTGCTTCTCTTACCTCTTCCACTTGGAATATAAGTGGAATATGTCTTTTACTCTATATTTCCGATGCCTAGAGTGGTATCTATACCTAAAGTGAGTTTTATTGAATTATATGCACTTCATATAATAGAAAAGGGTCAGAAGACACTCTCTAAGCCTGTGATTTAAAAAACATAAAGCATTTGACAAATATTTCATTTTGATGGCTTGAGTTTTAGTGTATAGCACTGGAATGACTGAAATGTGTAGAATCATTTTACTGTAGTTTAGGCAGGACTTGTTTGGAACATTAAATCCCAGGAAGGTAGAGCAATTATTTTTATGATGGATTTAATGTAGTTTATAGTTATTCAGTAATCTTTTATGAATTGATAAAACTCGGAGCATTTATTACTTAATTCATTTTCCACCATTGCTTTGAAGAGTCTGGTCTGGTAGCAGAGTTTCTCTGGGTTTGAAATCGATCTCATGTATTACTTATGTGGCCTTATGCAAATTAGCTGACTTCTCCGTGCCTTGTTTTCATAATCTGTAAAATGGGAATAATATAACTTATTTTATAGAATTACATGAGGCAATGTCCCAAAAATACTTAGACTAGTTCCTGACACTTAAAAAAATACCTAGTAAATGTTGGCTATTCTTCAGTATGAGGAAGTTAATATCTGGAATGTTCATACACAAGTAGTTGAAATGACATAATTTGTTCCATCCATATATAGCCAGATAGAGAGCAATAGATTATAAGAGTTTTACCTATAATCTGAAAATGAATTCAGGCCTATTTATTTCCTCTTATTACATTAGATGGTTTTATGAACATCAAATAGTTTGGAAAGTGCTGAAAGAAAATGAAATCCTAGAGGCATAGGAACATCCCCTCTTGGTCGTTGATTGTGTGTCTTACTAGGAATGCGTGACGTTACCTCGGAGCATACACTGCTCTCTGGTTGTCCATGGAAATTATGATCCCGAATACAAACTTCCCAGCTATGGGTTAAGTTCTGATGGGGAGCGAGGCAGCCGTGCGAAGGGTTGGAAGCTGTTTCCATTTGAATTTTGCTCCCGTCATCCTTCTTTTTGAGCTTCTTTCACACGCCCCATCGCAGATGTCCAGTTTTCTTCACTGTGCTCTCGCACACCAACCACGTTTTCTGCAAACGCCTGTTCTGATAATAATTGGCTAACGCTTTGGATTGCGTTAGTCCCTCATTATTTCTCTCCCCACCCCCTGGAGAGCGTGTATAGCCTAAATTGCTTAAAGCTTTCACGTCCTTCAAAACTTAGTTCCTGCTAACCCTTTCAGTCTGTATCTATTCATACAATCATGTGACTTTTCTTTTTTATTCTGTCAATATAGTGAATTACATTGATTTTGATTTCCCCCCCCAATGTTAATCAAGCCATGTGTTCCTAGAATGAACTGTCTTGTTCATCATGTAGTATTTGTTTTATTTATTTGAAGATTTAATTTGTTAAACATTATTTAGGATTTATGTTTCTGAGATATACTGGTATGTGAGTTTCCTTTCTTGTTGTATTACTGGTTTTTATAAGATAGCAATATTCTTTCCATTTATATTTTATGGAAGATACTATGTAGACACGAAATGATTTCTTTTTTAAAGGCGTGGTAGAATTCACAAGCAAGGTTATCTGGGCCTGGAGCTTTCTTTGTGGAAAAGTTTTAGCATAAAATTTAATCTCTTTAATATTCAATATTTTCAAACTCTTTTTCCCTTTAAAACACCTGTTTATTTTGAAATAATTATAGATTTAAAGAAAAGTACAGAGACGTCGCTTACAGCGTTACCCACCCTGCTTTAATGCTAACAGCTGTAGTAATGTACCAATGCCAGGAAAGAATGCTGGTGCAGGCCACAAAGTCTCTTCTGATTTCTCCAGTTATATGTCTACTCGTGTGTGTATGTGTGGTTCTGTACAAGTTGATCTTACTGCAGCTTTGTGTAACCATCCATCATCATCCAGACACAGAACTCTGTGATGCTCCTTTACATCCATGCCCTTCCCTCCTCCTCCCTCCAGGCAACCAGTAATCTCATCAGTATGTTCTCTTGTTCACTATGTCAGGAACGCTCTATAAAAGGTATCACGCAGTATGCAGCCTTTCATCGCTTGGCATAAGCGCCCGAGCTTTACCAGAGTTGTAGACGGCAATCGTTTATTCCATTTGTTGCTGAGCGGCATTCCCTGGTGTGGCTTCTTGGTGTGGCTGTCCCACAGCTCTGACCATCCACCCCCTGGGGCACTGGCTCTCCACCTTCCTAATGCCACAGCCCTGACATACAGTTCCTCATGTGGTGGTGACCCCCCAACCATAACATGATTTTTCATTGCTATTTATAACTGTAATTTTGCAACTGTTATGAATCCGACGACTCCTCTGAAAGGGTCGTTTGACACCCAAAGGGGTCATGAACCACAGGTTGAGAACCGCTGCTCTAATGGAAACGAGTTGTTTCCAGTCTGGGGCACTACAAGGCTGACATGAACATCCACGTGTAGTTCAGTCAGTGTGTTAAGATTCTCTAGTGCAGGGTCCTCAAACTTTTTAAATGGGGCCAGTTCACTGTCCCTCAGACCCATTGGAGGGCTGGACGATAGTTTTTTTTTTTTAAAAACTATGAACAAATTCCTATGCATATTGCATTTATTTGATTTTGAAGTAAAAAAAACGGGGCAAAAATACCGGGCGGGCCGGATAAATGTCCTTGGCGGGCTGCAGGTGGTTTGAGGATGCCTGCCAGCGCAGTGATTCTCAACCTTCCTGATGCTGTGGCCCTTTCATACAGGTCCTCAGGTTGTGGTGACCCCCCTCAACCATAAGATTATTTTTCTTGCTACTTCATAACTGTCATTTTGCTACTGTTATGAATTGGGTGACCCCTGTGGTTCAACCATTAAAGGGATCGCGACCCACAGGTTGAGAACCACTGCTCTAGAGAAACAGAAATAAATAAATAGAAGAGAGGGGTGAGGGCAGGTGTACAGTTTTGTATCCCCAGACCCAGAGGTATGGAAAGTGAAGGGTTTGTGAAAAAAATGTCTATTTTGTAGTTGGGAGCAAAATACAAGGAGACTTCAAAAGTACTGTAGAAAAAGTACCTTTTAATTCCATTTTCCAGGAACTTTTGAAGCACAGCCATACACTCTAAGGCAAATTCCCTTTTTACCTTTAAGGCCTCCAACTAACTGTCTGAGGCCCATTCACATTGTGAAAGGGAATTTCTCTACTATGGCCAGCTGATTCAATCACATGCAACTACCTGGAAACAATGTCTAGACTAGTTTAGGACTGAACAGCTGGCTACCAGAGCCTACCAAATTGACACATAAAATTAACCACCACAGTGTGAACCTAAATTATCATTCATTGGACTAAGTGCCCAGGGATGCGATTGTTGGATGGCTGGTAAGCACTGGACTGCTAACTGAAATGTTGGTGGCGCAAACCGAGCAGCTGCCCCAAGAGAGAAAGATGAGGCCGTGTGCTCCCATTAAGCTGTCCAGTCTCGCTGCTCTCCCCTTGGCTCGGGGCTGACCACTGCCGGTCCTGGGCACCCGATCCTCCAGTGACAGTCTTGGAACCAGTTTGCTCCTTCTCTAGCTTTTTGTTTGCTCCTTTCTATCCTTGATCTTTGGGTTTACTCACTTCTGCATGCTGTCTTTGAGCAGCAGGAGATTGACTCGGCACTTACGTGAACGCAGAGTGGGTGGTGAGCATTGTCTATGTTAACCTCATGGCTGATTGTTGTTGTCTGCTGTGGTAGTTGTGTAATCTGGTGTCAATTTGGAATGTGAGAGGATTAAAAGTAAAGGGGTAGAGCCTAGTCTGTCACTCCTGAGAATTCTGGGAAATTCTGATTTTTCCTCATTGGAGGTGGGAGACACCTCTCTGTCTCTGTTTCTTCCTGGGATACGTTGCAGCTGACAAGACCCATGGAGCTACACATGGAACTTCTCCTGCGCTGGAGAAGCTACGTGAACCTACCCTGATGTAACCAGACCTCTGAGGCAGGAGCAGCCATATAGA